>NW_024543088.1:10987500-11330000 GCF_018167655.1 Microtus oregoni | reverse complement strand
TGGGCGGAATTTCCCAGCAATGATAGTTGGCAGCTAAGCTCTCTGCTCTGGCCTGGGAACTTTACATATACTGGCTCCTTTAATCCTGTCAACAGGCAGAGAGGAGGCTATTATTGTCAGTCAGAACGGGAAACTCGGCGAGGTTAAATGATTTGCTCCAATTCTATAGCTACCTGGTGTCAGAACTAAGGGATGCGATCAGAATTGGGGAAATGGATCTGCCTCTGACAAAGGGAAGCCACGCCGCTCTCCTGTAAGCCCCGAGCTCTTTCAGCAGCATTGCTCCAATACTGAGCTCAAGAGCCAAGGCTGTAGCGTGAGTCCCTAGAGAAGCTAGCAGCGCAGATGCCTCAGTATCACGCATGCTCACTCACGTCCCAGCGCTTCAGATGCCCACTGGGAAACACATCCTGTCTTATTTTAAATTGACTATTTATTAAGACCCAAGGGTCAGGAATGTGCCTGTAACCCCAGTACTTGTGAGGCAGAGGCAGGAGGATCACAAGTTTAAGGTCAGCTGAGACTACATCAGGAGTTCTAGCTCAGCCAGATCTACATGATGAGAGCCTGTCTCCAAAACCAACAGAACTGAGAGCCCAGAGGCGGACAAAAATAAAGCAGTGTGGGGTGGGGCAAAGGGACGGTGCTGCCTCTGAGGAGAGAAAATCTCATCTTCCCATGATCCTGCACAGCTGGCATCTTCCTCTGCTCTCTATACTTGACCAGCTCGGGCTCCGTGTAGCTGGCCCCTTTATCCTACGTGCATCGGGGTATCCTGATCGCCAGTAAGCTCCTCAGCCATGTCTCTGTCTAGCGGTTCCCATCAGAGGTGAAACCCATCCAGAGTCCTCTCTGCTCAGGCCCCTCCTCTCTGCACACCTCCTGACAGTCAGGGCAATTGTGTATTTACATGTTAGGGCATCTGTGACCCTCAGGACCATCAAGAGGTTCAGCTCTGCCTTCCCAGCAGGTATCCAGGATGTACACAGATGCCACAGATGCCAGCTAGGTAGCCGAGCAACTTAGAAGTAGCCAGGGAATGAAACTATTGTGTGCCTACTGTGTATTCTGTGACAGGAAGCATCCTTAATCCCATTCTTTCCGGTCAAAACTCCTCTCTGATGTGATTTCCTCTGGCGATAGTAGAAAATGCTGCCTCACAGGCTTTTCTAGGGAGACAACCAGCCACTCAATGACAGTCCAGTGTTCAGAAGCTCTTCAGAAAACTGCCATCAGGGGACACCAGAACTGAGAAGTAATCGGTGACCTCAGAGGACTGTTCTCAAATCTCCAGGAAGACTGTTCTTCTAACAGACAACAGGACTGTGCGTCTCACTTTTGAAGAGCCTCTTTTTTTGTTTGTTTGTTTATTTTTTATTTTTTTTAGTTGTTGAAAAAAAAATTCCGACTCCTCCCCGTTTCCCATTTTCCTCCCCCTCCTCCCACACATCGCCCCCTCCCCCCACTCCACTCCCCCTCTTCCCCTTCCCCCCACTCCATTCCCCCTCCCTCTTGAGAATGAAGAGCAGTCCAGATTCCCTGCACTGCAGGAAGTCCAAGGTCCTCCCACTTCTATCCAGATCCAGGAAGGTGAGCATCCACACAGGCTAGGCTCCCACAAAGCCAGTTCATGTATTAGGATTGAAACCTAGTGCCATTGTCCTTGGCTTCTCATCAGCTTTCATTGTCTGCCATGTTCAGAAAGTCCGGTTTCATCCCATGCTTATTCAGTCCCAGTCCCGCTGGCCTTGGTGAGCTCCCAATAGATCAGTTCCACTGTCACAGTGGGTGGGTGCACCCCTCGTGGTCCTGACTTCCTTGCTCATGTTCTCCCTCCTTTTGCTCCTCATTTGGATCTTAAGAGCTCAGTCCAGTGCTCCAATTTGGGTCTCTGTCTTTATCTCGATCCATCGCCAGATGAAGGTTCTAAGGTGAAATGCAAGATATTCATCAGTATGGCTATAGGATAGGGTCATTTCAGGTTCCCTCTCCTCAGTTGCCCAAGGTACTACCTGGGGACATCTCCCTGGACACCTGCGAGCCCCTCTAGAGTCAAGTCTCTTGCCAACCCTAAGATGGCTCCCTTAATTAGGATATATATTTCTCTGCTCCCGTATCCACCCTTCCTTTATCTCAACCATCCCATTCCCCCAAACTCCCCCATCTTCCCCTTCTCACGTTTCTCACGCCATTTCCCGTTAGCCCCATGCCACCTCACCCCCAAGTTCCCAGTTTTTGCCCGGCAATCTTGTCTACTTCCCATATCCAGGCGGATGACTATATGTTTTTCTTTGGGTTCACCTTCTTATTTAGCTTCTCTAGGATCACAAATTATATGCTCAATGTCCTTTATTTATGGCTAGAAACCAATTATGAGTGAGTACATCCCATGTTCATCTTTTTGGGTCTGGGATGCCTCACTCAGGATAGTGTTTTCTATTTCCATTCATTTGCATGCAAAATTCAAGAAGTCATTGTTTTTTACTGCTGAGTAGTACTCTAATATGTACATATTCCATACTTTCTTCATCCATTTTGAAGAACCTCTTTAACCCAGAAGTGTTAACTGGGCAGCTACAAAGAGCAAGCAATAGCGGGAGACTGTTTCTTCTTGGTTTCTTTATTGTAGAAACAGAATAATGGCCTCCACCCACTGTTGAGATCAGGCATGTTCAAGGTGGTACAGACACACACCGCCCGCTAAAGATGCCAATCTACCAATCTCAGGAACCAGTGAGCATGCCACCTGACATGGTGAAAGGACTTGGCGTGTAGGACTCAGTTAAAGACCTTCAGGTGGGGAGAGTCTCCCGGGTTATCTGGTAGACCTACAGTAGGCATACTGGGTCTGTATGAGGGAAGCCAGGGTCAGCATCAACCCTAAGATATGCCATGAAGGAGAAGATGCATCCAGGAACCAGAGATAGCAGGCAGCAGGAAGCTCAAAATACTAGAGACAAGCCTCTCCTCTAGCACCCTGGAGGGCATGCACCCCTACTGACCCCTGTTGTAGATTTCTCAAAACAGTGAAACATAGTTTGTCCGTTTTTTTTTTTTTAATTTTGTTTGGTTTGGTCTGGTTTGGTCTTCTGTTTTGAGTTTGTCTGTTTTAAGCCTTACATGTGTGATAGTTTATCCCAGTCATGATGGTGACCTACTACACTCTCCTTAAAGATGGAGATGATGGTAGAATGTTCCATCATGCCGTGGTTAGCAGGCTGGTCCCTGGGAACAGAAAAGACAGCAGCCTTCATTCCTGGGTGCTGTTAGAAGAAGGAGCCCACAGAACAGACTTTCCCATCAGTAAGTACTGTTTTTCTTATAGAATTGTTATTCTGTTGTAGAAATACCTTGCCTTAGAGAGTATAAACAGGCCCACTCCATGTACGTAGTCCAGTCAACTCAACATGTGTTAAAACACACTGTTTCCTGGCGGAGTCCCTGGGGGCCAGGAGGAAGTGGCCATCCCGACATTAGGAACTCCGAATAGAAAGGAGCCAGGGTTAACAGTTCACTAAGATTCAAAGGGAATGCGGAGGAAGCCTATGGCAGTAAGGCGAGAAGTCCCTGTAGAGACGTCAGCCTGGCACTGAGACAGTAGAGGTGGCAGGCTCACGAGACAGATCCGTGCCACCACTGAAAGTCGTCTGGGCAGGAGGATGGATGTTAGCCCAGAGCTCCCAGCCTCTACTCCCGCCCAGCCCTTCAATTGCTCACCCTTTCTGTCACTCTACACCTGGCATATTGCTGGAAGGCACGAGGACCATGCCGTCTACATGAGGACAGGAGATCCGTGCAAGTTAACGCAATCCCAACAGTCACTATTCCTGCAAGTTTAATAATAAATGAGAGGAAAATCCTACCAACAAGATACATAAGAACTGACCCTGGAGAAGGGGTGTGAGGAGGAGGAGGGGCCTGGGAGGAACCTTTGCGGATGAACAGGATGTGTTTGGGATAGAAGCTGGGTACCAGAAGGAAGAGAGTCCAGGAGCTCCTCTAGATGCCAGGGCTGGCGGCATGGGGCCTGACAGATACCTCAGGTCAAGCTTTCGTCCTGAGAGGGTTATCATCTACATGTGTCCCATAAAGTTCACTGATCCCCAAAACAACAATGCCGGAGATAGAGCCTGGCAGAGGTGACTGTCACGAGGACAGAGCCCTCGTCCACAGAGGAGACAGGAGGAGCGAGTCAGATCCCACAGGAGGAGCTGGCTGGATAAAGCAAGTTTGGACTTTCTTTCTCTCGCTGGCCTTCTGCCTTCTGTCCCAGGATGACACAGGAAGAAGACCCACATTCAGGATGGGTCAGACCTCCCTGGGCACACCCTCATTCATAGACACAACCAGTGATGTGTTTCCATAGTAATTCATTGACAATGAAGAGTAACCAACCTGGGGTAAACCCACTGTGCTGGCTAGTCTAATGTCAACTTGTTACAAACTGGGGTCGTCTGAAAGGAGGGAACCTCAACGGAGAAGATGTCACTGTAAAGCATTTTCTTAATGGGGGGAGGGCCCAGCCTTTTGTGTGTGGGTGGGGACACCCCTGGACTTGTGGTCCTGGCTTCTATAAGAAAACAGGCTGAACAAGCCATGGGAAGCAAGCCAGTAAGCAGCCCCCTCCATGGCCTCTGCATCTGCTCTTGCCTATGGGTTCCTGCCCTGACTGAGTCCCTGGCCTGACTTCCTTCAACGATGAACAACGAAATGGAAGTATGAACCAGATAAACCCTTTCCTCCTCAACTTGCCTTTTGGTCATGGTGTTTCATGGCAGCAATAAAAGCCCTCAGACATGCATTTTCCCATAGTTGTGACTGCCTCTTAAGCACCTTAAGGCCTGCATGGAGGGGCCTTTATTCCAAGACTGGCAACATTAGGAGGTGGGAGAAACTGAGGAGGGGTCTAGAGGCAGGTTCCCAGGTCACTGGGGGCTGCTTTTGAAGGCGTCAGTGGGGCCTTTTCTCCCTCTCTTCTGCTCTTGGCTGTAATATGAGCAGTTCTGGTCTGCCACACGGCCCCTCTCCCCACTGTAATGTGTCACACAGACCAGAGGCAACAGGAACAACTGACCACGGCTGAAAAACCTCCAAGAATGTGGATCAGGGGGAACACTGCTGTCTATAAGCCGGTTGCCTCCAGTGTACTTCTGTGACCGGAAGCTAGCCCAGCCATCCAAGCGCCTAGCTCCTTCCCAGCCCTGGAAATGGACCCAAGACAGCCCACCCAGATCTCCAAGAGGGACCCTGGTTGGCAATGGCAGATTAGGCGTCCCCATCTAGGAAACTGAGCCAAGGAAGTAGGGAAATGAAGGATGACAGCATCCAAGAGATGACCCACCTGGAGTCAAAGGACCAAAAACATTTGCCCAAAAGAAGGGGCGTGACTGGAACACCTAAGGAGCCAACTGCATGCATGGCAGCCTTGGTGAAGTAAGCCCTAAAGGTTCCTTCTCTTCCTGAGCGCCAGTATCAGTGCTTGTCTTGATGCTATGACAAAAGCATCAGAAAGACAGGAGGATTAGCTTCGGCTCAAGGTTTGAGGGTGCGTCCTTTCACAGTCATGGAGGCCGCTGTCGTTAGACACTGTCATGCCGCGTCTGCAGGACTCCGTACTCGAGCTCTCTCTGCAGGGCATGTGTACTTTGTCACCCGCTGTGGTTGGGCCCCACCCACTACGCAAGGCTGCAAAGATCCCTCTCACACCGTATCTTACACGTATTAGTATACCAAAGCCCATGCTGGCCTCCAGACTCCTTCAGTATCACAGAACCTGTTACACATTCCAAAGTTCATCCCAGCATCCTAGCCTTCTCATCTGTGCCATAAGCTCCCTCAGCTCATGGGTTTCCCTCCCTACAACTGCGTATTCTCCTCTGCCCCTGCTAGTGCTACTGTTCTACTGTGTGCGTGCTTTTGTCTCCTTTCTTCTCCTTCTTCCATTGATCACTCTCAGTCTCTTGCCCACTCATTCTCGCTCTTTGCCTCTCCCCGCTCCCTTGTTCTACTCCATGTCTGTCTGTCTGTCTCTCTCTCTCTCTCTCTCTCTCTCTCTCTCTCTCTCTCTCTCTGTTCTGTTCCCTCTTCTTTAACAGCCAGGTCCAGTCTACTGGCTATGTTTAGTCTACTGCTTTCTCTCTCTCTCTCTCTCTCTCTCTCTCTCTCTCTCTCTCTGTCCTGTTCCCTCTTCTTTCATGGCCAGGTCCAGGCTATGTTTAGTCTACTGCTTTCTCTCTCTCTCTGCTCTGGACTCTTCCAGATGCCTCTGGCTGTTCTCTCTCACGTCTACAGTAAACACCTTCCGCTTAACCCTACCATGAAACGGTCATGGCATCAGTTTGTACAGCCACCATCTTGAGAGGCATGGCTTTCATGATGATTCTAAATTCAGTCAGGTTGACAATGAAGACTAAGCCGTGGTCATGTCCCTGCCTGGTTTCCAGGTCCCCTGCCTTGATCTGCTTCCGATTCCTGACAACCAATCGCTTCCCCTCCCCCTCCCTGAGTAATTTCTCACCCCCCTCCTCTCTCTGCTGGGTCCTCGGAAGTCACAGATGTCTGCAGCTAAGAATTAAGCCATTCATCAAGCGAGCATTGTGTCAGGCAGACACAACAATGAGAGCTGATGAGAACGAGACAAGCATCTAGAGACCTAACGTTCTTGTCAGTCAAAGGATTAAGGAAGCCCGGTACTCGAAAAATGTAAGGTACAGGCAAAATCAGATTAGGTTAGATTCAAGAGTTCGTCAGATGTTCATGGGTACATCCCCTACTGGGTCAAGGGTAGGTCGTCAGTCACTGGCACGCCCTCTCCTGTGGCTTGACCTTGGCCATGGGTGATCCCATTTGTTGAGACCCGGCGGCTTTTGTTCTGGGTAGAGCACTGACCTCAGGGAGGGGCCAGCACGAGCTTCTGTGTGCTGCGCTTTCCACTGTGGGAACCAGCAGAGCCTGCCCTACTGGAGCAACTACTTAAATCCTTTGGCACCACCAGCTTCCTAACTGACCCCAGATTCCTAAGTGCCAGGAACCAGCTTGCTCAGCACCGGCCCCCACAGTTAGCTGTGGTCCTCTCTGCATAGCCCCTGGGTTCTGCTTATGTAGCTCAGTCACCACGGCGCCTGCCGAGTTCCACCTTCAACGCAGCAGCATTGACCACGTTTTTTTCTCTAGGAAGCTGTTTCTCACAAAACCCTTCATTTTCTGGTTAGCTGGCCGCTAGAAAACCAGCCACACCTTTATTGTCAGAAACCTCCATATTCCTCACAAAACTGGTTACAACCAGGAGGGCCGCTGATGCTTTTGTTCAAGAGTCTGACCTTTGGACCAGATTACCCCCTCTATTTTACAAGTCTCCCTGCGTTGAGCAGGGCCGTGGATAGGCATAGCTGGTCCCTCATTCCTCAGAGGTCCCTAGTATAGCATCGTCTTGATGTACAGAGAGTGGGTACATACATTGAAAAAAGACCTTGTATCCAATAAGTAGCCCTCATCTCTCCAGCCCAGATCGGCTCCGAGGGAGCTGGGTGTGGGAAAGCCATGTTTGGTGTGGGACTGCAAACAGGAATGTGGTCCAAGGAACCTTCTCCACAGCGTGGAGAAGACGTTTAAAGCCCAGCACTAAAACAGCAGGGGGCGTGGAGGCCAGCAGTTTATTGGGTGTTTCCAGTAAAGACTCTGAGTCCCAGGACTCCCTGGGGGCCTCCATCACAAACACTGCAAGCGCACGTTCATCTGGCTGCGTTTGCACTTTTCAGCGTTTAGACAGATCCTGACTGGGGGTGGGGAAGGGAGTACATGCCCTCCCGCATCCTGCCTGCCTGCCTCTGAAATCAAAACTACAGGCTCAGCCAGATGCAGACGGAAGGAGGAGCGCCAAGAGCTTCAGAACTGCGCGCCGCGGCCCTGAACAGAACGCTACCTCAGCTGCAGCAGAAGTATGCTTTGCTCTTAAACCACGGGCCAGGAATGTGCCCTCTGATGTTGATTGCAGGTCAAATCAACAGTCAAGTGATAGAAACCAGACCCATGCCGGGACCAGGCTACAGGCAGCTGCAGCCTTAATGAGATCCAGAGTCCTTGCAGGACTCTCTGGCAGGTCCCGAGGGGGCGGGGCAGTCACTGTTCTAAAGGGCTCCTTGCAGGAGTCTGGAGGTTTAGCATACCCCCACACCCCCACACCCCCACACCCTGACCCTAGGGCCCAGCAGGTATGCACCAGAGTCGGCCTGATCTTCACCCTTGAGCCTTGCTTGGGTGAAAGAGAGGGATAGGGAGTCTAAACAGATGCCCTTTTCCCTAGGGCCTCTTTCCCAGCCCAAACCACAACCTCCCTCCCTCCCCGCAGCTCCCAGTGCCCTCCTTTCTCATCCCACTGTCCACGTCTGTAGAATGCAGATCGGCTTTACTCTGCGCTTGGTAAATGCTGAAGCCCATAATAGCATAAAACCGCTGGGTAGTGAGCCGATCCCTGCCCGCTCTGGCAGGCTCGCCTGCTCTTTCCTCTCCCTCCAATAACGGAAGTTCAGTCTTTTGCAGACTGCCATGGTTTGGGCTTCTGTTTAAGAATACACAATATTTACTAAGCACTCGCCATATAGAGCGATCCCTTGGCGAGATGGAATTCTAAGGAGGCACAGTGCTAAGAGCATTTCTACCACAAGGAGAGCAGATTTTAGGAACCAGTGAACTATTGTCACTAGCCAGCAGTCCTCGGAGTGGAGGGCAGTAGTGAAGGGGGATGCATGAGACCCACAGTAGTGGCATGTGGTTCCCCGTGGGGTGAGTGGCAGGAAAAAAATAGAGCCCGAATGTTTGTTCTGGTTCCCACAGGCCAACAGAGCAGGCCTCCTGGATAGCTGCCTCTTCACGTTTCTCCTTAGAGAGCAAAGTGAGGCCGACACTCAGTTCCCTGTGTTTGATGTGGAGGATGAACCGTGTTGTACTCGGGGAACCTCCGAGACTGTTTGGTCAAAAGCATCACCTCAGCTCCCTAACGCCCCTTTATAAAAAAAAAAGCCCAGATTGTTTGGCTGGGGGACTTCACCCCCAGCTCCTGGCATAAGTCCCCTCCCCTGGGAGTTACCTTAGTCCAAACTCCACCTCCGAGAAAGTCAAATAGTGACCCCTCCCCCAAGGAAGGTCGGGACCACTCCCACAGGCTATTTTAAGTGCCCCCCAGGGAATGAACTCATGGTCTCCAGGTTTCGCATGGTCTCCCCTTTCCTCTCTTCCCCTCTCTGTGCTTTTCCAGGACCACCCAGGAGCATTTTTATTAAACATGGGCATCTTTTATTTGGTCTGATTTGGTCTGATTGGAATTATTTGGTGGAGAGGCTCGTCTAAGACAAAATACCTAACACTAACGACCACCTTCAGAGGCTCAGCTCTCTCCATTTGCAAAAGATCTCTGATCTGAGCCTATTAGCTGTTGGTCCTGCCCCTCCGTACCTGTTCTGTGTAATGTTACATTAACTGCATGTGGCCCTTTGGAGGGGCTGGGGTATATAGACTGGAGCAGGCTAGGAGGAGGGTGGTCTCCGCCTTTATAACTATGGGAAAGTTATATGAAGTTATCATCTTTATAACTATGGGAAAGTTATATAAAGTTATCATCATCCCTACTGAGTAAAGACTTTACGGGGCAGCCTTCGGGAAGGGAGCACCCACACCCTCATCTATGCTCTGTAGGTACGGCCACGGCTACGGCCAATAGAATCATTGCTTTCTCAGAGGGAACTCTGGTGGAATCTGCCTTGGTTTGTCATTGAGGTCTCCCCAGGGAAGGAATTTTACCAACACTAAGCCTAGCTGTTCACTGAAAGCACAGATACAATTTGAAGCCAGTCTATACACACACACACTCATACACACACACACTCATATACACACACACTCACATACACACACACTCATACACACACACTCACATACACACACACACTCATACACACACACACTCACATACAGACACACACACTCATACACACACACACTCATACACACACACACTCATACACACACACTCACATACACACACACACACACACACACACACACACACACACCGCCCCATGCATGCCCCATAGGAAGAAACACTAGTACTGAGGGACTGAAGTGTGCTGAGCAGTTAGGGATCTTCCTGTCACTTTTCTTTCTCAGTGTGGTGAACTCACATGCAGCCTTGTCACAACCAAGAAGTCAATGAAATGCAAGTCATGACCATGAAAGAAAAGGCTTCCCATGGTCACAGCCCAAAAGGGCGCATCACCATGGACAGAGAAGCGACAAAGGTCCCGACTCCTCCACAAATGTATTCATACTTTCCAGGGAAGAATTTACAGGAGAGAGCAGGCCTGACCCCGCCATGGGAGAAAGCTCCTTCTACCTGGCATCTGCACCTCCTTGGAGGAGGCAGATCTCTGAAGTACAGTTGCAAGATTCCTTAGAGGGACACATCACAGACATCGTCAGTTATTCCTCACAGACAGAATCCTGTGTGCAGCTCCCTGCCCCCTGGATGTGCATCCAAAAACCGCATTCCAGAGTAGACTGGACTATTTCAGAACACCCTGAGAATTCAGGAATGCATGCGCATCTTCCTATTAGGCCCGTCACCTGTCTCCTCCATGGTACTTCCAGGGTTCAGAACCTCCTTGAACTGGACTGCAGTTCACCAGCCAGTCATACTCCACACTGGTGGCTCCCACTGCTCAGGTTCACCTGATATTCAGTGGATTCTCACAGGCCACACCTCTTCCTTCAGCTTTAGTCATGGCCCAAAGCAGATGAGGGAAGCAGGCGATCCCTACCTAGGAACAGATATAAGGTGTCTCCTGGCTAGCCCTCCTCTGGGGCCTCAGCATCAACTATAAAAGCACGGTGGAGCTTGCGGCAATGATAGCAGGGCTGTTGAAATGCTTGCCCAGAGAAAATCTCTGGCATCCATGGAGCACTTCCTATGTGAAAGGATTTATATTCTGTTCAGTCCCATAAGACGGATTTATTTTCCCTATAATAGGCAAGGAAACAAACACTCGTGTATCCTCAGCCAATCACAGAAGACTGGGTTGACCAAAACTGGCTCCAAAGCCAGTCTCCTGCCTGGAGTCCAACCATATTGGCCTGAAGTTATCTGCCCTAGGTTTCCCCCATAATGGATGAGCATCCTGGAAGGCAGGACTTTCAATTCTAAAACAGGACACATTTGGCCAGCCCATGAAGGAAATCAGAGTCAGACACAGAGGCCTTGAACATCTGTTTCCCGCGAGAACAAGCCACGGATGCAGTTCAGAGCAGGGGGGGAGAAGTCAACAAGAAATTTATTTACTTTCATACTGTAGGGTAAATGTATAGTTTTCCCGTCTGCAGAACAACCTGGCTTTAGCTTCCTGGCCAGGACACTGGGCAGGGTGTAGAGGAGTAGACAGGATTGGTAGGAGGGCAGGACTTGTCACTAGAGATGAAGTTTTTCTTCTTTCCATGATCCCAAGAAGTCTAAAGGTAGACAGATGTTCTACAAAAGTCCGTTCCCATAGGTCTAGAGAGTTTAACTTCTGAATGTTCTCTTCTCCGGGAATGTTTCAGGGTCCGCATGCCCACAGGGATGGAACCGGAGTCTTTGATCAGACCGCACTACCTCAGAAACCATTCGGAGGGTAAAGAACGGATCTCTCTTTACTTTTCCTCTTCTGTCTTTTTAGAGGCCTCACTCTCTTCCAACTAGCTGGGATGTGTTCCAACAGTCCATGTCCTCGCTAGCCACTTTGAACTTGAATGTACAAATCCGTAGACACAGCTGGATAACTTTATTCTTTAGAAGCCCAGCCCCCACTGTGTGCCCCCACCCCCCAGGCTCTCTCTGCCAGGTGGGCTGATGGGCTAGAGAGAGATGCTAGCGTTTCAGTGGTTCCCATGGCAGCATCCGAGAAGATGCTAGCCGCGACAGCTGTGGCAGAGTTCAGGGGACCCGAGAGAAGAACATTTTTTAAGAGGATGGTTCCCATGGCAACTGCAGAGGGCCTCTGAGAAGCCACGAACCTGTAGCCAAGGCTAGGTCAGCCTTGAAAATCTAGAATGCCTGTGGCTGTACCCTGGAGGAGAGAACATTTCTGGGTGGTATTTTTAGCACTGGTGTGTCCTAAATAGCTGAGCTTCCATTTCAACTTTCAAGCGTCTGCATGGTTACTCCGACAGGCCTCCCAGACTAGAGTTATGCGTTCGTCTATGGCAGAAGGGATATTATCTGTGGTGTTTTAAATGGTAAATGTCTCTCCCTCCTAAGGCTCAGGTATTTGAATACTTAATCCCCAGATGGTGGCTCTGTTTGGGGAGGGGGTGCAGCCTTGCTGAAGAACGCACACCACTAGGAAGGGGCTCTGAGGGCTCATAGCCTTTCCCCTCTTCCTCCTTCATGCCCTCTGCTTCCTGTGCAGATGAAATATCGCGTGCAAGCTTCCTGCCCCTACCAGCACACCATCCCTTCCCTGTTATGAGTCTGGAACCTTCCTTCCTTAAGTTCCTTCTGATTGTGGTGTCTTATTGCAGCAGCAGACAGGAACGGACACCGCCTCCATCTCACCCATCAAGCGAGGAAGGTCGATGAGGGGACACTCTACAAATGAGGAAACTGAGGCTCAGTTACCCAAATTCACCGTCATGCTTTCTTCCTGGGAATGTGTAGCTTGCCTCTGTCCTGAGCAGGAGTGGCCCTGGATAGCATGTTTTCTCTAGCTATCTACTTGCTATCTGGTAAGAGGAAGCCATGAGGGCCACTTCCAGGCTTCATCTTTATCACCTTGCAGGCCACCACGTTCTCATCTTTCTGGCTGAAATGGCAATGGCTCCTAGAAGTAACCTGGCAAGGATGGTAGAGTCCCTGCCAGTCTGAGTCCCTCTGTGTTCATGATAGGAAGAGCTGTCCCATTCTTCTCTTCCCTAACCCTCCCAGACTGGAACACGACGAGAGTCCTATCCAGCCTTCAGCTCCCCTGTACCACATTTCAGAGTTTGGGGTCGGTTTCCAGGCAATTGGTAACATCTATGGTATGCGATAACATTGGGTATCCACAGACGCTGGTTCAGAGATGCTCTGCTCATCGTGACAGTTGCTTCCTCTGGTTCGGTGACACACCCAAAAGTTGACTTCAATATAGAATGCGAATCACATTCTCATGACACATTTCCAGGGAGGTTATAGATTTACTACATAATTTTATATAAATACTTGTCTGTGGATGAGAAATGGATGGACGGTTGGATGGTTTGATAAACAGATTGATGGATGTGTAGGTGGATGGTTAGATGAATGGATTGATGGATGGGTGGGAGGATGGATGGGTGGGAAGATGGATGGATGGATGGATGGACAGACAGATTGATGGATGGACAGATGTGTTAATAGATGGGAGGAAGGCTTAGTAAATAAGTAAGTGAACAACGGAAAACACTTCTACTACAGAGCAAAGGAAGGATGGGATATTATAAATAGGGTCACAAGAGTCTAGTCAAGATGTGAATGATATAGATAAGGCTAGAAGCAGTTCATCTCAGTGACAATATCCTCTTTTCATATGCTGGAAAGTCCAGTCACGTAGAGCAATTAGAAGACCAGAAAAGAGCAGAAGATAGGAGACGTGAGGTTTAAGTGGCCCTTGATGCTGGAAGTGCCCTTGATGCATCCCAGCCAGAACTAGGATGGCCACTTCAATAAATAAAAACACACAGAGAAATCTGAATTTCAAATACACACATATCTACTAGTGTAATACTAGAGACACATTTTTTCTTTTGGTTTTTGAAGACAGGATTTCACTGCGTAGCCCTGACTGGCCTGGAACTCACTCTGTAGACCAGGCTAACCACAAACTCGCTGAGACCTGCCTTCCTTTGCCTCCTGAGTGCTGGAATTAAAGGTGTGTGCCACCACAGCCTGGCCAGTTAATTCTTATTAACACAATCACTTTATTGCAATAAATTCACAATTAACCACATCATGCAGCTGGATTAAGGCATAGACACTCGCATGTGCTGGCTGACGGCCACTGCTACTGAGACTCATGTCCTGTCCTTCAGTGTGGTCTGCGTCTTAACCACCTGGAAGAAAGAGACCTGTCAAAACTTCATTTGGCCTCTTTCCTGCATTATGGCAAGTATTCTAAGTACAGGACATTATGAGTCCAGAAATGGCAATGAACATTACAGCCACAAAAACCAGCCTTTGGTTTTCAGCCCACTGGGTTCATAAGTGACTTCCACCCAAGCTGGGGACTATTGTTTTACTGTGAAACATAAGATTTCATTCATAGTGTGATTTACTGAATGGAGCCCAGGAGGTCCTACTGCTTCCACCTTGGAAGGAAGTATACGTGTTCATGAGTCATGGGGAGTTCCTGTCCCTGCGGAGAGCCTGACAGAAAATAGTCTGTTGTTAGCACAGGAGCCAGTTTAGTTTGGTTTGGGGATATGGTGTTTTGAAGGAGCATGGCCCCCATTATATATGCTCATATATCTGCAGGTTGATGAACTGTTTGGAAAGGATTAGGAGGTGTAGCCTGTCTGGAGGAGGTGTGTCACTCAGAATGGCTTTGAGCTTTCAAAAGCCCACAATAGGCCCAGCTTCCTTTTTCTCTCTCTCTCTCTCTCTGCCTCCTGCCTATGGATCAAGTTATAAATCTCTCAGCTACTGCTCCAGCAACATGCGCACCTCTTTGTCACCATGCTCCCTGCCAGGATGCTAGCAGACCAGCCTTCTGGAACTGTAAGCCAGCCCCCAATTAAATGCTTTTTTTTTTTTTTGGAAAAGTCATCTTGATCACGGTGTCTCTTCACAGCAGAATAACAGTGACCATGTCAAGTTGTTTTTTTTTTTTTTCTCCCCTGCTTTGGCTTACTTTGTTTTGAGACAGGCTGGCCTGAAGCTCACTATATAGTTCAGGTTGATCTTGAATCCATGATCCTTTTGTTTCCGTCTTCTTAGTGCTGGGGTTAAGGTATGTGCCACACATCTGGCCTCACGGTTCTATTGGCCTTTAGATAGACGTCATTCTCTTCTTCCTTTAGATTCACATTGCCTTGGCTTGTTTTCTTGATAGTTCCAGAAGCCATGGGGAAAACACTAAAGGAATCTTGCCTCACCCTTCCCTCATCCATGAGTCATATTGCAAGTTAACATTAGATTCTCTACAGAGCAAAAAATAACAACAGGCCTAAGCTGACGGCGTCCACCTTCCTGGGCAGAGGACCGTCTGGTCTGCCACCCAGCCCCAGCCTGCTGGGATGTGCCACCTCCCGTGGGTGGAGATTGACAGCTGGATCTAAATATCACTCATGACAGAACCACTGTCAGTCACCCACTTCTCACATGGGCCACACGCCCTCAACCCCCGCGGCAGCCCTTATTCTTACGTCTGCGTCTCTATGGTGCACGCTCTACAGCCCAGCTTCTCAACCCGCGGTCACAGCCCCACAGCGACTGTCTAAACACTGTGAACATTTCAGCAATAGTAAATGCTTCTGAACACCAGCAATTAATCCAGAATCAAATGGGAGTACAGGTGTGTTCAGCAGCCCATGCCTCAGCATCTCACAACTTCCCGGCAGCCTCTGTGCTGAGCACACAGCATGAGCGCATGCGTGCTATCATCATCACGCCATCACAACATATCAACAGGCCTTTCCCAAAATACCTCCCCTCACATTCAAGGTGATTGTATGCTATGAATTTTCATATTTTGTGGTACATAGGAGGCTTTCTGGTTTTATAGACACACGATAGCTTAGCTATAGAAAACAAATATTTTTTTTAGATTTTTTTACCTCAGCGTGTAAATATAACATTAGCATATTCTTGGATTGCATTGTGTTAGAATGTTTGGTTTTAAAAATCGCTGTTGGAGTTGCTGGCTCGAGTCTCATAAATTCTGTAAATAAATTTTGGCTTGAGGTTAGGACAGAATTTCCAACCATGTCTGAAATGGCACTAAACACACGTCTGCCATTTTGAACTGCGTGCTTGTGCAAGATGACGTTCTCAGCACTGCCAGTTATCAAGTCAAAATGTTGAAGATGCTCTATGCCCTGCCGTACCAAATATTCAGCCCAGATTTAATTCTCTATGTCAAAATAAAACAAACACGCCCATCTCATCACTATGGAAACGTACTACGTCTTTACCGGATTGTAAAATTATATGTCTGCCAAAGATTTCTTTCAAGATCAATTTCAGGCTGAGGTATCCGTAAATGTTCGGTGTGTATACCTATATGTGCACCTATGTGCCTGGGATCGCATAGAAACATCTTGAAAACGAGTTCTAAGTGGAAAAGATTCACATAGCCCTGGCGCAATGTAAATGCACTTGGTGTTTAAAGCACAAGGCAACTGCCAGATGTGATGTCACACATCTGTGTGTGACTCCAGCCCTGAGGAAGCGGGGTGACGGGGAAGAAAGTGAGCGGAGGGCAAACCCAAGACCAGCCTAGGGAAACCCTGCTGCAAAACAGGGGAGCATAGGAGAAGGAGCCGGTCATGCTCGAGGTGCCTCTTGCCGTCTGGATGAGATGAGGCCTGCAGGCGCAGGGGTGAAATACGGTGTTCCAAGGAGGCTGGAGATTGAGGCAGAAGTATGCAAATGAGCATTACGTAGCTGTGCCAGGCTCTGCAGACTGGCCCCCAGGGCATGCTGGGAGCTTGCCGGCCCTAGAGAAGGCTTTGTCCGGATAATCGGTTTTGAGATGAAACTTCTGCCAGGGACAGACCCCGAAGTGAAATGGGAGCCGTCATTGATATAAGATGTCTTACCATCAGGTCCCATTCATCAGCCCCCAACAGTGGCTTCCCCAGAAGTAACCAGATAAAACAAGTTTGTTCTGAAACGTCGAGGCTTTGGGAAAATCAACTTCCACGGGAGTTTCTCCCTGTGTTCTGGTAAAGTAAACTGAAAGGCTCCTGAGTTCTGTGCATTCGAGCGGTGGGGGGCAGTTCATAAACCTCCGCATGACTTCACCACGCCGTCGCGTGACCTCCAGCACAGTCTCGGGGCTCAGAGGCCCTCTATCCCGAAAAGGCCATGAGCGAAATACAACCAGCAGCTTGTTCTAACCTAATTTCTAAAGTATGCGCTGGGCAGGACTTCAAGTGAATTCCTGGGTGTGTGTGGGCGCAATATGTTGCAACTTGTTGCCGTGGGAGAAGCATACATATATACCTTTTCTATAGAAATCTCTGGCAATGCTTAAGATATATGCAAATAGCTTGAAGATAAGAGAAACCATACACTTTCTTTTTATGTGCTAATTCTAAAAATACGGTTAAAATTTAGGCTGTTACCAGTGCTGGAGTGGCGGTTCGTCAGTTACAAGCATGTGCTGTTCTTCCAAAGGACCTGGATTCAGTTCCCAGCGCCATATCACATGGTTCACAACCATATGGACCTCCAGCTCCAGCTTCTGGTCTGCCTGTGCACCTGCACGCCCGTGGTGCGCGCGCGCGCGCACACACACACACACACTCTACAATACAATAAAAAAATCAGGACACCACAGAGATAGAAGACAAAGTATTTTAAGAAAATGAATATTTCAACTATCCTTTCTGTCGACACCATGCCAAAGCTATCGTTTTGCTCTGGCACACACCAAATGGAGCTAGATTGCTTTTTCAGTTAGCAAAGGACTGTAGAGTTGGAAACTACTGCCAAGTTCTGGAGTCTGGTAGGGAAATTCCTTAAAATCTTGTTTGTTTAACAGACAAGAAGGGGACCAACCACACTTTTCTTTGTCAGGGCAGGGAGCCATCCTGCTCCCTTTTCACTTAGTTGTGAACTGGAAAAATCACTTTAAAAAATGAGTGAAAATATACACGATCAATTCATTTCTTGCAAATGTGATTTTTCTTTTTCCAGTTTTTAACAATGTTCTTTTACCTGTTGTGAATGTTTTGCCTGCATGTATGTCTGCACACCTCATGCATGCAATGCCTGCAGAGGCCAGAAGAGGGCGTCAGATCCCCAGGAACTGGAGTTACACTTACTTTTGATATGTACTGTTTTTCTTTCTTCCTTCCTTCTTTCCTTCCTGTCTTTAATAAAAATTTTGTTTTTTAAATAAAGTTACAGACAGTTGTGAACCACCATATGGGTGCTGGGACCAAACCCAAGTTCTCTACAAGGGCAACAAGTGCTCTTAACTGCTGAGCCATCTCTCTGGCTCCCAAATGTGATTTACCTTACCTGACGCATCCTCCATAAACTAGGCCAGTGCTGATGTATCTTGGATTAATAGGCCCAGGTCAATGTCTGTCTGCAGAAGAGGAAGCCATCCTGCTTTGGGCCCCAGTTAGGAGGGTGAATTATGATGGGCAATTGTCACAAAAAGTAGCTAACATTCTGAGGATGCCACCTTAGATTCCCAGAGCCCTGAAGAGCCTTTTGAAAGTTAAAGGTGCTGACCATGAGCCTCTCCAACTCTGGCTGAAGCAGCGTGATTGGAGTAGATAGTCAGAAACACACACAGTCCTGAGCCATCGCGGTTCCCAGCTCTGGGACCGGGGGCAAGGCAACCTCTCTCTCTTTCTAATGGCCGCTTTCTCTGAATGTGAGCCTGTGTTCTCACAGTGCCCGGCTGCTGTAGCGTGGAAATGGCTTGTCCCTGGAAGGCTCATGGGCCGGAAGCTTGGTCCCTGATGTAGCAGTGTTGAGAGGTGATGGAACCTAGGTCGTGGGGACACCACTTCGGGCCTAGCTCTAGAGAGTCGGCTGGATCTTGAGACACGAGTTTGCTACCGGAAAAGCAAGCTACTGTATGTGGAACCATTCTGTGCGTTTGGCATCTGGACTCAAGTGGTTAGCATTTCTGTGTCGCGCTCTTCTCTTCTGTGATGTCATCTACCACTGGGGCACAGGATGAGACCCTTTCCAGAACGCAGTCACCTGCAGATCTTGGTATTTAAACCTTGTTTTGTTTGTTTCTTTGGCAAAGCACATGGGCCAAGATAGTTTGTTCCCGTAAGCGAATGAGGACTGGGCGGTGTGTTTGTTTTAAAGACTAAGGAACAGGTGGTTCTGTGCATCTGAGGTCACTGACCATTCTGACTACCACTTGCTCTGTTGCTACGAGAAAACAGCCTGGCCAAAAGTAGCTTCTTCCAGCTCACAGCTTGCAGTTCCTCACTAAAGGAAGTCTGCGCAGGAACCTGGAGCAGGCCTGTCAGCGACCCTATGCAGGGTGAGCGCTAACCAGAGCACTCACCGCCCAGAAGGAGCACTCTGATGACTCACTGGCCAGCTCGTCACTTCCTTACACAGCCCAAGACTGCCTGCTCAGGGAATGGAGCCACCCATGGTGGACAGGGCCCTCCCTGACCTACCGTTAAGACAATCCCCACATGTCAATCTGATTTACTCATCAACCCTTCAGCAAAGAACACTCCTCTCTACGGGAAGATTGCCATTTTCAGCTGAGGGGTGAACTCAGTTACCCAGATCAACCCAATGAACTCTATTAGTCAACAGGGTAGCGGGTTCTGCGGTCGGAGAACACTGGCACCCACATTTTATGCCACTGAAATTGTCACCAGCCAGTTATCTCCAGATGGGTTCCTATTTCCAGTCTAGCAGGTTTTGTCTTCCAAGCTAATTGTTACAATTCTGCCAGGTTATTTCTGCTCAATTCCTGCTTTGCGTGGGTCATCCTTACCCTCCTTCCAGGAATTCTTCCTTCCTTTCGGGAACGTTGTCCTTGCTGTGTGGCTCCTCCGTACCCTGCCCGCAGACTTCTCAAACCTTCCGGCTGATATCTCCCAATCGGCAGAGAGGCAACGCTGTGGTGCCGAGTGATACTTTCCTTAAGATTTGCATTTTATGACAAGAGCCATGTGGACTTCTTAATTCTATCATAAATAGTCTGTTCTCGTTCGTTGTCATAGCTGCTATGGTTTGTTTGCCTGCGGAATGTCCCCTGCGAGTTCCTGAGTTTGCTATCTGGTCCCCTAGTCAAAGGTGTTGCTTTGACCTTTGTAGTATCCTTTTGGCTTACTTAGCAGAAGTGAGTGCCTGGGGCATGGACTTGAAGCTGATATCTGCTTCTGGCTCTGGAACAAGCTCTCCACTTCCTAATCAACGAAGACATTGATTCTCAACCTGTGGGCCGCAACCCCTACACAGGGGTCACATACCAGACATCCTGCATATCAGATATTCGTATTATGAGTCATAACAGTTGTAAAATTACAGTTAGGAAATAACAATGGAAATAATTTTATGGTTTGGGCAGTCATCACAACACGAGGAACTGTGTTAAAAGGTTTGCAGCATCAGGAAGGCTGAGAAGCTCTGACCTAAGATGCAATAAGCCACACCTACTACCGTAGCCAAGAGTTCCAGCCTCTTCAGCAGCCAAACCTTCCCTCCTATGAGGGCCTAACAGACCCTCAAGTGTGAGCCAACAGTCTATCCATAGCAGCCCTTTGTTTTCTGCTTCTGCCTCTTTTCATCAAATTCTGTCCCCAAAATACTTAAAAGAGAAACAGTTATTTCCTCTCAGAGAACCACCTGATTCTTTTTTTTTTATGCCTAACTATAGTGTAATGGTTTTCTCTGAGATGAAAACATTCCATCCTGTGGGGAAGCTCCTTAAGTAAGAAGGTAAACCACTCAACACAGCTTCAGGAAGTCCCTGAAACTGACCCGATTCACTAAACCCCTCCCTGTCAGAGTAGTCAATAACAGCTGAGCGTCCCTGTGCATCTAACAGAGACATGAAGTAGATTACTCAGACAAGGAGAGCTGCAGAGACTCTGAGGCCAGACCCGCTGGCTGGAAGAAGCAGAGACCAACCGAGATGCCTGGAAGAGGTTTGGACCAACTGAGTCACCTGGAAAGGACACTGTCCAACCTGCTAAGGTGCCTGTTGTGGAATAGTATTTTAAGGTGTGTTACATTTGTCTGTGCCGTGGAACCTTTGTCTAATGATGCAAAGATGTGCTATGTTCTTTATGTTGCATAGGCAGGACTGGCAGACAGAAAGAATGCATAGAAGGAGAAAAAGAGAGAAAAGAGATACAGGAAGGAGAAGAGGAGGAGAGGAGGACTCCAGGGGCCAGCCACACAGCCAGACAGCCAGACATGGAATGAGAAGGAAAGAAAAGATATACAGAAATAGAGAAAGGTAAAAGTCCAGAGGCAAAAGGTAGACGGGATAATTTAAGTTAAGAAAAGCTGACGAGAATCAAGTCAAGCTAAGGCCTGGCATTCTTAAGCCTGGGGGCTGGGTGGGGCCCCCCAAAAGAATAAAGACTCAAAAAATAAAAAAATAAAAATAACTCCAGCTGCCTGCAGGCTGTTAGGTGTGCCCCAGGTCCCCATTGGGGTGGGCTTTGATGATGCAGCTGTCTTTGAGTCATTTCTGCTCCTGTGAGTCCCCCCTCACCCGTACTCCCATAAGTAACCCCAATAAAACACATTGGTTCAGGTTCACCACGTAGGTCCGTTCTTTGATCTGCCTGGGCTCCCTGTGTGGGATGAGCGGAAATGTATGTAGTATCTCCCCAGGAAAAGTCCTGTCAGACAGCGCTAACCTGATTTCTTCCCCTGCCAGTGAACATGTCCTCCCAGGCAGGGCTGAGATCTATTTTAATTCCCATGCTTCATTTGGACACCATGTGGCACCTGCTGGCGCAGTGTCTAAGGGGCTTCTCTTGAAAACAGGAGGCTACGCTTCACGTGGGGTTTGGGCATGTTGGTGTGCCAAGGGAAATTTTCATTTGGAGATCAATTCTGCAGAAATGAAGAGAAAAGCCTCTTTCTAAACATTTTGATAAGAATGTCCTCCCACCTGGCCTAAGCCAGTCTGCAGGCGAGAGCATTGCTGCTTCGTGCTCTCGCTCATACACAGATCTACGCCCTGTCTTCCTCCACATCCAGCCTCTCGGGTGTCTGCAAAAAATATTTAAACAATATGTCACCTGTGATTAGAAATACTTAATGAAGTGCTCAGATAATCCTATGGTGGCAAGCCGCAAAGAAGGCTTTATTCTGATCTACATAGGAGGACCCAGGTGCTGTGGGCGCAACTTTCATGGGTACTTTGTACCCCACTGTCTGTAACGCCTGAGGACCAGTGGTTAGAAGAAGGCAAAGTCTACGTTTCATCCCCAAGGCCTCTCCCAGTTCCCACATTACTTACAGATCAACGTTCTCCAGTGGAGGGGGCTGGGGGGACAGCCCAGTGGTTAGAGGACTGGCTGCTCTTGCAGGGACCCTGGTTCGGTTCCCAGCACCCACATGGTGGCTCACAACCATCTGTAACTCCAGTTCTAGGGGGCCTGATGCCCTTCCTGGCCTCTGAGGGTACTATATGAGTACCACACACACACACACACACACACACACATATGCGTGCGCGCATGTGCGCAGTTAAGTACTCAAAATACAGCCGGGCGGTGGTGGCGCACGCCTTTAATCCCAGCACTCGGGAGGCAGAGGCAGGCGGATCTCTGTGAGTTCGAGGCCAGCCTGGTCTACAAGAGCTAGTTCCAGGACAGGAACTAAAAGCTACGGAGAAACCCTGTCTCGAAAAATCCAAAAAAAAAAAAAATATATACAACTAAAAAATTCTAAAGAATGTCAAGTCACTTATGAAATGAATTCTAACGATCTACTTTATTTAACAATATATCCACAGAACTACTATTACAATAGATGATGGATACGAAAACATTATGTGACATTACACGTAACTCCTGTGTGGTTTTCCAAATCCAGTGTGTATTTTTACACTTACACATCTCTGCTCCGAGAAACTAAGCTGGTGTCTGTGGTGTCATGGTGCAGTACTGAGGCGAAGCTCTCGTGAGATCCAGGGATTCTGCAGGCGTCCACACTGAGAAAACCCAAGACTCCTTTCAAGAAGAGATTTGCCCGGGCTCTGTCCCCAACCTACCAGCTCCTGTCTCCGAGTGGCACTGGAGTATGCATTTTTAAACAACTTAATATAGCCGGCCTTGTGCTTGCTGTATCTAAACCATCTGTTATTGTTTCAATGTGACGTGTCCCACGGGCTCGTGTGTCTGAACACTTCGTCCCCAGCAGGTGACAGTGTTCTTGAGGTTTGTGGGAAATGTGGGATGAACCAAACCAAATGGAAGTAGGAAAAGACAGGGCTTAAGGATCTACAGTGGGCCCGTGCTCCCTCCCTCCCCCTCCCTCTGGATAGCAAAAGCCGTGGATGTGACCAGCTGTCTCAGATTCCTGCCGCCATACTTTCCTCCCATGAAAGATGTTCTCCTTTCTCAAAAGGTGATAGAAAAACAAAACCAAAAAACTTCTTTTGTTCTTTAATTTGATTTTGTCAGGTATCTTGCCACAAGAAGGGGAACCATTACCCCATCCATAGGGCTTCTTGTCCCAAATATTCTTCTAAGCCCCTTAGCCCTCATTCACTGTGGCAGTTTGAATAGGAATGGCCCCCACAGACTCATGTGTCTGAATGCGTGGCCCATAGTGAGTGAAATTATTAGGAGGCGTGGCCTTGTTGGAGGAAGTGTGTTGCTGTGGGGGCGGGCTTTGAGGTCTCACATGTGCTCAAACCCAGTGTGGTACACAATCTCCTTCTGACGGCTGTAGATCAAGATGTAGAACTCTCAGCTCCTTCTCCAGCACTGCACCTGCCTGCACGCTGTCATGCTTCCTACTGTGACGGTAAGGGACTGAACCTCTGAACTGCAAGCCAGCCCATAAATGTTTTCCTTTATAAGACTTACGGTGGTCATGGTGTCTCTCCACAGCCACAGAAACCCTGACCAAGGCACTGCCTGTCAGTCACCACATCCTCCATCATATGATCACAGAGGTGAGGAAACACAGTCATGTGGCCCGGCCCATTCATCATTCATTGAGTATTGATTATGTGCCAGTCCAACAATGTGGGGAGAATTCCTGCCCTTTCAAAGCTTATACTGTACACTAAGTAATGGGTGTTGGGTAAACACATGGTCTGACTTCAAGTGGTGAAGGGGAGTCCAAAGAAGAAAGGTAAGGCAGAAGTAAGGGGGATGGGGTGGAGTTCCCTTAGCTGCCGTGTGGCATCGGGGAAGGCCACCTAAGCAGGGGCCTGCTGGCAGATGATGAATCTGTGAGAAGAGCCGGAATTAGGTGGACCAGAGCATCACGCTGGAGTTCTGTGGGAGGAGCAACACGAAGACCAGTGTGGCTGAAGCCAAAACTAAACTGAGAGCATCTGTGGTGAACAGTAAGACTGAAAGAGTAAAAGGTCTCCCCACAAAGAGGCCAGGAACTGGTTAGAGTGGCCGTTGGATTCTCCCATGCCTTTAGAGAAGAGCTGCCGCAAATACCTCTCAAAAATATTCCATAAAATAGATAGGGAGCACACACTGCTCAACAGATTCTAGGAAAGTAGTTGTTACTCTAATGCCAAAACCAAATAAGGACAGAACAGCAACAACAACAAACAAAAACAAGTTATAGACCTATGCTGTTGAAAAGAAAAGACACAAAAATTCCTAGGAAGCCCTTGCAAACTGAGTGCAGGAGCACATTGAGAAGATCATACATGATAGCCAAACTGGTTTCCTTCCGGGAGTGCAAGGATGGTTTGATACAAATAAATGTCACACAACAGACAAATAGATTTAAGGGCAGAAAACACATGATCTTCTCAAGAGATGTAGAACTAGCCCTTGATAAAATTCATCACCTTTTCATAATAAAATCCTTGAAGCTATGAATAGAAGAAACATATCTCAACATAAAAAAGACTATATGTGACAAACCTCTAGCGAATGGAGAAAACAACGAAAGCATTTCTTGTAAAATCAGGACTAACATGAGTATCTTAATCATTGGTCCATTGTTCTGAAGAAACACCATGACCAGGGCGACTCTTCTCAAAGAAAGCATTCAACTAGGGGCTGGCTTACAGTTTCCGAAGGTTAGTCCATTATTAATCATGGTGGGGAGTACGGTGACAAGCAGACAGGTGTATGGTTCTGGAGAAGTAGCTGACAGCTTTACATCCTGATCCACAGGCAGCAGGTAGAGAGACACACTAAGCCTGGTACTGGTTTTTTAAAACCTCAAAGCCCACCCCCAACAAAATATCCCCTCCAACAAGGACACACCTTCTCCACAAGGACACACCTCCTCCAACAAGAACACACCTCCTCCAACAAGAACACACCTCCTCCAACAAGGGCATAAAATACTTAAGAAAGAAACTAATCAAGGAAATTAAAGGCCTATATAATTAAACTTTAAGCTGGGGCTGTAGAGATGGCTCAGTTGTTAAGAGCACTGCCTACTCTTCCTACTCTTCCAGAGGACCCGGGTTCAATTCCCAGCACACACATTACAGTTCACAATTGTCTGTAACTCCAGTTCCAGAGGATCTGACACCCTCACACAGACATACATGAAGGCAAAACACCAATGCACATAAAATAAAAATAAATAAATCATTAAAACTTTAAACCACTGAAGGAAGAAATTGAGAAAGACACTAAAGATAAAAGATCTCCCATGATTACAGATCCACAGAGAACGTGCCTCTATTACCCAAAGCAAGTCGCAGCTCCAGTGTAGTCCCCATCGAAATCCCAACAGTACTCTCCAAAGAAAAGTGGGAGAATGTGGGAGCCAGGAGACCCCACTATTGAAACAAAAGCACAGAAGACTCTGAATAGCCAAAGTCATCCTGAACAGAAAGTAATGCTATTGGCATCATGACGCTTGATCCCAAACCATAAGGACGAAAACATGGTGCTACACCACACACACACACACGCACGCACGCACGCACGCACGCACGGCCAATGGGACAGGGCAGAGGACCGGAAAGGAAGGTACACAACTACAAACCCTTCAGCTTTGACAAAGCTGTAGTGTGCTTTAGAAGAAAGAGCCTCGTCGACAAATGGTGCTGAGAGATAAGCAAAATAATGAAGCTAAGACTCACTAAGATCAAAAGCAAAATAAACCAGAGTGCGATGAAAAAAAAATACGGGAAACACTAAAGACTCAGACATAGGCAAGGACTTTCTGGAAAGAATTCTAATAGTGCAGGAACTAATTGCAAGAACTGACCAACGGGACTCTTGCAATTCCAGAGCTTCTTTCAGGGCCTGCAAGACAGCTCAGTGAGAGCTTTTGTGCTGCTGCCCAAGCCCGAGGCCCCGAGCTCAGTCTTCAGAAGCCACGTAAAGTAGAAAAAAGACTGACTCCACAGGTGTGCCATAGCACACCCACACGCATGCACACTCATTCACACACACTCATAGTAACAACTAATAACACTTAGTTAAAAGATCCACAGCCCAGAGAACGGGAGAGAAAAATCTGCTAACATATATATCTAATAGGATATTAATATCTGGAGTTCATAATGAAATCAAAAATTAAACACACACACACACACACACACACACACACACACACACAAAAACAATCAATAAATGGGCTGCCTAACAGCAGAAAAGACTGTTCTCAGAGGACTAAGAACAAATGGCTAGGAGAAAACTGAAGTGATGTTCAATATCCTTGGTCATCAGGGAAATACAAATTAAAACTGCCCTGAAGTCGGGTGAGGGGACCCACACCTTTAAAACAAACAGAACTGTGTAGAGGCACCTCTCACCCTCTGTTGTGGGAGGTCCTCCCACTCCTCCAGCCTATCACCGCTGAGGTACCAGCCCACTGGGGCGTGGTTTCTCTCCCTTTAAAAAAGCGGCCACTTCCCTCTCCTCGCTCTCTTCACTTCCTGCTCCGCCTGCGACTAGACTCCTTTCCTGGTTGCAAAGAGGGCTGTTGCCTGGGACAGTGATCTGTAAGTTTTTTCCCCTTTAAATAAATACCACCCTAATAATCATAACCCCGAATTGGTGTGGCATTGTTTGTGACTTACGCCTTCAACCCTCTGCAGAAGGTCCAGCACTGAGAAAGAAAGAAAAGAAAAGGACAATGCCGGCAAGGATTTAGAGAAGAGGGAACCCCAGCTTTGGCTGGTGGGTGTAGAATCCGGAGAGTACACTGTGGGAACCAGTAGGGAGGTTTCCTAAAAGCTAAAAGTAAAACTAGCATATGATCAGCAACACCGCTCCTGGGTTCATCCGCGAAGGACCCTGGCTCGCCATCCACAGAGTACCTGCACACCCGTGTTTATGAATGTGCTATTCCTGGTAGTGAAGACACAGCCAGCTGTCCATCAACAGATGAGCAGATTGAGAAAATGCAGTCCGTATACATGGTGGAATTTTATTAAGGTTTAAAAGACGAAACTGTCGTATTTGAAGAAACGTGGATTCAACTGGAGCAAAATAAGCCAACTCTTATATAGCATGTGTTCTCTCTGATGCATGGGATATAGGGTGTGTGTGTGTGTGTGTGTGTGTACGTGTGTTTGTAGTCGGATTTTTCTTTGGACCGTCAGTTCACAAATAACCACATGGAGACATAATTGATTATGAAAGTTCAGCCAATAGCTTAGACTTATTTCTAACTAATTCTTATAACTTAAATTAAAACGTTTCTATTTATTTACTTTCTGCCTTGTGGTTTTATTACCTCACCTCTGTATTGACCATCCTGCTTGCTCTGTATCTCCTGGCATCTCTGCCTTCTTCCCAGCATCCTCTCTGCCTCCCAAATCCTGCATAGCTATTGGCCGTTCAGCTTTATATTAAACCAATCAGAATGACACATACTCACAGTAAATAAAAAGTTTATTCCACAAGTGTGTGTGTGTGTGTAAGACAGAGAGAGAGAGAAATGAAAACATATGTGAGCTTATGAGGGGCGAAGAGATCTAAAAGAAGGGTAAACAGTAAACAAGGGGGGACAATGGGATATATGTGACATGAAATCAGAAGGGAGACTTTTTGGGAGGAAGGAATCCAGCAAGGACAAAGAAATGGCAGAGGATGGGAGGTATGGGATTAAAACCAAAGTATGATGATATATATGTATGAAAATTCCACAAAGAAACCCATTTTTATGTAAGCTAATGGGGATAGCTAGTCTTGGTTGTCACTGACTTGACCAGATCTGGAATCAACCAAGACACTATGCACTCCTGTGAGGGCTTTTCTTGATTGGACCATTTGAAGTGGGAAGACCCACCCTAGATCAGGGCCATACCTTCTGGTGGCAGCCCACATACGAGGACAGGGAGGAAGGAAGCCTTTGCCTTTTGCCTGCGTGCCCTCACTCTTGCTGGTAAACTCATCTATCCCATCGCTGTGGCATCCCTTTGCTGGTATTAGGATCGCCTCCTTCAGGATCCCAGTGTAGATGAAAGCCAACGGTTCTCCAGGGATCCTCCGGGCTCTCAGTACCAGATTGCGACTACAGTGCTATCCGGCCTTGTGGATGGACTAAGATTCCAATGTGAGACAGCCTCCCAGATGGAATCCCATAAATCCATCCAATAAATCTCCTGTGTATATATTCTACCAATGCTAACCCCTTTACAAGAATTCTGACTAATATACTAAGGAAAAAAGTTATTTAGGAAAAAGCAGACTGAGTTTCCCTTGCATGGCCCCAAAAGATGCATTTCCTCTTATCTGTCTTGAAAATCTGACTACACCTGTGTCTCCCAAGATTTCCTCTTTGTCACAAAGGCACCTGGGTGACAGCAGTTGGATCACTCCAAACATGTCCAGAATAAAGGCTGTATTTCATTCAACATAGCCAGTGAGTGACTCATGAGTCTGTCGTGAATTTATTTATTCATTTGTTCAACCAACATTCGGTGGCACTTATGACAGGCCTGACATCATTTTCAATTCTTACAAAGCATTCTAAACTGCATGATATAGTAAATGTTGGGCATGATGCAAGTGACCTAAGATGCCAACCTAGTCCAAGTATGAAGTAGGGGAAGATGCTTGGTCAATAAAAGACTCTTAAAGACATCAGTTTCCATAATATGGATATTGCGATTTTAATTATCATCATCTAGGCTATAGAAATACTTGTAGCAAATACAGAAATACCACCCCCAAACTGAGCCATGAGCCAAAATCGCATCTATGCCTTTTATTGTCACACAAGACACCTTCAGAGAGCAGGATAAGCCAAGAGTAGTGCAGGATGGAGCGAGACAATAAATCCTGGGCCACTGCCACGTTCAAGGGGCGGAGCTGACACAAAATAATTTTCTTCCCGGAAAAGCAAGGTTAACTGATGCTGAGGAGCCCAGAGAGGCACTAGATTTACAGCATTGTACAGCCAAGGAGCAGAACCCTTCACGGGGCTGAGTTATGATGCCTCACTATTGATCAGGTGATCGCCCCACTCCGTATCCAGCAATCAGGGGATGAGAAGCAGCGGGGAGATGGTCGTGGTTACAGTTCTTATGTAGCTCGCAAAGTCGCTTCCGAAGAAGAAGATGAGGTAATGGTTGAGTACTCCGGCAAGAGACATGAGAAACAGGAACAAGATGATTCGCTTGCCGAATATGTAGCCAGGGGTGCTGCGGAAGAAGGCAAAACGGTGGTAGACCCAGCACAAATGACCCCTATCTTACCCCCCAAATATTGCTGCTTCCAGACACACGGAGTTTAAATTATAACTCATTGACTCAGTACTGCTCCGTTTACACTCTTCCTTCATAGCAATAGTGGAAGCGCCTTTGCTATTAACCGTTGAGCAGGTTTCAAAGCCAGGCGAAGGAGCCTGTCATTGTTAGGGCTCAGTGGCATGAGCTTCCCTGAGTTCTTTTAGTGTCCTCAACTCCAGATCCCCGATGACAGGATGCTGACAGGTCCTAACAGCGGACAGACCATCTGACTGAAGCTTGGGAGCATTATGATTCGTTAACCGCCCCTGCAGGGTGGTCCCTATCAGGAGTGCCTACAAGACTCATGCTAGAGGCTGCATGGCATGGAGACTGTGTTAGGGGAGATGCTTTAAATAAGCCAATGAAGGTCCTTCAACCTACCCTCCTGAGACTGCCTGGGGAGAAATGAGGTTTGCACGAATGAGAGCTAAGCACCCAGCGATGGAAAAACGGTTCTTACATTCCAGGGGAGTGAGAGAAAGAAACATTTTTGCTTTCCTCCCCCTCTCCTTCCCTCCCCTCTTTCCCTATCCCCTCCTTGCCTCTCTTCTCCTTCCTAAACATCTTTGGCAGAAAATCAGCTGGGGATAGGAGGCAATTCCTCATGAGAAGTAGCTGTCTAATGGTATGTCCTCTGCCCCTGTCCGAGACCCTGGCTTGCCATCTGAGTGGGGATGGCATGTCTGGAAGACTGGTGAAATGATTTGTTAAGATCATCAGGAAAGAACCAGCCAAGGGCTCGGGACAATCAGCACGCAAGACAGAGCAAAGTCAACTCAGCCGGACAGGTGTGTTCCCGCTACCACCAAGGGAGTGCAGTTCCGTACCAGAAACTTCAGCTGAAAGGAACCCCAGAGCCTCTCAACAAGTGTTTGAAAGTTGCTCTGCAGTTGGGTACCAGCCTTTGCCACCCTGGGACTAAGAGCATAGGCATCTGCAGGGAGCTTGTGGAAAGCTGAACCTCCCTGGTCCTTCTCAAACCAGCATGCAGACCCTGCATTCCAACAAGCTCCCTGTGCGACCCACAGACAACAGAAGTTGAGAAGCCCAACTTGCTGGCTCTTACTGCTTGGGTAGGAAATGTAGGAAAGGCCCACGTGTGGACGGGTCTCCAGTTGGTGGCACTATTAACAAATAATTGGAGTATGAGGGCACCCGCCTCATCAGTTCACAGCTGGATGGGCTTTGGGGAAGTGGCGTGCAATCAGAGGATGTAGGTCACTAGAACCCTCTCTTAAATTCTTCAGCGTTGATTGATTGGTGTGCATGCCACAGTACCCACACTGTCAAGACAATTTGCAGGAGTCCTTTCTGCCCATCGTGAGAATTCCAGGGAGGAATCGGGCAGTCGGGAGTTGGGAGTGACATGGCCAAAGGGCAGAAAGTGCTGAGGAGGGCTGGGCGTGATTCATCTATGAACAGCGCAATGGGGTGATCTGGAGCCTCTGACTTGTCTATCCCTACATCTGTGTTCCCACGGGGCCCCGGGTTATCACTCAAGAGACGCTGTGGGAAGGTGCAAACTTTAGGTCTCGTTTCTCTTGACAAACGATGAGATGATTAACTCAAAAGAGGCCTAGGAAGTCAGACTTTAAAAGTCATTGCTGCCCCAGATTCCACCACAGAGAACAGCTGGTATGCGGTTGCAAGCAATGCACAGCCCAGCATGCTAAAATACCCCTGTGAGCCGAGGCTGTGCAAAGGGAAAAATGAATGGAGAAACTCGGCAACTCCCCAGCTGTGTTTTCAGAGCCCTTAAAGCTGGGGTGAGGGCGCGGGTTCCCTAGCCTGTCCTCCCTTCGTCCAAGGAGAGCCTGTTGAGCTTTGGGAGGCAGAGTGCACTTTGGCAGTAATAGCCTCCTACTGGAAAAGCACAGATCAAGTTCTTCGGCACCCTGAGACCTACCTCTGAGTTCTTTCTCCCAGGTAGCCGACAAAGTACTTTTGCCTCACAAGCAAATACATCAGTCCCGCGAAGGCAGCTGGAACTAAAGTAGAAAAATGACAACACACATGTCAGTTTTGGCCTCCCAAAACCATTGTTCAGATAGCAGGAACGGCAGCCAAGCAATTAGCGTTTGATGGCAAAATCCATCAGAGACCCCCAGTTCTGAAAGTGGAGACTAGCACACTGACTCGGTTTGGGTTTCTGTGGCTGCACTAAAACATTCTAGCCAAAAGCAACTTGGAGAAGAAAGGGTTTATTTCAGCGTATAGCTCCACATCACCATCCATCATCGACAGAAGTCGGGGCAGAAACTCAAGGCAGGAACCTGGAGGCAGGGGTTGGCACATAGGTCATGGAGGACCAGTACTTACTGGCTTGCTCCTCATGGCTTGTTCAACCTACACTCCAGGACGACCTGCCTGGCTGGTGGCACCACTGTGTGGGATGGAGCCTCCTCCATCAATGGTTAACCAAGTTACTACTCCACGGGCTTGCTTACAGGCCAATCTTATGGAGACATTTTCTCATTTAAGTTCCTTCTTCCTAGATAGGTCTAGGTTTGTGTCAAGCTGACACAAAACAGTCAGCATACATACACTTCAAATGGAGCCCAAGGGCTGGGTGCATGTCAAGCGCCGAAACGATTGATTACCTTGCACCAGCTCTATGGCAGGCTACACAAAGTCCTCACTTAAGAACCATCTGATGCAAACATGTCTATCCCTAGATATGGGAAGTTGGACTCAGGCAGCGGGGGCCGGTGGCGGGGGGGGGGGGGGCTTGTGTAAGGCCATCAGCTGGGCAGGAAGGCAGGGAAGGGTTACATCGGGAACCAAAGCCCCAGTTCTGAGACTGGCTCCCTGGTGAGGATACTCTGTGCCTCTGGGGTTCCTGGCACACAAAGCAGGTTTCTCTGGCCTCTAGGGGAGATTTCTTTGCATTCCCACATCTGGGGAAACAGCTGCAGACAGCACTCCTGTCAACCCCATAAAATCCTAAATTTAGGGTTGGGAGTGGAAAACACCAGTTCCCTATGAGGAGGATGATCTAGAACAGGGGTTTAACTGGTCCTAGGTCACAGCTGTCCTGCTATGTGTGGACAAGGACTGGCCACAGCTGTCCTACTGTGTGAGGACAAGGACTGGCCACAGCTGTCCTGCTGTGTGAGGACAAGGACTGGTCACAGCTGTCCTACTATGTGAGGACAAGGACTGGTCACAGCTGTCCTACTATGTGAGGACAAGGACCGGTCACAGCTGTCCTACTATGTGAGGACAAGGACCAGTCACAGCTGTCCTGCTATGTGTGGACAAGGACTGGCCACAGCTGTCCTACTATGTGAGGACAAAGACCGGTCATAGCTGTCCGGCTGTGTGAGGACAAGGACTGGTCACAGCTGTCCTACTATGTGAGGACAAGGACTGGCCACAACCTTTCCATCTTTTAAGAAGAGCATGGGAGAGGAGTTCCATCTGGACGGAACCTTCATCTGGCGATGGATGGAGATAAGAGACAGAGACCCACACTGGAGCACTGGACTGAACTCCCAGTGTCCCAATGAGGAGCAGAAGGAGGGAGAACATGAGCAAAGAAGTCAGGACCACAAGGGGTGCACCCACCCACGGAGACAGTGGGGCTGATCTATTGGAAGCTCACCAAGGCCAGCTGGACTGTGACTGAAAAAGCATGGGATAAAACCGGACTCTCTGAATATGGCGGACAATGAGGGCTGCTGAGAAGCCAAGGACAATGGCACTGGGTTCTGATCCTACTTCATGTTCTGGCTTTGTGGGAGCCTAGCCTGTTTGGATGTTCACCTTCCTAGACCAGGATGGAGGGGGGAGGAATTTGGACTTTCCACAGGGCAGGGAACCCTGACTGCTCTTCAGACTGGAGAGGGAGGGGGAGAGGAGTGGGGGGAGGGGGAGAGGAGTGGGAGGAGGAGAAGGGAAATGGGAGGCAGGGAGGAGGCAGAAATTTTTTTTCAATAAAAAAAAAAGAAGAGTGTGGGAGTAGATAGGACTGTGTGACGACAAACACCTGAAAGTCTCCAGCACTATGCAAACACCAAAGCAGCTCCATTAATGAGAACCTCGCTCGAGTCAGTGCTTCTGGCTCCAAGGCCACCTGCTGGGTGAGAGAGTGTTCCTGTGTCTATTTTGCAGCAGAAGAGATCTAAGCAAAGACAGAGAAAGTTCACAAGGACACTCATTGTTCCCTGATCACCTCTGTCTTTGGTGGAGTGCCTGGAACATATAGGCTATCAATAATGTTTATCAAATGAATGTTATCTTGAAGTCCAGCAAGTGTCATGAAGTGACTCCAATTTCTGGGTCTCTCTGGTTCCAAAACCTTATCACTGCCCAGCAGCAGCGGTAACACTTATGGGGCTTCTACTGTTAGTTTTAACCATACAGAAGAAATGTTTTTGAAAATTTTTAGTATTTATTTTTATTTTGCCTTCATGTATGTATATGCACCATGTGCATGCAGTACCCACAGAGGCCAGAAGAGGGAGACAGATCCTCTGGGACTGAAGTTACAGATTGGTGTGAACTGCCATGTGGATGTTAGGAGTAGAATTTGAGTCATACACAGAACTTAAAATAAAATTAACCATTTTTTTTTTTTTTGGTTTTTCGAGACAGGGTTTCTCTGTGGTTTTGGAACCTGTCCTGGAACTAGCTCTTGTAGACCAGGCTGGTCTCGAACTCACAGAGATCCGCCTGCCTCTGCCTCCCGAGTGCTGGGATTAAAGGCATGCGCCACCACCGCCCGGCAAAATTAACCATTTTTAAATGATCTAAAAATAAAGTGGGGAGAGAAAAACAAACTTTGGGGCCTGTTCTAATTTTTAAGTCATAAGACTATCACAATTAATTATGTCACAATTAATGATTTGTTTTGTATAAAGTTTTCTCATTTGGACAACTCTATTCTGACTTTTGTTGACCCATTTCTCCTCCAGTTGGAATTCACCTGAACATAAACTAATAGCCCACAGGTATGGGAAGGGTTCATATCTCCTGCCTTATGCAGAGAATCGCAAAGACCTTCCAAGGGGAACGTGGGTGTGAACCACAAAACAGGTACAAATCTAGGCTCTAAAACTATAAAATTAAGTAAGCGACTTGTCCATCTGGCTCTTGGGAGAATCTTCAGGCTGAGAGGTCTGGAACACAATAATCTCTGGGTTTCCTCTCAGCTGAACAATTTACATAATCTCTGTGCTCATAAAAAAATGGCAATGGTCAACTAGTGTTGACTGACGCACTTGAGATTGGGCAAGGTGGAGGCTCATCATGAAGAGATACTCCAGACTCCCTTTGTATACGCCTCACGAAAGAGGTGGCAACAGATTTATCTAACATCATTCAGACCCCACAAGACTCATCGCTCCTCACATGGGCTTTCTTTGGCTTGGTTTTTCAATGCCAGAGACATTTTCGTAATCTCACTTGAGCAGCAAATGGGAAATAAATGACGAGCTGCTGAGAGCCTTCAAGGTGCTGAGGGAGACCACATGACGTCACTTCGGTGGTTTCTATAGCCCGTAGGGGTGAGTCTCGCTCTTGGCGATAACATATCCACCCACCTATTTACCTTTTTAACTTTTAAAATGATTTGTTTTTATTGCTGTTTTAATTGTATGTATGTATGTGTGTGTGTGTGTCTTCGTGTGGGTATGTGTATGCAGTACCCTTGGAGGTCAGAAGAGGGCATCAGATCCCCCTAGAGTCACAAGCAGTTGTGAGCTGCCTAGAGTAGGTGCTGGGAACTGACCTCTGGTCCTCTGCACGTGCAGCAAATGCTCCTAATCTCCAAGCCACCTCTCCAGACCCCATCCAACTACTCTTTAACTGTCCTTTTGCATATTATTAATTTGCATATATCCAGGACAAAGCTAGCATAGAATAAATGTTTGAAGTGTGTTTACAATGTGAATTAGTACAGTAAAAGAATGCTTAGAGAAACTCCAGACGCTAGAAATAAAAGACCCAGGCTCTAATCCTGCTTATGAGGCTCACCAGCTGAAGAACCCTGAACTTTGGTCCCTAAAGTGTCCTTAAGGGTGGCAGGGAAACTAATATCCACTGGATGTGCTTTTTAGACCAGCAGAAGATGATAAAAATCCCATGGTTCTTCAAATGATTGCTTCTGGACTTTCTCTATGGGCCCTGCTGGACCACCGAAGCGGCTCCAACCGCACTGTGCCAACCAACCACCAGGCAAATGCCAGTCTCGGCCAAGGCCTTCTGGTGTTCGGTCTCCAAAGAGAACCAAGAGCATATGATTCTGGTTTTCATTTCGCTGCAGAGCACCTCAGGGAGTCAATCCGTCCTTCAGATTCGTTGAAATCAAGACTGTGTGCAGCCGATCACCCAGGTTCGGCTGGGATCCAGCCCAAGCTCTGTAGATGCATGCCCGAGGAAGGGCCAGCGTGCTGGGAGCTTATTAACAGAAGAGCCAGCAGCGGCAGTCCCAAAATAGATCCCTCTGGCGCTCTCATTTACAATGCCCTTGTATCTGAGCTAACACTGCTTACGGATTCTGAGTCACATTTAGCCTTAAACCACCCTTGTCAGCGCTGCGCTTTCAGCCAGCCACCAGGGAGCAAGCATTAGCAATGCATTACCACGCCACACTGCGCCTGCACCGAGCATGCCCGAACACAACCTCCCCGGGGCTCTCATCTCTCCGGGGCATCCTGGATAAGAGCTGTAGGTCCAGTCAAGGCTATTCAACAAAATGCCTGCTCTCTGAACCCCTGAGGGCTGCACATTATAGAAAGAGAATTCACAAAAGGAAGTCACGGTTACCTTGGCTGCAAAGTAGTCCCGCAGTCCAGAGTACCACGAGGAAAGTGGGGTATGCATCTACGCAGTTCTGGCTGTAGGGCAAACAGGGCAGAAAGAAATCAGAAAATACGTGACTACAATGTGGTCTGAAAATAACCCGAAGACCCCAGTTCAAAATCACCACTGTGCCAGGGTCACCAGCCCCTCTCTTGTCTCACCCTGAGAGGGCAGCCAGCAGCACCACATCCAATATAGATAGTGGTAACAAGTGAGCATGCTCAGAATTCATTAACTGTGCTCTTAGGTGAAACGAGGATCAGACGCTGCCGGCACGTTCCTTTGGCAGGGCTCCGTGGTGGGTGGTGCCTATACACTTCTTAGAATAACAAGTGAGCAATGCAGACATGGTGTGGTCACTGTCTGAATGGGAGAGGCAGCGCGCAATGCCGACCAAGGGGAACCGTGTCCTATAGAAAGCAGCAGGCCAAGTGGGAAAACAGATCCTCAAAGGGTTAAAGAAACCAAGGTCCATTCACAAAAGCCCACGAGAGACTTCCGACAGCCCCGGGGGATGCTGCCACTGTGTGCCAGGCACTGTGCTGACGTTTTGCCGTCCATCCTCTCCCTTGTAAGTGTCACACATTGCCTGCACTGCGCCAGATGATTCTGTGGGTTTGCTTTAGCTAGTGTGACACTCGGCCACCAACTCGGTGGCTTCAAATACCACAGATTCCTTGTGTCACCATGGCAGCGGTCAGAGTCCGAGATGAACGTCCCCGAGCCACACATCAAGGTGTGGACAGATTTGCTTTCTCTCAGAAGCTCAAGGGGGTGGGGAACTATTGCCTTAACTCTCCAGACTCTGGGGATCCCCAATATTCCTCGGCTCACGTCCCCTTCCAAAGCCAAGGATGACCAATGAGCCTTTCTAATGGAAAGGGTGTCTCCTCATTTAAAAGATTCCTTTTGTGGGGCTGGAGAGAAGATTCAGGAGCTAACAGTTCCTGATGCTCTTCTGAGCCCAACTCTAGATCCTAGCATTTATCTGCACTGGCTCACAACCACTTGTAACTCCAGCTCCAAGGATGAAACACATTCTTCTGACATCTTTGCGCACCTGAACATACACCTGCACACACACACACACACACGCACACACATGCACAAACAAATCAAATAAGCCTGACTCACATAAGCATGGAAAGATTTTTTTTTTTTCAAAACCAAGCTGCATTTCTCCACATAATGAAAAGACAGCCTCATAGGAATAGGATGAGTTAGGAGCCCGTTATCCTGCCTCCCACAACTACAGTCCAACTCAGAGGAGAAACTAAGGTCCAGAGGTTTCCCAGCTAAGGAGTGGGGGCTGAAGGCCATATCTCACACCTGGCCAGCTTGTCTCCAAACCCTGGAACTCTTTCACTGTGTAAAGAGTAAGTATTCCTGGGTGCAGCTTGCAGTTTCTAAACTAGAGTTTAAAAAATATATATTTGCAGCCGGGTCGTGGTGGAGCACACCTTTAATCCCAGCACTTGGGAGGCAGAGACAGGCGGATCTCTGTGAGTTTGAGGTCAGCCTGGTCTAAAGAGGGAGTTCCAAGACAGGCTCCAAAGATACACAGAGAAACCCTGTCTCGAAAAATAAACAACAACAAAATGCAATAAATATGGAAAAACAACATAACAAAGGTAGGAGAGGTATTCAGGGGGCAACATGGGTGGGCGGAAAGAAAAGGTAACTGGGACTCGGGCTTTGGAGGGACCCTAACGAGCTTCAGCATTGGCTATCTCTCCGGGTTCCGTTTCCTCACCCACAAAACAAAGAGTACAGCAGTAGCTCGGCCCTCTGAGGCTCTAAGTCAGAGGTTCTCATGTGGCCCCCATCCAGAAACATCTGGGGCACCTGAGGACTTATTAGACCCACAAGTGCTTGCGCCGCCTCAGACGCGTGGCACCAGAACTTGGGCGAGGTGCTCAGCAACCCATGCCTTAGCGGGCTTTCCAGGCTTAGCGGGCTTTCCAGGTTCTGTGCGTGGTACAATTTGAGAACAGCAGTCTGGCAGGGTTCAAGTACAAGTGAAAGTCGAAATACAATGTTCAGACTTGTTTTATGTCTCAGAACCACCAAGAAGTCTGCTGGTCTTGTCTGAGTATGGGTACAGTCCACCTATATATTACACAAATTACGTATTGCACGCTGGTCCCCAGAATGCAGTGCTAAAGCTCTGCAGGAGATGGGCCTAGGGTGGTCACTGGAGATGCGCCCTGAAAGGGTTAGCTGGACTCTGTCTCCTCTCTCCCCTTCCCCACTCTTCCTCCATCCCTCTCCCGCTCCCCTCTTTTTCTGACTTAAACTATAAACCCGCAGACTAACACATTCCACTGTGGTCCAAGTTATGCTGTCCCCACCATTGGCTACAGCTCGTGTCAAGGTGACAAAAAGTTAACCAGCACAGGTGGATAATACATCTGGATTAGTCACCCTTCATCTCTATGGTAGAGAGAGCCTAGTGATGTTGGGCTGTCCTTTCCCCACCACAAGGACCTTCGCGTCCCTCTGTGGTCTAAAGAGCCTTTCACTAGGGAAGTTAATGAACGGCGTAGGTGATGGGCCCACGTCTCCTATCCTGGAGACACCTTCAATCCAGGCACAGCACACAGAACAGAACCTTGATGGCCTCAACGGGGTGGGGTGATCTGGATCCACACAAGTTCCACGGGTCTAACGGGCACAGAGCCCCAAAGAGCAGGAAGTTCTTGTGCATGGTCTGTTTGCAGGTTCTCGTTTACTACACAGACAGGCCCGCGGTTGAACTGCAACAGCCCCAGGGTGGCCTCAGTCTTGCTATGCCCATTTATTAGTAGAGCCACAATCCTGCAGCCTCAGGATTGAAAACACATGATCCATCTCCCAGCTCAAGAAAGGCAGAGACAACCTCTTCCAGCTGACTTAAAGCGTACAGCGTCAGCCGGCCGCACCGATTAGCAACAAGGATTGCTCCCTGCTTCGGCCTGATGCGCATATTTGGTCTGTTTCGAAAGAGTGGTTTGGGAGGCGATGCGCATGTCGGTGTGCGTGTGTGTGCACACGTGCATGTGAGCACTTGTGTGTGGAGAGGGCAGAGGTTGGCATCCTGGGTCTCTCATTGAATTTGGAGCTGGTGAGTTAGGCTGACCAAACAGTGAGGTTCAGAAATCTCTGTCTCTGCCTCCCAGCACTGGGTTCCAAGCTTGTGCCACTACACCCAATCCTCTCTCTTTTTTTTCACACAGTTGCTGAGGCTCAAACCCCGGTCCTCAGGCTTGAGTCTTTTCCACAGCCCCTGAAGTAGTCATCTTGGCTAGGGAATAAAAGGAACAGGTTCCCTAATCCCAGGAATCTGTAACCTGGAGAAAACTCTGGATGACTGGAGCAGGCTTTCCGCCGCTCCTGCCTGTGCTTCAGATACCTTCTCCCTACTGAAACACACCCTGTGTGGAGTTGGAAAGTGAAACTTCCCCCCCCCCCAATATTACTGTTACACTTCTTTTCTTTTGGAGGAGCTTTGTATCTTTGCTTTTCTTTTTCTTTTCTTTTCTTTTTTTTCAAAACAGAACTGGTAACCCCATCTTGACGCTCACCCTGAAGGCTGAACAGGGTCTGCTCAAGTGGTCTTGAGGCTGTAAAGCTGAAGCCTCACCCACAATCTGTTTCGTGGAGAGGCCCTGGGCTCTCTTTTCTTTCCTTCCCACCCCCACTCCTCTCAGAAGATAATAAACACTTTAAAATTCTGTTGATTTGCTTGAATTCCATTAAAATAAGGAAGTGCCATGAATAAGAACTAATCGTACTATATACGCCAATCAGGATCCTTATAGATACAGTAGCTTTAAATTACTATCAGCTGCTTGAAAAATGAGCCCGCAGCGGACACCAAGGGATGCTGGGGTATGGTGACATTGGGGTGACATTTCTCAGAAGGTGTTCTGACAGAAAGTGAATGGAAAGGGGAATCTCTGTGGGTAATTACGACACCCCCCCCCTTGGTGAACTAGACTGTCCTTTGCTGCTTCTCCAGCGTCACCACGGAGCACTTGTTCTTTGTGGTAACATTTGCTAATGATTCATGAACTTGGAATCATAGAACATGGTCCAGGAAATGACACATCTCTGGACACCATCTCACCCCCCAGCTACGCTTACCTGCACTCCCAAGGAAGAACCCAAAGCCAGATAACTAGGATTTCCACCCCCCAAGAAGACAGACTTGGACACAGACTCTAACTGTGCTTATGCTCCAAGACCAGCATCCTGTGCCCTGTGCGTGTGGAAGAGTCAAGGTCCGGCCCCTTTTATCTAGAAAACTCTAGCTCAGCACCGCCCTAGTGGTCAGATGAGCCGTTAATCATGGGGTCTGACCTGATGGGCTCTACTGATGCTGGCTGGGTCATCTATTAACCCACTGTCCCAGACTCTCCATCTATCTATATCCCTCAACAGTCATAGTTTGTGCTAAAATAACATGTCGATCCATAAACATCATTTGTCTTTCAGTTTATTTTTCTTTGTAGCCAAGATCTTGAAATATTCATGATCCTATACTCATCAACAAAAATCTGGATCTTATCAGGAACATGGTGGTGCATGCCAAGGGAGGCAGAGGCAGGCAGATCTCTGTGAGTTTGAGACCATCCTGGTCTACAGAGCGAGTTCCAGGACAGCCAGGGCTACACAGAGAAACCCTGCCTCAAAAAAAAAAAAAAAATGAGTCTTACAGCTTATGACAGATATGTTTGTGTATAAGTTGTATACAGCTTATAGTATAATATACTGTGTGTAGAGATATGTGTGTGTGTATATGTATATATGTATAGTGTACTGCTGTCATTCTGTGTATTAACAACAGGAACAGTTTCACATCCTAAATTTTAGACAGCAAGATTAAATGCATACTCTTGGGAGAGAGAGATGGCTCAGGGGTTAAGAGCACTGGCTGTTTTTGCAAAGGACCTAGGTTTGGTTCCCAGCACCCACAAGAAGCTTACAGCCATCTGTATTTCCATTTCCAGTGATCTAATGCCCTCTCCTGGTCCCCATGGGCACTGCACACACATGGTGTACATACATACATGCAGGCAAAGCACTCACACACATAAAAATTACTGACTCTTTAAATACATCCTCTTGTGTTCTTCTACCTATTCTCAGTGCTTCTGGAGGGCCCTGGAGAAGAGGCTGCTGCTTGTGTGGTCATCTATGTATCATCCTCTCCTTCCTGGCGGTCTCCTGGCACAGCCAAACAGCCAGGGTACCCCTGGGCTTTGCAGGGTTCTGTTGAACAGACCTCCAGTCCCTTATGCAACCTACGCATGCCTGCACAAATACTTGTTGGCCAAGTGAGGAAGTGGCCTTTGTAACAGAACCACAAAAGTGCCTGAGCAACCCCTACCTTCTAGAAAGTTCTTCTGCCCGATCTTTACTTCCTACCACTCCACACAACTTCCCTGTCTGGTTATTCTCCTCCACCTCTCAAGAAGGCTGGGTGGCAAAGACCTGGATTTTGAAAACTAGGCTGCAGGGTCTTCATGGTTGGGTCCCCAAACAGCGATCACTCGATACTCTCCTTGCACATACCCTCTCTTTGGAGCCTCCATGCACTCACAGAACTTCTAAGCCACTCTCCCCCACCAGGCAGCTCAACTACCAGGGTACTTGTGCAACCTGGAAGCCGGCAGCTAGAGGCTCCGGGTGTAAGCCCACTGGACTCATAGAAAACAAAGCTATTTCTCTACCAGGGGGAAGCGGCAGAAACGAGATGGCTAAAGCCCGGCATGATGGTACATGCCTGGAATCCCAGTACTGGGCAGGGCACAGGCAGGAGGACCACATATTACACATTCGAAGCTAGCCTTGGTTAGACAGTGAGATGTCTGTCAAAAACAAACAAACAGATAAATAAAAGACTCAAGACTGCCCAGGATGCTCCATTCCTTGTGCATCACCAGCATGGTGAGAACTTAACTTCTGAGAACGTGCAGGGCCACTCCATTGTGGCTTCTCACTGGAGGACTGAGGAGTCTGTAAAAACTCGGTGTCATTGTGAGACTAATTATCAGTGCAGAAAGAGACACAGCTCATCCCCACTGCTAGAGGCTGTGGTTTCCTTTGAGCAATTTTGCCTCCACCCCTGATGAGAGATACCTTTACATCACCCATACGTTACATTTCTGGGGCCCTTTGGTGTTACCCCCACAGAAAACGGTGCAGAAACATCTATTCCAAGCTACATGTTCTCTCGGCTCTCCTTCAAGTGGGTCTGAAAAGCCTTTTAACCCGCGTCTTTTAATGCCTTAAAGTGACACTGAAGATTAACGAAGCCTAAGTCTAAATGGTAACAAAGAAATCTCCCTGTGGCTACTTGAGCAAAGGATTTCCTTGGCTGGCAGGAGTGTCTGCTGTGGAGGGATGGGAAGCAAGCATCTAGAAGAGCCCTCTGGGGACTCCTGAAGTAACTATGAGCGCTCACAAGGCATGCACCAAGTCAGACACTTAAGGGCAAAGGGAGTCAGGGCTGGGAAGTAACAATGGAGAACCCCCACCCCGTTATTACACACACCCACCTATACTTCACAGAAAGACTGAATGATATCTACATGAGAGAAGATGCATTCATTCCTGAGGTCTGTCTCATCCTCACCCCCAAAATCAGTTTAGCTCACAAGAAGCCAATGCTATCTGAGTGGGAGCCCCCACCAAGCTGCTCACACAGGTCCAGCAGGGGCCCTGTATAGAACTTCCTGACCTTCCTACAGAGTCCCTGGCTTTGACCCTACTTTTGGATGCCGTGAATTTCCCTTGAAAGTACCTTTGGAAGAATCAATGTCACCCCTAGTGTTGGAGCTGACACCCCTCCCAAAGTAGCCCAATATGAAAGCAGAGAGCCTGCCCTTCTGGTGCCAGCATGCCTGGCTGACCCTGTTTAAATAGATTTTGCATAAAGGAAGATCATGTTTGAGTAATGTCTTCTCAGGTTTGTGAGCAAAATAGAACCCCACAAACCTTTTGCCAGGGCCATTCAGGAGTCTCCCAACGGCTTTTCTAGTCAAAAGGCAAGGCAAGAGGGCAGGGGAATGTATTACTCAGGGCCTCCATCTTTCTGTCCTCATGGTGATTGCTCAAGAGGACCTCATGTTATGAAAGTCACTGATGTCACCTCCAGACTGCCTCTGGACAAGGCCGGGGAGGTGCGAGGGAGGCACTTCTGGAGCTGTTGTGAGTTACAGCTGGTTTGATCTGAAGAATTTCAACACCCACAGGAAACTGGTCCCTGGGTGTTTCTGGATCATCGAGCTCATAGCTCCCCTCCCCCTGCCCACTTCCTTCCTCTAAGGCTGGTACTCAGCAAGACAAGGAAGGGCACCTAGAAGTCTTCCAAGGGGAAGTCAGCCTTCCCAGAAGCCTGCCTCCTGGACACTCTGAAGGTTGACAGAGGCAGATGCGCCCGGAGGACAGTCTCATTCCCTCATGCCCACGTCCCCATTATTAGTCAGCACCATCAGAGTTTGAACTCACTTGGCAGTGTAGACCCTCTCAAAGGCCAGAGTCCCCGTCCTCTGGAAACTCCTCCCGTTCTGCGTCTTGCTTTCATGCTCCACCTTGTGGGCGAAGAACGCTGCCAGGGGAAAGATTAGGATTTGGTTCATAATAGGCACATTCAGGAGTCTGTTCTTTAACTGTTGTCTGAAAACATAAAAGGCTTCCTGGATTTGGTGTCCCAACAGGCCTCCATGTCCTCCCCACCACAAATGTCACTTAGCGAAAATGTCTTCAGCATTGGTCCCCTCATTAAGGCATTGGTGCTGGGACAAGGCAGTAAGCAAGGCACAGCCTTGTCTTAAGAAACTCCCAGCTGGGCCGGGCGGTGGTGGCGCACGCCTTTAATCCCAGCACTCGGGAGGCAGAGGCAGGCGGATCTCTGTGAGTTCGAGACCAGCCTGGTCTACAAGAGCTAGTTCCAGGACAGGCTCCAAAACCACAGAGAAACCCTGTCTCGAAAAACCAAAAAAAAAAAAAAAGAAACTCCCAGCTGAAAGATATTAACAACCAAGAAACGCAGAAATGACTCTACAGAATGGCTTGGAAGGGTCAAGTCCACTAGCTTAATTCATTGGCCAGGTCACAGAATGTCTAGAGAAAATGATACGTAAGATAAAATCTGAAGAATAGGCAGGAATTTGTCAAGAGGCTGCAAGGCGCAGGGGATACAAGAGGAATCAATCTTGTGCTCATGTGAAGATACCTATGCAAAGGCTAGAGGCAAGAACCATGTTTCTGTGGTTCAGTAGGTCCAGCTCAGGTTAGGGGATGGGGATCGGGACCCAGGAGAACTACAAATGAGCCTACAGAATGATTATTTTACAAAGGACCATTTCCCAATTATATAGGCTACTCTAATGGTTTATGTGTAGGGTTTTCCCCTGCATGTTTGTATGTGCACCACATGTGTGCTGCATCCGTGGGGCCAGAATAGGGCATCTGATCCCTGAAACCGAAGTTAGAGATGGTTGTGAGCCACTACGTGGGTCCTGGGAATTGAGCTAGGAGCCTCTACAATAGCAGCCAGTGCTCTTAACTGCAGAGCCATTTCTCCAACTCCAGTGAGTGATTGTTTTAATGACTTATCTGTTGTCTGCTACCACGAACCAGATGGTTAGCTGAAAACAAAACAGACCGAGATCCTTATCCCAAGGAGCTCATGTTTTATAGACAATAGCAGAAGGGGAGCCAGGGAGCCAGTAAACAAAACCTCTAGGATACAAGTGTCTGGTGTATAAAACTATGGACAAAGGAGGTGGAAGTAGCTTGGGTGGGGTGCAGCCCAGTGGAAGAGCACTTGCCTGCACCTGACAGTCTCTGGGTTCTACTCCAGCATGGGGGAAAAAAAGAGGCACTGAAGTTGAAGTTTGATCAGTAGAGTTTGTTAAAGACCTGGGTTTCATCCCCGGCATCACATAAAGCCAAGCATGGTGGCAGACACCTCTAATCCTAGCACTCGGGTGGTAAAAGCAGGAACATTCGGGGTCTGGGGTCAACCTCAGTTATACAGTAAGTTTGAGGTCAGCCTGAGATACTGAGATACATGAGAAGGGGGGTTGAAAGAGATTAGTACAAGGCCGCAGACATGCATAGCATAGGACTCCCAAAGTGAGGCTCAAGAAGGCAGCTCCGGAGCTGAGACTCAGAGAAGTGAAGTATCTAGAAATGTCCATTGAGTTTAGAGAAACTGCTGGGTCCTGGTGTGTGAACGGAGGCTGCTCTTTCATTCCTGGCCGCCCAGGCCCGAATAATCACACAGAAACTATACACTGCTTGGCCAATGACTCAGGCATATTTATAGCTAGCTCTTACATCTTACATCTTCAATTTCTATTAATTTCTGTTTCTATTAATCTTTGTATCACCACAAGGCTGTGGCCTATCAGGAAAGGTTCTGGGCATCTGTCTCCTTCAGGAGTTACATAGCGTCTCTCTGACTCCACCTACTTTCTCTATATATCTCTTCCAGCCTGGTTATAGTCTGCCCTGCTATAGGCTGAAGCAGCTTCTCTATTAACCAATGGTAATAAAACATATTCAAAGCACACAGAGGGGAATCCCACATCACTGGTGAGAGCTGTGTGATGAGAACAAAGAGCGACTTTTGGGTTTATGCAGAGCAACCGCAGGACCAAAAACGTCTTTGGTGCGTCAGGTGCTTCGAGAAGGCAAACTAAAGATGGGAAGAACTCAAGAGCTGACCAAGGTCATGGCTGTGGTGGTGTAAGAGACAGGCGGGTCCCAGAGGGATGGCGTAGACGGTATGGAATAGAGGTGGTTTCTCCCTCTCTGATTCAGTCTCATATTCACATCTAGGGAGCAGAAAGTGAAGCTGGGCGGCAGTGGCACACGCCTTTAATCCTAACACTTGGGAGGCAGCGGCAGGCGGATCTCTGCGAGTTTGAGACCACCCTGGTCTACAAGAGCTAGTTCCAGGACAGGCTCCAAAGCTACAGAGAGATCAGCCCTCAGGAAGGCTCGGGTTGAGGGCTACTGAACTCCAGCTCAGATGAGGCTCTCCTCCTGCTATCATTGAAGTATAAGTCTCTCTACTCTGAAAGTCTCTACTGACAGAAAGCATAATAGAAAACTGGGTGTCTCCTTTCCAGGACCCAAGATGGCTTCTCTTGCCTCTGAACAGAGAAATGAGCCTGGTATCATGGAACACAAAGGCTCATTCCTCAGTCAGCAGCAGAACTTGGCTACATATCTCTGCCTGCCTCATCCGCTGAAAAGCAAAGCCTTCCTTTTCCCTCAAGAAGAAACCTTTCCTCTGCTGTCTGGCCCACCCATCCACCCCCTCAGGCCTGTTTCTTCACCGTGGTCCTCACTCCTTTACCTCTCAAGATGGCCCTTTCACGTCACCAAAGACACCCACAATTGCAACCAGACTTGAACAAGTCTTTCTCAGTCCACTGTCTATAGATGTCACCCTCTGCATCCTCCTCCTCATTCTCCCTGAGCCCTTGTAACCCTCCAGTAAATTCCAGAAGCCACGCAGGCAAAGACTACTAGTACCCCTTTTCCTGGCTTGTTGTTAAAATTAAACCAATATTTGTGGGTGAGAAGTGCACACCCACAAACGGCCGCAAACAGCTCCTCAGAATTCACCAGAAGGGGGTGCTGACAACCCCTAATGATCAGCTAAATACCCTCAACAACCACCCAGGCGGTCATCACCTTCCGTACTTCTCAAGTGAGGAATGGACAGGGGGAAGGTGGGGGAACGACACAGCAGGGACTCAAATAAACTTCTTAGGGTCACATATAAAAGATCCTGAGATTTCAGCTCATCACCAAGAAAACGGGAGATGGCAAAGTAACAGCCACAGGTCCGCAGAAAAATAGCGTGTATAAGGCTGTTTTAACGGAACTGATGCTGGGGTTACCGGGAGCTGTTTTCTAAGGCAGTGGTTCTCAGCCTTCCCAATGCTGCAGCCCTTTCATGCAGTTCTCCCTACTGTGATGATCTCCCGCAACATAAAATTATTTTGTTGCTACTTTATCACTGTATTTTTGCTACTGTTATAAGCTGTAATGTAAAATATCTGATATGTAGGGTAGCTGATATGCAACCCCTCTGGGGGTCGTGACCCAAGGGCTGAGAACCACTCCTCTCTTCATTTCAGGAAGAACCCCAGGAAGGGAGGAGGTGGCTCTGTGGTGGAGGGGACAGGAGGATGCAAACTCCTCCCACTTTTTCTCATCATTCTGTGGGCTGTGGGAACAACATTCCTGACAAAAGAAGACCTTTGTTTGCTGTCCCCATATCATTTTTCCCAAATAGATTCTCCCCTACTTTGATGCAGATGCTTTCCTAATAAATCCACCCCAAGTTAGAAATCTTTTAAGTGAAAAATACATTTAATACACCCAACTGGCTCAATGCCACAGCTCAGCCTGGACCACCTCACATGCGCTCCAATACTTCTAGAAGTCTGTGGTTGGGCCACAGCTCAGCCTGGACCTCTTCCCATGTGCTCCAATACTTCCAGTTGTCTGTGGTTGGGCCATAGCTCAGCCTGGACCCCTTACATGCGCTCCAATACTTCCAGTTGTCTGTGATTGGGCCACAGCTCAGCCTGGACCACCTCCCATGCGCTCCAATACTTCCAGTTATCTGGGGTTGGGCAGCGTCGTCTAACGCCAAGCTCATCCTGCAATACTGTCACATAAGTCATTGTGACTCCTACTAAAAGTGAGAGGCAGAATGCTTCTGTAGACACTCTTCCTACAACTGGATAAAACTGAAAAGTCAATAATGAAACCATAGTAAACGTCCTAATTCGGATTTCTACTGCTGCAATGAAACACCATGACCAACAAGCAAATTGGGGAGGATAGGGCTTATTTGCCTTACTCTTCCGTTTCACTGTTCATCATCAAAGGAAGTCAGGACGGGAGCTCAGACAGGGCAGGAACCCAGAGACAAGAACTGAGGCAAAGGCCGTGGAGAAGGATGCTGCTTACTGGCTTACTCCTTATGTATGACTTGCTCAGCCTGCTTCCTTATGAACCCAGGACCGCCAGCCCAGGGGCGGCCCCACCCATCAATTGCTAACTAAGGAAATGCCCTACAGGGTTGCCCGCAGCCTGACCTTATGGAAGCATTTTCTCTTTTGAGGTTCCCTCCTATCTGATGGCCCCAGCTTGTGTTGAGTTGACATAAAAGTAGCCAGCACAGTAAGTTAGAGGCAAAATGCATTGGGTTTTTTTGTTTTGTTTTGTTTCTTTTTTTTTTTTTTAGGTTTGCTTTGTGGCAATACTGCTGGCCCCTTGGCAGGAGAGAGCCAAGGCATCTTGACAGCTTTGCTGGAAAAGCAACTGGACCTAGGTGATACATGACTAGGTTTCTCAGCTTGGCCTGTCCTCCTCAATCAGCATTCTGCTGGCTCAAACTGGAAGCCAGCCTTAAGTTCAAACATTTTGATGACTAAAGAGTTTGCAGGCCGAGAGGGAAGTCACTCCAAGCAGGCAGGCTGGGCACTGCCCATCCCCAGATAACCAGAGAATGCGGAATCAAGCCTTTGCACCTCGTTATCAGGGGCAAGAATAGAGTGTTCAACACTTGGTCGCAAAAGTAGAAATTTTTTTTTGACTAACAGGAAGGTTTCCAAATGGTGTTTTGGCAAGGAGGATGAAAAGAGGAGGGGTTTTTTGCATATCTTTTTAGCTCTCTCTTGCGGTTTATAGATAAAGCCCAGCGTTCATTAGAATTGCAAAGAGAGGCTGAACTTAGGACTTAGTGTTGATCTAAGCTCACAGTTACCATCAACATCAGTGCTGTGTCTCAGCTCATTTAAATAATTCTTGTTCCAAACAGGTATCTCCAGGGGTAACAGAAGGTCCTGGAAGATGACTTCAGTCTCATCTGGTCACCCAGGCTCCTAACCCCACGGGAGAACAGATGATCCAAAGCCACTGTGTGGTATCGTCCAGGGCAACAGCATCGCCATTCCCTGGCACCATGATGCTCTGGCTCCACCTTGTTCTGCTGGACTCCTGGGGGATGGGAGAAGGAGGAGCAGTGGTGTGGGGGCTGTAATGGCATCACCTGCGTGTTTGCTTGCCTGACACGAAGGGTCTCCAGTCTAACCAGCAGTCTCTCGCAGCTTCTCCGATTCATTTCTGAACCAAGAGGACAATGGTGGAAATGAACTTGAACTTCCTGTTGAGCCCAGTTCCAACTGCATTGACCGAGGAGAGGACACGGTCGCCTGTGCACCGATCCCTATAAGGCACAGTGTGGGGTACAGAGAGAGATAGAGGGGAGCCCCTACCCAGGGCTGAGCAAACACTGTCCCTGCCTCACTTAGCTGTCTTCATGACAATGGAGGAGCCCTGCTGTCACTGCTCCTGGAAGGCAGCCATGTTTCCTGTCCTGCTGTCAGACCCCCTGGACACGGCCTGGCGCCATGCATGGTCTCTGTAGGTGTCTTAGGTTGGCTGCTTACTCCCCCTGTCAATATTCAGAGCCAAAAGCTCCCTGCATGAGACAGCAGTGGTTTGAGGAAGTAGTGGCCTAAATAAGCCACTTGTTCCCTCTCCAAGTTGCAAGTTGGTCAAGTTTGATGTCGCATGAAGACGATTGTGTCCGACCGCTCCACGCTGTTGCTGCATACAGAAAGCATGTTTACGGTGTGCCAAGCTGTGTCAGCCTCTCCACAATCAAGATGGGGACAGATATGACAACATCCCAAGGAGGATGGTCCTCAGTACTCCAAATTTCAGAGGGTGACAGGATGTGCTCACGAACAGTTACCATGAAGCCTTGGCAGCTGCCAATAGTAACAACACTTTGATTTTCTCTTAAGAGACTGTAAAACTCAAAGGCCCTGGTATCCTGACCTAAAAAAAATGAGCCTGAAAAAGACCCAAAGCAGAACTTTGAGGCAACAGCTCTACATAGCTCTGCCCTTTGCAGATCTGTGCCCTGTTAGGTCTTTAACTCTTAATGGGGTTAATGGCAGTGCTAAGAAAAGGGACTGTTTCCCCAGACAGATAGATAAGAGGTGATAGACAGAAAGACATGATAGACAGATTAGATAGATAGATGATAGATAGATACATACATACATACATACATGCATAGTGTGTGTGTGTGTGTGTGTGTGTGTGTGTGTGTGTGTGTGTGAAAAGCTGTACACTAAAGAGCTGGGATGTAGATGAGGAATAGAGTAATTACCTACTTAGAATATACAAGGCCCTGAGTTCTATCCCTAGTGTCACACACACACACACACACACACACAGTGTGTTTTTGAACATTTCTCCCAAAGAACTTTTCTAAGAACAGAAGTAAAATAATGACAAAGTGCTTCTGGTCTATAGTTCTTAAATCAACCCCCTCACCCCCACACACACAGATGACCTTCGTTGCCCTGCAGATTAACTAGTTCAGCCTAGCATCCAAGTGAATACACACCCCCTGCTTTCTCCCCAGACCCCTTGCCCTCCACCCTTCTGCACGCGTACACTAACTGCAGACACTTGGGTCAAGTTTGTCACCAACCCTTCAGGTTGCTGTCTTTCCTCTGTAAATGTGGCCTGTCGTCAGCACTCAAGCAAAAGAAGGTCCAGGAGGAGAAAAGCCCAAACTCACACAGAAAGGCCTCCGCCCCTACACACTCAGGTCCAGAGAAGCAAGTAGAGATAGATGCATAATATATGTGTACACAGAGCTGTGTGTGCCTGGCTCGCAGCACCCCTGTTGTCCCTTACCGTTCTGGACCACACTGATGAGGGTGACAATGACCAAGAGCACAATGTTGCCCACAGTCTCTTGATCCATCCTTGCTTCAGGCTCTCCAGAGACAACTAGTCTGTCCCCAGCGCTTCAGCCCCACTGTGCAGAAAGGGGAAGTGCCAGCCTGGCTCTGCCTTTCACCAGCAGAGTTTCCAAAGGTCCCAGCACAGTCACTCACTGCCTCTGCTCCTCCCCTCCTCCTCTCTTTCCCCACTTGCTCCTTCTCCTCCTCTTGCTCCTCCCTCTTCTCCTCTTGCTCCTCCCCTTCTCCTCTTGCTCCTCCCTCCCTTCTCTTTTTCCTCTAGCTCTCCCTCCTTCCTTTTGCTCTTCTTCCTCTTGCTCCTTCTCTTCCTCATTTTCCTCCCCCTCCTCCTCTTTTTCCTCTTGCTCTCCCTCCTCCCCTTGCTCCTCCTCCTCCCTCTCTTTTTTCACTCTTTCTTTTCTAATTATTAGTCAACAAAGTGGCAGGAGTGTGGATCAGTGTTACCTTGAAAGAATGCAGAACCAGAGCAGGGAGGTGGTGGGGAGCAAGTGTGTGGCACTTTCTTCAGTATTGCTTATCATGAGCAGCCTCCCTGGGAGCATTCAGCATGGGTTCTGGACCCTGACCAGCAGGAGGTCCCAGGAGCCACCACCATTTCTTGCACTGGCAAAAAGAAAGAAAAAGGGAAGTGAGATTTTAAAAATGAAATAAAATGAGTACAGCACCAAAAAGACCTGTGTCCTGAGTATGTCCTTTCTTCTTGGAATTCCTAGTGGGAAATGCGATTTAACACATTGTAGGGTGCAGAACAGCAGCCGCATAGGCTGGGGTGAATGGATGGGTGGGTGGGTGGGTGGATGGATGGATGAATGGATGGGTAAATGAATGATAACGAAAGAGCTGGTGTCTCATTCCCTGCAATAAAAGGAAAATAGGGGGCTCAGCAGCCAGCTTTGCTGGTAAAGTGATCACCATGCAAACACGAGGGCCTGAGTCTCTCCCCAGCACTGCACAGGTCCAGTGTGGTAGAGCACTCACGACCCAACACTAGGAGAAGAGGAACAGGAGACTCCGTGGGGCTCACTGGGCTGCTCTCTCAGCTCAGTGCTGAGTTCCAGGCAGGGAAAGGTCATGTCTAAAAAATAAAGTGAATGGCACTTGAGGAGCTATGGCCAGGGTTTCCCTCTGCACTCTACAGGCACGCACATGTGAGTACACTCACACACAGAGACACGCACAGAGGAAAAAATGAATAATAGGAATTTATAAATTCAGCTAGAGATTAAAATTAAACCAAGGGACACATCAAGAGCCAGAAACAGGGTTACCAGACAGCCCCCGAGGAGAATGTCTGGACAGGACCGGCAAACACCTGGATTGGCTTTCCCTGAACTTATTTCCAGGCTAATGGGGAAAGTGCAGTTCCCACGGTGACAGGAAGGGTATGAGGGGATTGTGTCCTTCATGACAGAGAAGCCCTACCCGTGGCATCTCAACAATACGGTCACCGAAACAAGAACTAGAGAATGACACTAGCTGGCGTGTCAACCTGCCTGGGAGAGATCTCACAAGACCCCACCTAGAGCTGAATGCAGGCAATTAGTGAGCATGGGAGAATTAAATCTTCCCTGGAGACGAGCCTCTAATTGGTCATCCAATACCAAGTGGTCAGCCTTAATACATATACATACAAGCAACATTGAATTAACTCATCAGGTTATGTTTGTGTATTTATATGCATGTGTGTTTATGTGTGTTGGCACGTAACAGTCATAATTACAGAAAGAGGCTATGGATTTGAGAAGTGGGTGCCCAGGGGGAGTTATAGGGAGGAGGAGGGAATGATGTAAATACAGGTACTCGCATGTAAGTTCTGTATGGATGGGTAGACCTGCTGGTGAATGATACGTAATGTCTTGCCACTCAACAGCACAGCTTCCTATGTAAACAGCAGTCCTTCGGAAATTAGACAGAAAAAGCAAGCTGCCGGCAACTTTGGTCCCAGACCCAAATGTTCAGGAGGTGTTTTGGTGAAAAGTCCACACTGGACAAGGCCACTGGCCACTGTCCCTGTCTGCAGCAGAGAGACACATCTGGGAGTGGGAGGCGCCAGCGTGGAGCTGGGACCACTGCACTACACCTGCAGCAGCAGCTCATGTGTCCTCAGTTAACTCTGAGATGTGTTCACAGGGGCGCTGTGCAGGCTTGGGTGCACAGGAGCCAGTGGTGTGTAGTTACAGTTACATGAGAGAAGATTAAATGTGGGGATCAGTTGGCACAGCAGTCAAGGAACCCCATGATCTGCCGTATGCCAGCTGCAGATCCAGGAAAGAAGAAGGCTTGCGACAGTCACAGCCCAAAGGCCTGACACCTGGGGATGCCAGTGGTACAAAGCCATGACTGAGTCTCAGAGCCAGAGAACCAGCTTTTCCATCCCCAGGGCAGAAGATGGATGCCCCAGCTCAGGAAAAGGATTCATTCTTTATACTATTTGTTCCGTTTGGGCCTCAGTAGATTGGATGTTGCTCCCTTAAATATTGAAGGAAGATCTTCACCTAATCCAGGGATTCAGTGGGCTCTTCTAGAAACATACTCACAGACTCACCCGGAAACACCACTTTTATCAGCTAGCTGGGCATTCCAAAGCCCAGGGAGCTGAAACATACATTAGCAATTACAGAGCTGTGACACACTTGGTAATGGGCTCAACACTAGCAAGATTTGTGTGTGCACCATGGTGAGATCTCAGAGGACAAATCTGAGCATCTGTAAAGATAAGGTGTTAGCCAAAGGCGGGAGAGGCAGCTCAGTAAATAGAGCACTTGCTGCTCTTCCTGAGGATCCAGGTTCAGTTCCCAGTACCCACATGTCTCACAACTGTGACTCCAGTTCTGGGGAATCTGATGCCCTCTTCTGGCCTCCAGAGGCACTGCACACAAGTGGTGCACATGCACACACACAGACAAATACTCATACACATAAAAGAAAAATAAATAAGTCTTTAAAAAAAAGTTATTCTAGCTGGCACAGTGACACATGCCTGAAAGCCTAGCGCTTGGGAGGCTGAGGCAGGAGGACTTAGAATCTGAGGTCAGCCTGGGCTATAAAAATTGGGAAGGAAATTGAACTGTCTTAGTGATGACATATCAGATGTGAAAATCAGTTCTCCTCAAAGGATCTCCAGACACACAGGAGAGAAATAGCTCAAACTGACTGGTGGGAATGGGAAATTTTTAGCTCAAAGACTCTGATTAACTGAAAAACTGAAAGTCATAAAGAAGGGAAGTGGAGTTGGACCTAGGAGCTAGGGGATTTTCTCTTCTCTCTCTCTCTCTCTCTCTCTCTCTCTCTCTCTCTCTCTGTGTGTGTGTGTGTGTGTGTGTGTGTCTGTCTGTCTGTCTCTCTCTCTCTCTACACCACACACGCACACACGCACGCACACACACACACTCAAATATTGCCTTCTCAAGTGAGCACTGCCCTCTCCACCAATCACTGACCCTTCAGCTTCCCTTGCATGTTGGGCTTTCTCTGCAGAGCAACTTTTTCCACACAGTGGAAGATGTTCTCGCCTACTACTGGGCTTGTTTGTTTGTTTGTTTGTTTGGTGGCCGGGGAGACAAGGTTCACTATACAGCTCTGGCTGTCCTGGAACTCGCTATGTAAACTGGACTGGCCTCAAACTCACAGAGATCCATCTGCCTCTGGGTCTCTAAGGCAGGGATCAAAGGTGTGCAGTATAGGTAATGCCTGACCCAACTCGGGGCTTTTACCATCTTATAGGATCTGTCATCTGTCAAGTTTAGACTCTGCTAATCTCAGCTCTGAGGACAATCTCAAATTTTCAGGGTTTCTATTCCAGGGAGGTTAAACAAAGCTCGGGAAAAGGAAAGAGCCTGGTGGAGGGGAATGTTCCCTGGAAAACAAGACAATTGGAAGTCCTGATGGACCCACGTTGGGCTACAACTTCCCACCACTTACCAAAATTAAAGTTTCCAGACTTGGAGATTGGGGAAGGGGAAATCTGTTGGGGACATCGATCACTAGGGAACCAGGATTATTAAACACACCGGAGCCTCTTCTCAGGGGAGGAGGTAAAATACCTGCTTTCCTGCCCAGGAGGCTGGGAGTAGCTGTTAATGACCTGGTGACCTTCCTACTCTCACCCACCTTTTGCTATAGAGGTGGGCCTCTCCCAAATTCCCCAGAAAGTGTATCCCAGACTCTCTCTCCCTAGTCTTTTATCTATAGCTCCCAGTCAATAGAGCCTATCCTTAGGGAGGCCGGATGTCACATGTCCTGTATGGCCTGTTGACCTCTATGCTATGGAAACCACCCTCATGGTCACCCGTACTTTGAAAAGGAGTCTCTTGGTAATCACACCTTAAGCTTTACTGGGCACCTGGAATTGGACTGATTGTTGGCTGGGAACCTTTTCCCCAGTTGTACTGTGTTAGATGCTCCCAAGTCTGATCCAGGTTGATGGTGTCAGTCTCTTCCCTGCCTGGATACCTGAGGGACCCCCTCAGAAACGCCCCTGCAGTAGCCAGAAGAGAACCTCAGGTGTTATTCCTCAGGTACTGTCAACCTTGAGTTTTTTTGTTTGCTTTGGTTTTCTAAGATTTGTTTTGTTTTGTTTTTTTCTGGCCTTGTCTCTAGTGGCCTCAAGGCTGCTCTACTGAGGTCTGCTTTACCCCTCCATTCTGGCTTCCCTGAGCTCTGGATAGGCAAAGTTCGAGGGAACAATTTATTTCACTTTTAATCTTGGGTATACCTGTATGTCTGTAAGTGTACGCCACATAGGTGGGGTGCCTACTGAGACCAGAGGTGTGGGATCCCGATCGCAAACTGCCTGACATGCGGGCTAGGAATTGAACCTGGGTCCTCTTAGAAACCTCTGAGCCATCTCTCCAGTCCTGCCCACAAGTCTTACCTTTTATTTTGTAGCATAATCTCCCACCTAGAACTCAACAGCTAGAGTAAACTGCTGGCTCATAGTCACACACACAGGACATTTTCTGTTATGAGAATCAAACTCAGGTCGTGGGGGTTATATGGCAATGACAGTACCCACTGAACTCTCCAGTCCCCAAATTGCCAGGATTCTTAAATTATATGTATGGTGTTTTGACCGCATGTGTGTCTGTGAACGGCCTGCATGCCCGGTGCCCACAAGAATAGAAGAAAATATCAGATGCCCTGGAACTGGAGCTAAAGATGGGTGGAAGCTGCCATGTGAATGTTGGGAATAGAACCCAGGTCCTGACAAGAGCATCCAGTGCTCTTGACCACTGAACTATCTGTACCTCCCTTGCAGGTCTTTTGGGTCTTTTAATTCTCTCTTTGTCTCAGTCTTTGTCTCTCTGCTTTTCTCTGTCTCTTTCTCTATGTGCTTGTGTATGTGTGTGTGTTGTGTTTACCCATCGATCGATTTCCTTAGAGCTGGAGTTCAGGCAGTTGTGAGCCACAAGATGTGGGCTCTGCCCACCGAACCTCCGTTCTCTCTGACTGATAAGCAATCTCCCCAGCTCACCAATTTTCACTTTTTAAATGTGTCTGTACCCCACACTTGTCTTAAAGCTCACCTCCATCTCTTTCCGGCTCTAGTGATTGTGTTCATGGTGTTTATAGGAGTACTCAGGGTGCCTGCATAGAGAATAGTATTCCCTGGGACTCTTCCCAGCTTCGCAGGAGACAGGACGGGGGAGGCCCTTGCTTGCTTCCTAAACCTTCCAGACCCCCACTCAGGGAACAGAGTGTGCAGCCACTTGCAATGTAGCAGAAGACCTTTGGTAAGTGGTTCAGGGACGCTCTCCCCCCCACCCCCAGTGGAGAGCCTGTGGTGGAGATGCAAGTCCACTCCACCCAAGAAGAGTGTGTTAATAGCCAGCCTACATGGCCATTAAATCACAGAGCACACATTAAGATTCTGGTTGCGGCAGCAGAGAGCACTTATCAGAGGTGAAGCTTCTGGAAATGCCATTTATCTCAATGGAGAGCTGCTGAGACAGAACAAAAAGGCAGGGATGTGGCGCGAGGAGGGGCGGTGGGATGGGGTGGGATTCCTGGCAGGGCCACCTGCAGCATGCCACACCACCACACCGCTGCTGCACCTGCACTGTCAGAACTGAAACTCCTGCATCCCAAGGCACTGAATAGCTGTGTCCTGGGACTTGGCTTGGGCCAGGCTCTGTGCCAAAAGTCTCCACTGCCGTCCTTCCGTGCAGCCCTCCAGGGGACAAATTATCCCTACCAGGGTCTGGAAAGATGACTTTTGCAGATGACCTGAATTTGACTACCAGCATCCATGTCTGATGCTTGAACTTCTGCGCCCACGCACACGCGCGTGCACACACACACACACACACACAGAGAGAGAGAGAAGAGAGAGAGAGAGAGAGAAGAGAGAGAGAGAGAGAGATCACACAATTAAAAATAAAATAAACCTTTAAAAAAGTTATCCCTGCCATTACCAGAAACATGGCCGATAGTCAAGGGGAGACACAGAGAGAGACAGAGACAGAGAGAGACAGCGAGAGCTCGCTGCAGAGCTGGAGTCCAACGGATCTGCGCTCTGCTGTGGAATCATTTGGGGATCTTGGGAATTCCTGGTCTTTCTGTACCTATGCTTTAGCAAACCTCCCAGGGGCTAACCCATCCAGCCATGCCTCTCTGCTTCTGAAGAGAGAGTCTTGTAAAAGAAAAATATATGTTTGTTCCTGGAAATAATGTGTCCCCAAGACACCTGTCTTTTGGTCCAGGCGGTTTCACCAAAAGTACCCCACAGCTCCAAGGTTATGAAGTCACTGTCTCATGCCAGACCTTGCCCCGAGACCTTCAGGACTCAATACTCGCTGTGTCACTGTGTGTGACAGGTCACTTAGACTACTGTCCTGGGAGTTCTGAAGGATAATTAGTGCATCCATTCATTAGCATGCTATTAGTGGTTTGCCTGTGAAGGACAGCCATTTGTCAACAGAGAGCAAGACAGCTGGGGCCAGGCAGTGACTTGAGAGAGAGCAATCCAGGCGCGGCAGTGGCACTGACCAGCTGCTATTTAAAAATGTGGGGGTCGCTCAGACATTTAGCATCAATGCTCTTCCGTCACCATGGCAACGTGGGACCACTATGCCTAGCTGCCAGGGAGCAGTATTTGCGCGTCCTCCACATGCCATGTCATGGCATCTCTCCCCTTCACTTCTCTTGCCAGGCTGCCCCATGTTCATTAAAGGAGCGTTAACCGGCACGTGATGGCGAGGGACAGGGCACAGGAGACAGGGCCAGTCCTAGGAAGTTATGAAGGTACAGGCTTGCTCTACAGGTACAAATTAGATATCATTACAAAATAACTTGGCTTTGCTTCAGCTGCTCAAAAGAATATTCAGAGCAATGTTGATCTGGAGGATAAACAAGACAAACAAAGAGACCAGGCATATCTTATTCTGAATGTCACATGTCAGTAGTTAGAAGACAAAACAACAACAACAAAATGCCATTTCACATGTCAGCTGTAGTTACCTGCATAAGACTACACAAGATTGCTCGGCATTGGTGGCATGTGCCTTTAATCCCAGCACTCGGGAGGCAGAGGCGGGCGGATCTATGTGAGTTCAAGGCTAGCATGGTCTACTTAGCTAGTTCTAGGGCAGCCAGAGCTGTTACACAGAGAAGCCTTGTCTTGGGGGTGGAGGGGGGGGAAGACCACACAAGATCAAGACATACTCCTAGGTAGATGGCCTTCAGGCCAAGCCTTGTACAGAGGAGCTATTGGCTGTGACAGTCCCTTGAGAAGAAGAAGATTCGTTCTTTGCTGAGGATGTGTCACTGCCTGGTGATGGAGGAAGGTCATTGGTTAAATAAAAAGAAACTGCTTGGCCCTCATTGGTTAGAAGATAGGTGGGAGGAGTAAACAGAACAGAACGCTGGGAGGAAGAGGAAGTGAGCTCAGACTCCACAGCTCTCCTCTCAGGAGCAGACGCCTCAGAGAGATGCCATGCTCCGCTCTCCTGGGTAGACGCACGCGATGAAGCAAGCCGCCAGGTTAGACATGCTGAATCTTTCCCGGTAAGACCGGTGCTCACAGATTATTAGAGATGGGTTGATCGGGATATCAGAATTAGCCAGTAAGGGCTAGAGCTAAAGGGCCAAGAAGTGTTTAAATGAATACAGTTTGTGTGTTGTTATTTCAGGCATAAGCTAGCCAGGAGGCCGGGGTGCTGGGAACGCAGCCCCGTCGCTCCCTATTACTACAAATGGCACCCAACGTGGGGCCCGAACCCACGACCCTGAGATTAAGAGTCTCATGCTCTACCGACTGAGCTAGCCGGGTGGCCAGGGTGCTGGGAACGCAGAACCCGTCGCTCCCTATTACTACAGCCTGGCTCCCCACGCTCATGCACATGTGGTCAGCACTGTCTGGATTTAGCGGGTTAGAAAGACAAAAAGGACATGACACAGGGAGCGGGCATGTCGGTGAGTCTATGGGGGAGGTAGAAGAGGGCAGTGTGGGTAGATATGATCATATTTCCTAGAATTTGTCTACGAAATTGCCAGAAATGTTGCTGTATGGACTGTGGGAACCCAAGCTTCCGGCCTGTGTCAGATGACACGGAGTAACGGAAACTCGAGTTCAGAAGCCGACACGATGAGCCACGGTGATGTGATGAATGCTTATTATTGGCAGTCACCAGCAGACCAACTTTCTCCAGAGACCTCCAGTCATCACCAGAGCGTGGCATGGCTTTGGTTTCAAGTCCTCAGGGGCCAAGCTGATGTTCTCCGCAGTTGTCTTCCTAACACCCCAAGAAGATCCCCTGTCTTCACTTCAAGTATACCATTTCTAGTTGCTCTTGAAGGCCCAAATAGTGCAACAATGCACATGGCAGCTTGACCTTGTGTTACGGTTTAATAAAAAAATAAAAGTCCCCGAGTGGGCAGTGGGCCATGAGGCCATGCTGTAGGTCCCAGAGCAGCGGGCATCCAGTCTTGAGACCATGGCAGGCCACGGAAGGCAGCCAGTCTCAGGCAGGGAGCCACATGGTGGGTGAGAGACTGAGATGGGTAGGCGTGGCACGATACCATGCCGCAGGTCTCTGAATACATGGTGAGAGACCACACCTCGGGTGAGAGACAGAGACCTATTAGGCATGCCATGCAGAGAAAGTGGGTATTTATTTAGTGGATTATGGAGGGGAAACAGGGAAAGGGGAGAAGGGAAAAGAGTAGAGAGAGAGAGAGAGAGAGAGAGAGAGAGAATGGGGAGGGGGAAGGAAGAAGTGGGGAGAAGAGAGAGAGGCAGAAGCTGCCACTTAGGAAGAGAGACAGAAAGGAAGGAGCTCAGACTGGAATCTGAGCAAGATCCCCCTGCCTCGGTGGTGGGCTGGGAGAGGGGAGTGGGCGGGACTTGTCTCTTAAAGGGACATGTCAACCATGACGCCTTGTACATGGCACCCTGACCTTACACGTGGCGGTGTGACTTTAGATGTAGACCTTATTGCTCTGGGGTGTCACTCAAATCCTGGCCACCTTTTAGATTACTTGCTAATTGAATTGCCATGCCATGGCCAAATAAGGTATGTGCTGCTCCTCAAACCCAGGAATTATGTCTTTTCCTCTGTAGTAAGAGGAATGATATATAAAGCCTGTTCTTTACCTCAGGAGGAACAGGCCTAGGACTACTGGATTCCTGAAAATTCTCATAATACAAGCACACCTAAGAAATTTTATGTAGTACAAATCCATCCTGTGTCCACACACGGACCCATACTGTGTTCGCAGTAGCTTTCAAAATAGCTCCAACATCTGTGAGTGAATGAATAAGTAAACTGTGGTGTATTCTTACTGTGGGATCGTTCGGCAATAAAACAGAGCGAACCAACAACTCTCCCAGCATAGATGAATGGAACCACAAAACCATTACGCTGATCCAAAGAAGACAGACACAGAACACAGGCTGTGTGGTTCCGTGTGCTGGCTGCTCTTCAGAAGAGGAAAATCATCTGCAGAGATAGAAAGCACTTCTCAGCTTTGGGATGGGGCAGGGGAGACAGAAAGCATGCCCTGGGACTCTGGAGCCGGGCCCACGTCGGTGAGACTCTGTGGCGACTGGAGAGCTGGGGCTGGACTCGCACACATTTGTTAAAATATGGCATATTGCGTACCTGAAACTGGGTTTCTTGTGTTTCCGCCCTAACTTCCCTCAGTGACAGACTCTCACCTAGAAGTTTAAGTAGAAATAAACTCTTTCCTCTGAAAACTGGAATTGGAGGCACTGGTCCATCTAATTGACTGGTAAAATCCCCTGCAACTAAGAACAGCATGGGACCAGCTGATCTAATAGGCTAAAAGCTATTCCTTACCCTCCTCTGTATCAGATTTAATATCAAGATAAATATTAAAAAAACAAACTTTGGAATATATTAACTTAACAAACCCTCTTTTCCACCAGGGGCTAAGAATGCTATCAGCTACTTCTGAGGCCAATAGCTGAGATCCACCTGTCTGCTCTAACTGTCCACTTAAGGTTTCCGTAAATGTATTTTAAAGAATAATTTGATGTATAACTTCCTTTGTTCTTTTCCTATAAGAACTCCATGAAGCTACCTCCACATTCAGATGCTGTATGGGGACAGCTAGATTCCCAAGCCATGGTCACTGAAATTTGGCCCCAGAATAAAGTGCCTCTTATTCCATTTGAGGTGACATGTGTGTGTGCACTTCTTCTCAGGGCTTTTGGCCAAGGTTCTTCTCATAGCAACAGAAAAAGAAGATGGGAACACAGGCTCAAGCCCTCGAGTGGAGACTTCTCCCAGACACTTGCTGGACGTCTCGCTCACAGGACTGTGAGCACTGCTTACACGGGCGCTGGCCTTACTTTCTGTGTTTCTGTGATCTGGTTTCACCTTGCCAGCTGCGATCCAGTCGGGTTCCCCTGAAGACACCACCTTGGTTAATTAAATTCCTTATCAACCCTCTGAAATAAAGACTTCAATAAAACTTAAATAAAAACGCACTGGGTTGTGTGGTACCTGTCAAGATGCTGAAGTCCAAGTCTGTCCTAGAGAAGCCCGACCCCTGTCTCGGGTATGGCTTTCTTTCTTCACTTGACCAATCCTTCTCCTAACACGTATGCTTAAAAAATCTATATTTAAAATGACTTTTAGCAAACTCTAACTTTGTTTTCATACTGGCTCATCCTGAAATTCTTTCCTGGGGTGAATCCAAAGATTGGGTTTTCTATCTGAATGGAGGTCCCCAAGGGAACTCCCTGGGCTGCTGCTGTAGACAACATGGTTCTGTGTCTCTCCCTGTGCTGACAGTCCAGCCATCCCAAGGTCAGCGATGGCTCAGGGCCTTTCTCTCTCCCGTTCTTCCATCATAGACTGTCGCTTCCACATTCCCTGCACCCTGATGACTTAGATGATCGCTGGAACATTCACCCTCCATTGCATCTTTAGGGAATAGGAACGACAGAAGAGAGACTTACTTGCCCTTCGAAAGAGCTCCACTGGAAGCCCTGCCCACCCGCAGGCTTTCTCACTGTGCCTCCTGCCTAAGTAGCCAGAATGTTGTGGTATTAGGATAGCTGCTGCTAGCTGCAGAAAAGACTAGAACCCTATAAGCCTCTCCACTAGGCGCAGTACAGCTCCAGTAAGGTTCGCAGTGCATGACGACAGGATGACAGCTAAGCGATTGTCCCAGTAAGGCTCGCAGTGCACAGTGACTAGATGATGGGTAAGCCATTGTCCCAGTAAGGTTTGCAGTGCATAGCGTCTAGATGATGGGAAAGCGATTATCCCAGTAAGGTTTGCAGTGCACAGCGTCTAGATAACAGCTAAGCGATTGTCCCAGTAAGGTTTGCAGTGAACAGCGACTAGATAACAGCTAAGCGATTGTCCCAGTAAGGTTCACAGTGCACAGCGTCTAGATAGTGGGTAAGCGATTGTCCCAGTAAGGTTTGCAGTGCATGACGACAGGATAACAGCTAAGCGATTGTCCCAGTAAGGTTTGCAGTGCACAGCGTCTAGATAGTGGGTAAGCGATTGTCCCAGTCTTTTCTACAGAGGCTATAAAGGCAAAGGTTGGGAGAGGGTGGGGTGTCAGAAAAGAGGAAATGACATATTCAATCATCCTCAGTAAAAGAACATCATGATACCGCTGTGGAACTGGAAAGAATTTCCACATAGCTGGAAACCAAACTGCAAGCGCGCGGTGGGAGGGTACTAGGGAACGATAGCAGGGGATTCTCAATGTTCTTGGGGGCAAGGAGAGGACGCTTGGGGACAGAGAAGGTGCCCATTATCTGACGGCAGTGGAGTGTGTATGAGGGCACAGCATGGAAACTGGGTGGTGGTTAATGGGAGGATGAGTCACTGGAGTGAGTTCTATCGACTATGTCTTGGCAAGTCCATGGCTTTGCGGAGTGTTTGTTAACGGAACCTGCAGAGCTTAGTGGGGGATGGGAAATAAGGGAGGATTGCTAGGTAGCTGCACAGGCATCGGGAGCCTCAGCAGTCCCTGAGGAGAGGCTCCCACGCCAACGTGCGGACCACGAGGATTACAGGAAAATCAGATATATCACTACTGCTTAATACCCAATTACAGTCCATTCTCTTGAGAAGCCCACACTCACGCTTAGAAATATTTCTTAACGTCCATATTGTACTTAATCTTTATTAGAACTGTTAGGTTCAAGGTCCCCCAAAATGGCAGTGCTGGTGACAATGCCCTTAACAGAAGGTCTTTGACCAGGTAAACAAAAGACCACATGTGACTGGCTGCTTTGGAGGCTCCTTCCTCAGCTTACTGGCCTGTTTCCACTTTGGGGAGTGCTTTGTTCAGTTTTTATTTGAGGCAGGGTTTCTTTATGTAGCCCTGGCTGTCCTGGAACTCACTCTGCAGATCAGGCTGGCCTTGAACCCACAGAGATCCACCTGCTTCTGCCTCCCGAGCACTGGGATTAAAAGCGTGTGCCACCACTGCCTGGCATTTTGCCCACTCTTAATAATCTGTTTCTATTCCACACCTTAATCGCAGCACTCGGGAGGCAGAGGCAGGAGGATCTCTGTGAGTTCGAGACCAGCCTGGTCTACAAGTCTACAAGAGCTAGTTCCAGGACAGGCTCCAAAACCACAGAGAAACCCTGTCTCGAAAAACCAAAAAAAAAAAAAAAAAAAAAAAAAAAAGCATGCTTCCATTCTCCTCCTCCAGGCAGATACAGGATTTTCATTCAACCTGTACTTTGCTTCTCTCTTAGCTGCTAATAAAACTATCTTGGAACCTCCTTTTGAGACCATTTATAAATTCTTCTAGTATTGAGAGTAAGAACCCCAAAAGGGACTTTCAGTTTCCCCAGTGACAGCACCAGGAGTTGAACCCAGAGCTTGGTACACGTTAAACAAACACTGTGCCACTGAACTATCCCTAGGCCTCCTTTTACCCTTAAATTTAAGATACTACCTCACTAAATTGTTCTGGCTCACCTTGAACTTGTGACTCTCCTGCCTCCGCTTACTCAGCAGCTAGGCTTATGGGTTTGAGCCAGTAGGCTCTGGTTAGATAGATGAATATTAAAAACGGCTGTCTGCTGGGGTAGGGTGTTCATACCTGTAACTCCAGCACTCAGAAGCTCAGGCAGGAGGATGGCAAGTTTGAGACCAGCTTGGATCACAGTGAATGGGAGACCGGTCTGCCCTACAAAGCAAGACCTTATCTCAAAAAGCAAAAGAATTCCTGTCTCTTAGGCCTTTCTAGAGGGAAGGAAGAGAGGGGCTGCTGGCAAGCAGAAAAAAATAAATAAAAAGATGCAGGGAGTGGAATCGGGGAACCAGTGCAGAGTTCTCAGCTCCAAATTAGAGACGCAGCACACTTGGCTCATCTCGGGACCAAGCTACATCTCTTGTGTGCCCATAGAAGAGGGAGGAGGGACGCTAGCAATGTACGTGTGCTTTCAGGGGACAGACTATACCACGATGTAGTCTGCAGATGAGACCAAAGGGCACAAAGGCTCTTCCATTTGTAGTTAGGTCTTTCTCTCATTAACAGACTGATGCAGTGTGCAAGGGGAGAGAATACTTAGATCAAATGACTAGGCATTTAAATATTCAAAAGTTAAGTTTCTTTCCTCAACAAATTAACTGGACCAGGCTGCAGAGGTGGCTCAGCTCTTAAGGGCACCGGCTCTTCTTCCAGAGCACCCGGGTTTAATTGCCAGCACCCACATGGCAGCTCACAATACCATGTAACTTCCATGGCGGGGGAGATTACACCTTCTTCTGGCTTCCTCAACTACTGCACAAACATGGTGCACATGCATGCGTGCTTGTAAAACACTCAGCCACAGAAAACAAAAATAAATTGATCGTTAAAAACAGCCTGACCACATGAATAGAATACGTATAACATTCAAACATTTCTTGTTCCTGTTTTCCTTCTGAATAGACTAGCTGAAGACATCACTGTTTGTGGTGGCAAATGGATTTCATAACTAATTCAGGATGTGGCTAAATTCATAGCACTGAAATCATTTATTTGAACTTCCTGGTTCCTACATGCTTAATTGTCAATTTTTAACACTGCATTAAACATGAGGTCTCTGTGTTTTTAATGGGAAACATTTACATTCTTTTGTGCCTGTGATTATATTTTGTTGATTATTCCTCGATGTTGGGTTAAGTCTATTTAAAGTATATCTCTTGAGACCGTTATGTGTTCACTGCATTCGAAGGGGGAAAAAAACCCAGATACTCTCACATATCTTAAGAGATGGTGCAGTTTTATTGTATTTTAAGCTTGTTAGGAACTATGTAAACACAGACGAGGTACTGGAAAGGATGGGGTGTCAGTGAACTGCAACCCCCAGCAGTGTATAACATTGCAGAATTGAACAAAAATGCCAGACACGACTCCAGATGCAAGCACATACACTAAAAGTGTTTTTCAAATGCCAGGAGTGGTGGTGTGTGTTTGTAATTCCAGCACTCAGGAAGCAGGGGCCGGAGGATTGCGGCAAGTTTGTAGCCAGTCTAGCCTACGTCATAAATGGCCGCCAGAATGTTGCACTAAGACCCCGTCTACACTACAGACCCTTGGCAGTCATATCAACTGCTTCAAACTTACCCATCCCATCTTTGTTCTCAACCTTCCTGATGCCATGATCCTCCAATACAGCTCTTCATGCTGGTGACGGCCCCTTCAACCATAAAAGTATTTTCATTGCTGCTTCATAGCTGTGACTTTGTTACTGTTAGGGATTGCAATGTAAATATCTGATATGTAGGGTATATGATATGCAACCCCTGTGAAAGGGTTGTTTAAACCCCAAAGGGGATGCAATCCACAAGTTGAGAACCACTAATCTACAAGTCAATGGGCTATGTCCTAGCAAAAGACAACCATGTGCTTGCTTGCTTGCTTGCATGCTTGCCTGCTTTCTTGTTTGCTTTAATTATATTTATTCATTTTATTTTGTGTGTGAGTGTTCTTCCTGCATGAATATCTGTGTGCCACATTCATGCTTGATGTCTGCAGGATAAGAAGAAGGCATTCGATCCCCTGGAATGAGAGTTATGAATGGTTATGAGTCAACATTTAAGTGCTGGGAATTGAACCCTGAGCTTCCAAGGTCCATTTAAAAGATAGTAGTCAATAAGCAATATTTGGCTCTTGGTACTGCCCTGAAGAACCCCATCACTGTATAAAAGACTAGAAAATTCGAGATCCATACCTGTAGCAGAAGATACGGCAGAAAGCAGGAGAAATGAAAACAAGCAGAAGGGAGGCTGGAGAGATGGCTTTGCAGTTCAGAGCACATCTCGCTCTCATAGAGGACCTGAGCTCGATTTCCAGCACCCATATCAATGCTTCACAGCCCCCTAACTCCAAGGACGTCAGATGCCTCTGGCTTCCACATGCCCCGGGCACTCACGTGCACAGAACACACATGCACCTACATAATTAAAACTAAGATGCAAATGGACTGGAAAACTAAGGTATTTACATAAAGATAAAGAGTGAGTGAAGAGCATCGACTCTAAAATAAATTAAAGCAAAGTAAAATGAAACGCTTAAATAAACATATGGGAACATCCACGGAATGCAGCTAAATGCAATCGGTTTCACACATGTTGCTTTAATATTGGCAACAACCTCATGTGAGGCTATTGGTGGCCCTGCATTATAGATGAGGATGCTGAGATCAACAGAGGTCACACACGGAGCACGCAGCAAAGCTGACATCCTAGAGGGATGTTCTTGCAGCGACCGTCATCACTGCTATCTATAGACTATTTTCTGCATGTACCACACACTGAGCAGTTGATACTCATTTTATTTTTTATAATGTGTCTTTATTTCTCAGGTCCCATTACTGTCACCGCACTGTAGACGAGTACCCAGGCGCTGGGAACTTGCGGTATCTAACTGCAGAAACGGACCTCGGACCCTGTTCGCTGCAGACCGTGGGTTGCTTATGAGATTACACTGCACAGGAGGTAGGAGTCAGGGTTGGTTGTTTCTAGGTTCTTTGCATTTTATTCAAGAATGAAATAAAAACCACCCAACTTTGCAAGAGTAGCAAGGAAACTGGATTCAAAACAAAGCAGTAGGAAAGATCAGAATCCACTGCCAGAAGCAACAGGTCACAAAACTGGATATCCGGGAGTCCCAACTACTGTTTGGGACTTTCTGCTATGGGATGTAAGAGAAGGAGTAGGTGGCACTAAGCGGCACAGAGAGGGTAGCTCTTGTTGCAGATGTTAGATTGGGCTGTATGTATGGATGTTTTTCTGTCACTCACATTCCTTCCCTAACACATCTGGTTTTATGCATAGGCATGGGATGGTAGAGAGGAGATTCTCCTTCAAGGTCAGCTTGAAGACACAATTTTACCTTACTGTGCACACACCCCAAATCAGTTCATCTTGGTTCAGCCTTTCCCATTCTTTGTCCCCAAATGCACTGTTGAGATGGTTGAGCGTAAAGTCCCTAAGGTTGATGGTCGTTGGGGTGGGAGGAGTGGGGTTACTGAGGCTTTATTCTGCCCATGTATAATGTAGCATCCTACAGGAAGCAGCTCTTACTTAGAAGGTCGGACCTGCATTTCTGATCAATTGATGTTACTGCTCTACAGGGCCTGCGTGTTGGGAATGACTCTTCTCACACATCAGGAGACCAGGAGACATTAGAATTACCCAGAGGGCTTTAAAAAAAAAAACCCTCCTGCCCAGTTACATGTCATATGTATCCAATAAGACTAAGGGTAGGAGACGGGCATCCTTCTTCTTTAACATTGCTCAGGAGACTCTGCTGTGCAGATGTGCCTACAACTTCGAGAACCACTATCTATGGATGCCTGAGCCTAACAGATCCAAGATGAAAGGTTTGCCATTAGTGTCACGGGGCTGTGTTCCTTTAACAGGTTAGTAAACCGAAGTCTGGGTGTGGGCAGTGGATATAACTGAGGAGCACACTGACCAATATAAATCCATGTTCTTGATTAAAAACCCAAACCCAGCGCTGTGGCGACGTCCTATCAGGCACTCAAGAACACATGTCCTCACTTCACTATGGATGTATTTCTTTTCACTGTGAAAGCTGGATTTGGAGGTCAAGGAGGGGTCACTCTGGGTTTCCAAGGGACACTGCTTGAATGTAAACTCTTGAAAAAGACCCTCAGGTCTCAAGAGGATTATGGAAGGAAATTAAATGGAGAGCTTTCCTGGAGGTTCTAGACATCTGAACGCATCACAACGGGAGGACCCTTCCTAACCTTCATACGGTAGCCTCCACAGTGGTTCGGCATTAATGGAACCACAGCCTCCAGCCCACCCATAGGTTTCTACCACCCTTCCTGCACTTAGCGGTGCTTACAGAGAGTTATCCATGCTCAAGAGCAAGCAAGAATGAGAGCGAGATATTCTTGGCCCCCCAAAACCCCCGAGGATGTCCACTACCTTCATCTTCACTCTGACCGTTTAATGGGATGTGATTATGCTCTCAGAGTCCTAGAACATCCATTAGAATAATAATAAAATTAGCAATCACCAAGCACTGTAACTAGTACTTTATATCCAGCGTCTCATCTGATATGAACAAAACTCCAGGAAGACAGGTTCTGTTATTCGCCCTCTGTGGTGGTTTGAAAGAAAATGGGCCCCCAAAGACAGTGGCACTATTGGGAGGTATGACTTTGTTGGAGTAGGTATGGCCTTGTTGGAGGAAGTGTGTCACCGTGGAGGTGGGCTCTGAGGTCTCATATATGCTCAAATCATGCCCAGTATCTCAGACCACTTCCTATTGCATCAAGATGTAGGACACTTGGCTTCTTCTCTAGCCCCATGTCTGCCTGTACACTGCCATATCACCCATGATGATAACGGGCTAAACCTCTGAAAACGTAAGCTACCCCAACTAATTGTTTTCCTTGATAAACATTGCCGTGGTCATGGGGCCTGCTCAGCAGCAATAGAAATCCAAACTAAGACAGTATAAACAATAAGGACAAACGGGGCTCACACAGCGGCTGTGACTTGGGAACAGTCACAATCGGCTTTCGAAAAGCACGGTTCTCAACATCAGAACCGTCAGACTTTAGAGTGAGTGTGGGTTGAGCAATTGATCCAATGCCGCTTATCAACCTAGAGAAAGAGCAACAGGAAAGTCCAAGAAGCCCTCCTCCATCATAGCCACACACCAGAGCCAATCACAAGAGAGTCAGCAAGCATTGCCCTCCCCCCAGTAGAGAATGATCCCTTTTGACCACGACAGGAGTCCAAATGGAGATGAAAGTACAAAAAACCCAATGAGTGGTAAACAAGATGCCACCCATGGGGGTCCCATGAAGTCAAATGAGCAGCTTGGTAAGCCCTGAGTGTCCCAGTAGGAACCGTAAGCTTTGGGGAGACATTGCACCAAAACCCAGGACATGATGGCAAGGTCAGAGGCAATAACTAGTCATCTTAAAAAAGACAAAAAACCGCCTGTCGACGACGACATTTCCAAGTCCAGAATCTTCTCCCATCTGAAGCATCGCGAGAGCCGTCTGTGAGTTGAACATTGACGGTGGGTCCCATGAGTGTCCCTGAGGCTGGTTGGGATCTGGAAGCCTGGCAGGCAGGAACTCCAGGCAGACAGTCAGTCACCTCTTGAGCAGGAACCAGAGGCAGATAGGGAGATGGTAAAGAATGAATACCGCCTCTAAAAGTAGACTACCTGCAGGGATGAGCAGACGCTGCCCTCCACTTACCCATCTAGATCTCCACCCCCTCAACCTTGTACTAGAAAAGCCCCTCTGTGAGGAGAGAGACAGTATTCCTTGCCTGTGTGTCTTTTTCAGGAGAGAGCAGAAAGAGTTGCCTGGTTTCCCCCTCCACACGTACGGAGAGCTGCTCTAAAGTTGCCATTGTTCTGAACGCCCTGTCAAAGGGCTTTTCCCTGCAGTAGCACATCCGTCACATCCGCTCCAGGTTACCCAGCTGTGTGCTCTGCAGAGTCAGGGAGTTTCCACCACAGGAGCTTTTTCAGTGAGATCAGTCAGCTCACTAGGGGTCTGACGCCATAATTCTGAAACGTGGCTCAGATGTAGACAGAGGTGGAGATGGCTCTGTTACCATTCCAGCTGCCCAAAACTGCTGCTCAGAGCCCCTCCCCTTAGAACTATTGTATGAGGCCTTTGAGCTGGGTCACGTCGGAGACATGGTAGGCTATGTGCACCCATGTATACACGCAACGCACACAATTCTTGCACACAAAACAGACATACTCAGGCAACATCTCCACACACACACAACCATACACTCATCTCTGCACTGATGATGGCTTATACATTCACACAGCTCCTCTGTGTACAAAGATTTTGCCAGTTAGAAGTTTCCAGTTGGGCATGGTGGTGTGTGCTTATAATTCCAGCATGCTGAAGGCCAAGGTAGGAGAATCATAAGTTGGAAGCCTGGGTGATAGAAAGACTCTATCTCAAAAAAAAAAAAAAAAAGGAGATGTAGCCTGGGATGAGTCAACTATGCTCAGTGGAAGGCCACACAGCCAAGAATTTTTGGTCAGTACAAATTGCTCTTCATGGGGGGAGGGGTGCAAAGTTGAGTGAGAAGGGAAGGGGGTGGGCTGGACAGAGCTGAGGGGGTGAATGTGATCAAAATGCATTGACTAAAATTCTCAAAGAATGAATCCTAAAAAAGAGGCAGAGGAGGATGGAGAGGAACAGAAAGAAAGGGAGATAAGGAGGAGGAAGAGGAAGAAGGAAAACGCAACAACAAGAAGTCATGATGGTGGTGGTGATGGTGGTCATGGTAGTGATGGTGGAGGTGGTGGTGGTGGGTGTGGTGGTGATGGTGGTCATGGTAGTGATGGTGGAGGTGGTGGTGGTGGGTGTGGTGGTGATGGTGGAGGTGGTGGTGGTGGTGGTGGTAGTGATGGTGGTCATGGTGGTCATGGTGGTGATGGTGGTGGTGGTGGTAGTGGGTGTGGTGGTGATGGTGGTGATGGTGGAGGTGGTGGTGGTGGTGGTGGTGATGGTGGAGGTGGTGGTGGTGGTGGTGGTAGTGATGGTGGTGATGGTGGTCATGGTGGTGATGGTGGAGGTGGTGGTGGTGGGTGTGGTGGTGGTGGTGGTGATGGTGCTGGTGGTGCCGGCGCTGGTGGATTCTCAAGCTGTGTGACCCAAGGGACATTACAGTTAAATGGGAATGTTTTTGTTTTTGTTGACCCGGAGGTCTACAATGCCCTGGTTTAAGCAAGCCCTACATAGTTGTTGCAGGATTATTCATTGCTTCTTTCTACAGGACTCCGGCGTAGGAGGAGAGGGTGAAGTGGGGGGCTACAGAACTACTCCATACCTGGAACCCTTGCTCCGACAACATGATCTGTCCGGAACTGTACCACGTGTCTCTTCTATGCCCAGATAATAGCAACAATGCCTGTCATTCCTGAGTACACTGTGTCTCACTGGCCTTCCCCTCACCACTACCCAGGGTAGGGGTGGGTAGAATAGCTACCTGCAGAATCGGGCAGTGCAGTGGGGGAGGGCCAGGAGTTTCAACATTGCCTCACTTCCGTGTACCAAGCAGGAGGAAGCCCTGTTGTCAGGTGTGTAGGACAGTGCCCTGTGTGGACACTTCCTCTTTCCCAATGCCTATGTCACTCCCCAGTCTGTCTCCTATCATCACCCCCTCCTTCGAGTCCCTCGGCCTATGATCCTCGTCCCTTCCCTCTCTTTAGAAAATGAACCCCTTCTACCACCCCATCCTCAGAATATGTCGCTTCTGGCATCTTGAGAAATTGTCTCAGGCTCTGTTCAAAGGCATCTGCAGCCTCCTGGTATTCGACATTCGCTGGAGAAGCGGGATGAGAGGAAGTTCTGTGGGCTGATGTGATCGCAGCTGGAGGGAAACTGGTGTCAGGCATCCCAGAACCAGGTCCCAAATGCCTCTGCCCAAAGCTCTATACCTCTGTTGGAGGACCGTTTCCCTCTGCCTGGAGCTGAGCGTGAGGTGAGCTTGATGGGGGGGGGGGGGGACTGTGAGCCAGATAGACTGAGTCACGATGGGCATTCTCACTTATTAGCTGGCTAAGAAGCCCTCAGTCTCGCTTGACAAGAAACGAGTAATTTCTCCTTATAACAATACTTAAAGACTTTAAAATAATCCTGGTGTCTTGGTCCTGGCTCCTTACAAACCTAACACGTGCCCCATGGGTTATTAGTTCAATTGTGTCCCCAAAATTTAGACATGAAACCTCAGAATACGACCTTACTTGTAACCAAGGTCATTGCTGATATACTTCATCATACCAGGGCTGAGGAGATCGATGCAATCACTGAGATAGCTCAGCAGATAAAAGCACTGGCTGCTCTAGCAGGAGACCCGGGTTCGGTTCTGGCATCCACATGGTGACGTACAACCATCTGTAACTCCAGTTCTGTGGGGTCTAGGTCCTCTTCTGCCCTCTGTGTGCACCAGGCACATGCACGGTGCACAGAGATATATACAGACAAGACACATGCATATATAAAGCAAATGGATCATACTAGAATATAATGATCCTTCAGCCAATATGAAAAACGAGTCTAAGGGGATGCTGAAGTCGACACACTGAGGAGAAATGGCACTTATTGTTGGAGTCAAGACGGGAGTCATGTGTCTGCAAGTTCGAGAAGGATGAGGGCTGCTGGCAGCTCCGGAAGCTGAGGAAAAACATGGAACACCTTCCCCTCAGAGCTTTCAGAGAGCATAGCCCTGCCTACTCCTTGACATTGGTCTCCAGTCTCTGTGCAAATCTTTCCAGTGTGTCGTATGTAGGTGTAAACCCAGATAATAATCCACATGAGTGTTCCCAGGTCAGCGTGACTCCCTATGTTCCTCCCCTCCCAGTGGGAAGTGCCTGTATTTCAACCCATTCCACTGACATGGAAAGTTGTCCTTGGCTCTAACGTGTCATGTTCTAGCCTGGTTCCTGTTGTAGGGAAATGTGGTAGAGCAATGGTATTGGGATATCCTGACTTTTCGGGAAGCCAGGATACCTAGAGCTGCAATAGGACAGCTCTGAAGGTTGGAGCTCAGCCCTGGAGGAAAGGTGTCCTGAGTATGAGGAAGCCAGGATACCCGAAGCTGGGCTGCTGGGCTGCAGTGGGGGAAGCCCCCTGCAGAAATGTAGCAATCTCCTCGGGCTCCTGCAAAAAGTTGTTACTTTTGCTCGCTAGCCTTGCTCAGCTCCACTTAAGAAGCGTCCTAGCAAGGTTCTTCTGCTCTGCTCCGCCTTGCTGAGGCTCCCTAGGGAGCTTCTCAGCAAGGTTTTTCAGCTCAGTCCCCTAAGGGACGTCCCAGCCAGGTTCTTCTGCTCTGCTCTTGGGTGAAGGTCGTCACCCAAGACTCTTGAGAAAGAGATTTATTTGGTAAGAAGTCCGGGAGAGGCCTCTGCCACTTAACTGAAGGGGTGGAGAGACTTATATAGGGCTTCTTGGGTGCAGGGGTGGGGAGGCGCAGAGTTTTCCCAGGGAGTCAGGGGATTGGTTAATTTTTTTCCCTGCTCAGTGATTGGTCCGTTTAGCTGGTCAGGGACAGAGAAGGCTCTGACTTCACGGCCAAACTGTGTTTCTCTCACTGGTCCTTTTCAGCTTTTTTACTCTAATCTTCGGACCAGGGCATATTTCTTTCACCGGCTCTAATTCTATGGACAAAGTGTGTTTCTTTAACACTAGTTTCTGAGCCAGGGCACATGTCTTTAGTCCTGGGTTCAGGGATAAAGATGTTTCTTTCCCTGGCCCAGGTCTCAGATCCAGGGTGTGTTTCTTTCTCTGACTCTGGGTTCAGAGTCAGGGTGCTCAGTCATTGGCTGGTTTCCTGCTCCGGTTGTTCCTTTTACCCTACAACTGCCACATATCACAATATCTTCCAGAAACAAAGACGGGATACCACCGAAGAAAGACAAACGGCAACAGCAAGTGGTGTACAGGGATTGACAAATACTTCTAGCAAGAAATGACATAATTCCCTGACTCAGAACTTGAGCAAACGCTTGCTGGAAGACACAGCAAGATCCCCACACCAGTCAACCTACACATTCTTCACACTGGTGTTAAGTAATGAGGGGCCAGGCTCAGGACCGTGTGCTGTGCTCACAGGCATCAGTGGGACCCGATGTCTGTCAACATGTCTTCTCGGGCTTTGACACTGATTTATTGAAGGTGCTAAGGAGATGGTACTGCTCAGAAAATCACATTTTTCAAATGTTATCAGTATTCTGAGGGAGAGATTGCTTTTAAAGTTGCAAACAGAGTTGTTCAGTAAAATACAGGAGACTCAATTAAATTTGAATTTTGAACAATGAATAATGTTCTTGTATCTCTAATACAGAACGTGCTTTGGTGTGTTGGAGGGGTTTAATATCTTTTGTTAATCCGTTGACAGTTTTATATATGCGTGTAATGTATTTTGGTCATAGCCACCACCTATTTCCTTCCCTCCCTCTGAACCTTTTCTTCGTCCTAGCAAATCCAACTCCACATTCATTCATGTCTTTAATTATCATTATTTAATAATTATTATTTAATAATTACTTAATAATCATTATTTACTAATTATTCAATGCTAATTATTTAATACTTATTATTTACTAATGTTATTATTTAATAATTCTGTGCCTTCATGTACACAGCTGTACCATATACATGTAGTGACCACAGAGGCCAGAAGAGGGCATCGTATCCCCTGGAACTGGAGTTACAGATGGCTGTGAGCCACCATGTAGGTGCTGGGAACTGAACTCAGATCTTCTGCAAGAGCAATCAGTGTTCTTTAACCACTGAACCATCTTTCCAGTAACTGGAATTTTTGTTTTGTTTTGTTTTTCGAGACAGGGTTTCTCTGTAGCTTTAGAGCCTGTCCTGGAACTAGCTCTTGTAGACCAGGCTGGCCTCGAACTCACAGAGATCCTCCTGCCTCTGCCTCCCGAGTGCTGGGATTAAAGGCGTGCGCTATCACCGCCCGGCCAAATAACTGGAATGGTTTTCCATAGCCCCATTACATTCGTCAAAATTCACTGAGCATTTAAAATGCACACAGCTTTACATCATGCAAGCAACATCTCTAAAATAAAAGCCCCATTTGCTTAAGTTTGGGGACTTGGGTCCCTGTGGAAGAGACTGACAGTAAGTCCTGGCTAATTGAAAGCCAAAGATGAGGGCAGTGCAGTGAAAACATCATGGAGTCCAGTATGCCTCCCACCCCACCGGGTTCTCGGGCCTTCAGAAGGCGTCACGTTGATTGCATCAATCATATTCTTCCGCCTTCTGGTGTAGCTGGGTGGGAAAACTCACCACCCTGTTGGGTGGAAATGAGAACACGTGTGCTTATTCCGAGGGAGACTGAAAGGCCAGGAGAGCTAAACCATCAGGCACGTCTAGGCACCTTGGGAAAGCTTTAGACGCTCACAGCCATAACCGGGTGGCGGTGCACACCTTTAATCCCAGCACTCGGGATTCACGCACCTTTAAGTTTTGCTAGTCTTGAGTGTTACTCTTTAATGCGGCAATTAGTTTCAAGCTTCTCGTGGATCTTTATCACCTACAGAAAGGCTGGTGCTGGCTTAGTTTTAATATAGCAGGGGAAGACTACCACTTAAAAATGAGCTACAAGCAGCTTACAGATTTTTCATTATAATGTTTTATAAATTGATCTTTTTTTTTTCTTCCCTTTTTACTTAGTTATTGCTGACACCAATCATGCTGCTTGCCTAAGAGGAAAGGCCATGCTGGAATTCATATGAGGAGTTACCCCCAAGCTCCTTGAAATACTCCCCACTCAACAGGAGACTCCAGGATCAGAAGCCTGAAGTCGTCTATCTGAACTACATGCCTTCCAAGGGATGCTCATGCCAGGCCAGCAAGTACAAATCCCAAGACGGCTTCCGGATTCCTTGTGGAACCCAAGGCGGGGAGGAGGATGCAGGTGCTCTATTCCTGGTACCTGGGTTCCATTCACTGGGAAGACACCAGGGAAAGGCTCCTGGTGACGGCAGTGACGGCTGTGCTTGTGATACTAATGGTGCCATGAGGAAGTAATAATCTTGGAACCACACGAAGGAACACATGAACAAAATGCAAGTAACTTGGCAAAGCAATTTCTTTTCGTAAAATGGGTAGACCAGAACCCAAACTGGACTGTGAACCTTACATGACCAAGAGGGTCTCGGTCTTTTATCCCTAAGGCCTGTGGTGGCTGGATCTGATCCCATTGGTGGGAGATCAACTTCACAACAATATGGAAAAGGAAGGCTTGGGGGATATGAGCCCTTGCCAAGCTAACTACCTTTGATAGAAAAATAAAACACAACAAACAAATAAAAGGTTTTCCACAGTGATAGTCGTATGAGCTGAAAATCATGCTGCATGGTATCCCCTTTTATTTTATTTTATTTTATCATTTTAGTGGTGGTGGTGTCACTAATCGCCTAGAACAGCTTCATTTTGGAAGATAAAAGAAACTGGGCCCAACCTACATGGCATCAATGGCCCTGTCATTTCAGGGGACAGGGAGGAATGCAGGGTTCAGGGTAGAAAGCACATTTTTGGAAAGTCCCAGATGTGCCAGGTGGTAGTGGCTCATACCTTTAATCCCATCATTTAGGAGGCAGAGGCAGGTGGATTTCTGTGAGTTCAAGGACAGCCTGGTCTACAGAGCTAGTTCCAGGATAGGCTCCAAAGCTACCAAGAAACGCTGTCTCGAAAAACAAAAACAAGAAAGAAAGAAAGAAAGAAAGAAAGAAAGAAAGAAAAGTCTCAGATGCAGGTTCAAGAGAGAGGGATTGTTGAGGGTGTGGCTGTTTAAACAAGAAAAGTTTCATATAGTCTCAGACATCTGAACAGTTCTCTCCAGTTGGTGGCACTGTTTGGGGACATTTAGAAGGTGCAGCCTTGCTAGAGGAAGTTTGCCACTGGGGGTGGACTCTGAGAACTTGAATCCTATCCTCACCTACTTCTTGATGCTCATGGTTTAAAATGCGAGTTCCAGCTCCCGCTGCCCTGCCTGCCTCCCTCCTTGATATCCCTCAGAAACTATAAACCAAAATAAACTCTCTATTCTATAAGTTGCTTCGGTCGTGGTGTTTTATTACAGCCACAGAAAAAAATATTGTTTTAAAAAACTAATACAGAGGGCAATGAGTTATTAATCCAACAGACAGACAACAGCATGACAGAAGCTCTGAAGAGAGGAAGTCGGGGATGACAGGGAGGAAGTGGGAATCTCTTCTACTTCTCTGGGGTTGGGAGTGGCTTCACAGCATAAACCTGCAGCCAGGCTCACTGGTTCCCAGGCAGGAAGCAGAAGGGCTGGTGTAAAGCAGGAAAGGAGGGCTGGTGTGAAGCAGGAGGGGGGCTGGTGTGAAGCAGGAGAGGAGGGCTGGTGTGAAGCATGAGAGGAGGACTGGTGTGAAGCAGGAGAGGAGGGCTGGTATAAATTAGGAGAGGAGGACTGGTGTGAATCAGGAGAGGAGGGCTGGTGTGAAGCAGGAGATGAGAGCTGGTGTGAAGCATGAGAGGAGGACTGGTGTGAAGCAGGAGAGGAGGGCTGGTATAAATTAGGAGAGGAGGACTGGTGTGAATCAGGAGAGGAGGGCTGGTGTGAAGCAGGAGAGGAGGGCTGGTGTGAATCAGGAGAGGAGGGCTGGTGTGAAGCAGGAGATGAGAGCTGGTGTGAAGCAGGAGAGGAGGGCTGGTATGAAGCAGGAGAGGAGGGCTGGTGTGAAGCAGGAGAGGAAGGCTGGTGTGAAGCAGGAGAGGAGGGCTGGTGTGAAGCAGGAGAGGAGAGTTGTTGTGAAGCAGAAGGGCTGGTATGAAGTAGGAGAGGAGAGCTGGTGTGAAGCAGGAGAGGAGGGCTGGTGTGAAGCAGGAGAGGAGGGCTGGTGTGAAGCAGGAGAGGAGGGCTGGTGTGAAGCAGGAGAGGAAGGCTGGTGTGAAGCAGAAGAGGAGGGCTGGTGTGAAGCAGGAGAGGAGGGCTGGTGTGAAGCAGGAGAGCTGATGTAAAGCAGGGTTTGTAGCCACTGACACTCACTTTGATGCCAAGTCCCTGGCACCTGGGAGTCTGTTAACTAGCAGTTCACAGCCATGTCTTAGTAGGTGCCTGTTGGTTCCGGCAAAAGGAAAAAGGTTCGGTGGCCTGCAGCAGCTGGATGCTAACATCACATTCTTATACTCTTAACGTGGACTCTCAGAGTTAAAAGGAGAGAAATCAGAGGTGAGCCGTGGAGACTCCAGCTGTTTCCCCACTCGCCAACGTTTGGACGATGACTTGACTGAGCCAACCCGGAACTGTGGGAGAAAAGATACTGACCATGTACAGCCCAGCCCTTTCACAGCCCGTGGTCAGGTTGGCTTGTTCTTGGCTGTTTTATCTCACCAGCCTTCTCCTCCAGGTGGCAAGATGCAAAATAGCATGCAAAGCTTCAAAACCGCAAACTCCAGGTACCATATCGCTTTAGAGCGATGGATGCTACCGTGTGTGCTGAGCTCTAATCCCCCACCAACCTCAGAGGGGTCATTGATGATCCTGGCATTCCTGTTTGAACTGCCTGCCTGCTATGTCCTTTCTTCTGATAAAGCCATTCTCTCCAGGAATGGGATGACCGGCTGCCATCATGAAGCAGGAGACTGCAATGGAAATCTCCAGAAAACATTGGCCTGCAGCATTCGCTAACTCTGTTGTAAGCCTGCTGTACAAAAGCAGACAAACATGTCTGTGTCTTTCCCTGATATCAGAATGTATTGAATAACAAGAAAGCCTCAAGGTGTATTGGTTACAGTTTGCCAAGTGGTCCCCATTTCCCTTGATGCTGGCTGTTGGCAAGCATGAGTTCTTTTCTACCAATATTCAATACTAACTCTCAGATCACACATTACACACCACACAGTATATAAAGTATACTTTATATGACCACATATGTAGATATAGATGGAGTGCCTGCAGAGAGGTTAAAGAGGCCACAGCAGCCGTTGCCAAGGAGTTTAAAGAGGGCTCCCTGGCAGCAGAGGCACAGCTGGATGCTAATGGTACATCCACTTAAACTGGGCAGATACAGGGAGAGTCATTAGAGAAGATGCTCAGACGAGATATTAGCAAATCCAGGCCTGGCCTGGTGATCCACTGCCTTATCCCAGCACTCAGGAGGAAGAGACGTGTGGATGTCTATGAGTTCCAGACCAGCCTGGTCTACACGGTGAGACCTAGAGCCAGGCTTGGAAGTGTTTGGAGTTGGGCCAGGCTTCCAGATTGAGTGAAGCAAGAGGCAAGGATAAAGACTGGGTTCAGATGGATGGATGGGTGGATGGATGGAGAGTAAATGCATGATAACGAAAGAGCTGGTTCTCATTCCCTGCAATAAAAGGAAAATATGGGGCTCAGCAGCCAGCTCCACTGGTAAAGTGATCACCATGCAAACACGAGTGGGTGAGTAGATGGGTAGTTGAATGGATGGATGGATGGATGAATGGAAAGCCATTCGACTTGAGATCAGTGGTGACTGATCTCAACCAAAACCCTGAGCATTCTCTAGCTGTGTGTCCCTTGATGGCACACTGTGTGTCAGATAACATGACAGGAGGGCCATCATTTTTATGTATTAGATGCCTTCCTCTCTATGGGGTCCAGGCCAGGGTGCTGCATCCTAGGGCCATCTGGTGGCTTCAAGTTCTTCAACCTAGTTTTTATGACATGATTTTAATATGCCCACAAAGTCATATAATCCAAATATATTTGGGTAAGTTTATAGGGCAACACTGTTACCACTTTTAGCCTATAACTCCAAAGCCAGATTTAATGAATAAACTAATTAAAGAGCCAAATCAACTGCGAAAACAGAAAGGGGAGATTTATTCAATGTGGCCAGACTAAGAAGAGGGGTAATACAGAGATCCGGTGACCCCCCAAGTCCATCTTTAGGACGATTAAGTAGAGGACCAAGGTTATGCATATCTAAGTGGTCCTTGTAAAGATACTTTTTATTATTTTATTTATTTATTTATTTATATTTGGTTTTTTTTCGAGACAGGGTTTCTCTGTAGCTTTGGAGCCTGTCCTGGAACTAGCTCTTGTAGACCAGGCTGGTCTCGAAAAGATACTTTTTAACAGATAAAGTTTGCCTGAAGATCAGAGTGCAAAGCTAAGCCACTAGAGGACAAGCAGTGGTGGCACACATCTTTAATCCCAGGACTCGGGAGACAGAGGCAGAAGGTCTCTGTGAGTTCAAGGCCACCCTGGGCTACACAAGATTGAATCTGTCTGAAACAGAAACAGAGCTCACACAAAGGTGATTCCAGCAGTAGGGAGGTGGAGACAGGAGTGATATGGCTGGGCGGAGAGAGGAACAGAAAGCAGGAGGAGATAAGAGTTCAGTGCAGTCTGAGGTTTGGTGGAGACGGTTGCAGTCTGAGAACTCCCCCTGCAGTCTGAGGATGCAATCTGAGACTGTCTGAGGACAGGAGCGCCTCTTTGTTCCGAGCATTGGCAGAGGTAAAGGGTCTCTCTGGTGGCTGGCCACACTACTTCTCTGATCTTCCACTCTCACCCCCATCTGACTCTGGGTTTGATTTATTAAGACCAACTAGAATTTGTGTTACCGTCCTGATCAAGGTGTGGCCCTGCCTACCTATCACGGACCCCTCACTGTCTCTCCTGGAGGGTGGTCTGACTATCTGTAAACTTCTTCCAGTAGAAAAAAAATCCCCTGTGACTGGCCCAGACTCTAGGCTTTCCGTTCTCCCAGCATGAGGTTTTTGAGGGCATTCTAACTTCTTTGGGGTCCATTGTTTCAATGGACTGAAGGCCAAGTGAGGGACAGCAAGTGTCCCTTTTGACTGTCTTCATCCCTACCAGCCTGGACAAAGGACATTTTACTTATAGGAATATGTTATATATAAGCCAGTACTTCTTGATTGGTACTAACCAGGTAATGTTGTCTACGTGGCAACGAAACACAAAGGCAATCAACCTCTATACTTAGCTTAAAGTTGAGCCAAGTGCTGCTTGTAAAATGGGAGTCACAACAGTCAGGGAACAAAGAAAGGAGGGCATGGTCCCAAACATCCCAAAGGTCTGGCCCAACAGACCTAACTTCCTCTGCTAAGCCCCACCTCCTAGAGGCTCTCTCACCTCCCAGTGGAACTTCAGGTTGTCAGTCAAGTCTTTGGCCACTCTTACTATACCAGGTCTGCGCTAGCAGGATAGCATTTCCTGTTAGATGGATGGTCCAGAGAGTAGCAGGTGCAATTGTTTTCATGTTTGATTATCATTAAAAGGAAAACACGATTTAAAACTTCTTGCATTGACCTCGGCCAAGCGGCCCGGTTTGTTTTCCCAGACACGGCAGGACTTGATTAAGAAGCTCTTTACTCTTTCTCCATCTTCCTTCCATCTTCCCTGGCTGTGTCCCAAATCAGACTTCATCTGGCGCAACAGAGCATGAGGTGCGTCCGGAAGGGTTTGGCTTGGGGCCTGTTCTAAGATCAGTTAAAGTGATGTTTACATTCCGGGTGCTTTTCTCTTCCTGTGTCACCTGGACAGGTATTCCCCTCAGGCTGTCTGTAACTGTCACAGAAGGCGAATCCACGAGAGCCTTTTTTTCCACTTGGGATTTCTGTGCGGAGCGGTTGTCGCTAGCATCTGAATTGAGGGGAAGTCGGTAGGCCCCGGCTGCGAAAGGGAGAGACAAGACACGGGCTCTCTGTAAACTGGCGGTCTGATTGGCAGCCAAGCAGACTCCCGCCTGTCAGACCCACCTGAAGTGCCCTCTTTCGAGCAGTGCCAGCTGTCAGAGGGAGGAACGGGAGGTGGATGTTGTTCCTCAGGCCCCAAAAGACCATACGCTAAAAATATTGATGGCAGAGACTGACACCCGAAGAGCCCTTGGCAGCGAGGAAACTGTGCTGTGGGGTGGAGCCTGTCCTTCAGCTAAGCTCTCCTGACAGCTCAGTATAAACAAACACAGTGCCCCATCCTCCAGCTCCACCCCCCCCCCACACACACACACGTGAGCTCTAAGAACAGGGGCTTCCCACCGGTAGGAGACAGGGGATCCCTCTTCTTTCTTACCTCATGCTCCTGCTTCCTCAGTAAAAACTCGTGGAAATCTCCCCTTTGGGTACATGAGATCTTGATATCCCATAGTTGTAGGTTGAGTATCCCCACACCCCCACCACAATCAATGTGTTAGAACTGAAATTCCTCAGTGGGGGAGCACTGGGAAGCAGGGCCTAGTTGAGGGTGGAGTGGAGGGGGTCTGGTCACGGGAAGAGGCTTCAGGAATGTATTACTGTCTTTCTTGTGTGTCAGGGGTCGTTCTCATGGAAGTGAGTGAGTTCTCCCTCCCGTGGAGCTGAACTGGATACTTGCTTCAAATTTTGCTCAAGTTTCAAGAAAGATAGCCTGCTTCTTCTTTCACCTCTTCTGCAGATACCAGCAGCCTCCTCCAGTTTTTCCCCCTGAGTTGAAACCGTGTGCGGCCTTCAACAACCCAGTCTTGGCTGCCCAAGTCTTGGCTTTCTTAGGCTCCAGAACGTTTGACCAAGATAAACAAATGGCTCTGTCTCAGGTAGTCTGTTTGGTGACAGAAAAGTGAAGGGACCCAAGTGAGCAGATTGTTCTTTCAGATATCTGTGTGTGTGAGCATGTGAACCCCACTTGCCCAAGGACAGATAACTTCGGAACGCCGGGGCTGTGGCTCTTGGGAGATACCAAGCCACGTGCTTCACTCCCCTAAACAAGTTCTTTGCCCCACGCGCTTGATTGGATGGGGTCGGGCGGGTGCATAAACAGGAAATAACATCCGAATCTATCCTTATCCTTACCCCCAATTGGACCTGATGAGAAATACGGCGGCCTTGCAGTTTTGCCTTTTTAAACCACTGCAAAACATGACTGGTCGCCATTTTCTGGGAACCCCAATGGACCTGGCTATAATCCATCATCCTCCTGGCCGGTGTTTAATTAAAGCTTGCTTCAAATTTGGCTCAAAATTGTGGAGCTGGTTTTTCTCTCGAGATTCTCAGGTTTAGCAGGTGCTCACAGTATCTAAAAGAGGGTGTCAGGTCCACCAGAGCTGGAGGTACAGGCAGTTGTCAGCTTCTGGGAATGAAACTTGGTATCATACACTAATAGATTTTCTGTAACCGCAATAATTGGTTTCTCTGGCAACGCAGTAAGCCAGGTCAAGCTGAACTGAAAAAGAAAAGAACAAGTATATTTGAGCAGAGGAACTCCAAGGTGAGGCCTCCATCCCCAAAGATAGGGCCAGAGAAGTCACCCCAGGATTAAAGCAGGGAGCTTTCTTAGCCTGTGGGTGAGGGGTGATGCCGTGGCCTCCACAAGCTGGGTTTGTGCCCAAGTGTAGTCAAAAGCTGAGCACTTTAGGCGGGGTCTCGGGCTGCTGGCTACTTCAGGGGAGGAGCTGTTGCTGCTGCCAAGAAGGCAGTACTGGGATTTTTAGAGCTTTTTCTTTGTTGGAGATTCTGAGAGGGTGGGTTTGGAGAGAGAGAGAGAGAGAGAGAGAGAGAGAGAGAGAGAGAGAGAGAGAGCCGCTAGCGAGCGAGCGCAGGAGTGAGCTGTAGGTTCCAGCCAAATGTACACACTCTTAACTGCTGGTCATCTCTGAGGCCATCTTCTTATAGCTCTCAGAGGAAGGTTATCTCAGAGCCCCATCCTGCAATCAGGCTGTCTCTGATTCCCTGGTGGTAGGGAGAGAAGAGGAAATTCCAGAGGATGTGGAGAAAGTAAGGAGGGGGACCCATCTAGTTGAGGTGCTCCCATTGTGTGAATGATGGCATGTCACCACCAGTAAGTAGCCTTTTGATGCCCCAGGTAGTCAGTTTAAGACTTCACAGCCAGGCTCTTGGTAGGTGTCTCTCCTTGTGGCAGTAGGAATGCCAGAATCGGCTCTGAGGGCGGAGGACTGTAGATGGGTGCAATCTGAGCAGCTGTAGGGTCTACACTTCTTACACACACAGCCTTTTTATTTATGCAAAAATTAAATGGGAATAATTATTCTGGAAAAGGAAGGTAGAGGAAGGAATGGAGGATAATGGATATTGTCATCTCAAGTTGAGCTTCTTCTAAGCCGAGTGTGGGATGTTACAGGGTTAGGGAGAGGCCTCCTGTCTAGGGTAAGAAGTCAGGTGTTGACCTGTGGGACAAGAATGTTGTCGGATACATAGGAAGGTAATAGATGGATTTTTGAAAGGGCTAAAATAGCCCAAGATTATCTTAGCTTTGGGCCCATAACATCCTAACTCTCCATACCCACAGACATTATGGTTGGAGTTTGATCAACACAGGGGCAACAAAAGTCAGCTAAAACTACTTTTTTTGGACTTGAAACCTAACAAGCACCTTTCACTGGTCCTTCAGATTGCCTGCCCCACCTCATCCCTGAGGTATCTCCTTCCATTTTCACCAAACAGGCTTTCCATGGTCTTTGCCTGCACTATTACAGAGATTCTATAGCCATGCCCACAACTAAGCCTTCCTCCTGACAACCCAAACATGCGCAGAATTCTCACTAGCCTCGGCTTTGCATTTTTTAGAAAACATTGTCCACAAAACAGAGAACAACACCTCCACGACTGTATTAGTCATTCATTGCTGTGTAACAAATCCCCCCCCCAAAAGTTATTATAACAATAAATATTATCTCTCCAGCTGGAGAAACAGCTCAGCAGTTAAGAGCACTTATTGATCCTGCAGAGGACCTAGATTTGGTTCCCAGCACCTACATGATGGCTCACAATCCTCTTCTGCTTCTGTGGGCACCAGACACACATGTGGCGTACATACATAAATACATACTCATGCATATACAAGTCAGTAAATCTAAAGATTAAAACTAAACATGCCTTTAATCCCAGCACTTGGGAGGTGGAGGCAGGAGATCTCTGTGAGTTCAAGGTCAGCCTGGTCTACAAGAGCTAGTTCCAGGACAGGCTCCAAAGCTACAGGGAAACCCTGTCTCGAAGAAAAAAGAAAAAAGAAAAAAACAAGCACAAAAAATTCTAAATAAATAAAATTTTAAAAAGAAAACAAACAACAATAAAACATTATCTCACTATTCCTGTGGTCAGAACTCCAAAGATTTTTTAGCTGAATTTTCTGGCTCAGGGTCTCTGTGGGGTTCGGTCATATGTGGTTGTGGCCATAGCTATCCTAAACCTTGATTTGTTCTGGAAGAATCACTGCTAAGATGGCTCGCTCACGCGTAGAGCAAAGTTGCAGCTGGCAGTTGGCAGGAGACTCTACTTCCTCCTCCATGTGAGTTTCTCTCGAGACCTTCTGTATCCTCATGACAAGGCAGCTGGCTTCCCCCGCAAGCAGAAAGGAAGGAAAGGGCTAGGTCGTCTATGGCCTGATCCTAGAAATGCAAGAGCATCCTTTCTTCCATATGCACTTGCCCCGTCAGTCTCCAGCGATTCAAAGATTAACAAGACTTCTGCAGCAGGATGAAGGACACGAACAGGTTCGTAAATGAATGCAGGACAGCAGCAGGCACTTGGAGAGGGCCAGGAGAACGGCACAGACTCCAGTGGTGATGCCAAGATGACTTCTTCTGGTCAGGACCTTACCTCTGCTGCAGCCATGCATGACAACCGTAGTGACACCACAAAGACACCAGGGACGTGCACCAAGGTGCATTCATTTTACCTAGCAAGATTTGGGCACTATCTCCTGCCCCCCCTCCCCCCAAATTAAACAGCTTTGCCCACACCACTCTCTTTCCATGTAGGGAAATTCAAAGAAGACAATAAAGAGAACGGAAAAGAGGATGCTTCAGCATTTGCTACGGGAAGGGTCCTTGGCATGTGAGAACTTTCTCGTGCACTGGGCAGCTATCCTAGTGAGCACAGGAACACGGGTGGGACAATTGTCACAGCTCCATCGGAACTATGATGTGAGGACCTTAGAAGAGCGGAAAAGCCAGGCATGGCAGCAAATTCCTGCAATCCCCTCACCTGAGGGTGGGAGCAGGAAGATGAGGAGTTTGAGGGTAACCTGAGATACACAGAAACTTCCAGGTCAGCCTCAGAACATGGCAAGACAGGACTGGGGGCATAGTTTATCTGTAGAGCACTTGCCTATCATGCCCCAGGTCCTCTGTTCAAGCCCCAGCACCAGGAGGAGGAGACAGGAAAACACGCTCTGTAGCCCATAGACCACCAACACTAGCCCTGTGGTAGCCATATCGATTTTGAACCATGACTCAGGACACAATTGCAGCCCACTGTTTGGCACAGAAGTTCAATAATGGGATGGGAGGTTTTACTTTATCTCTGTTTTGGATTCCTGAAATAGCCCCTGTGCATGCTCATTTATTTTTAATGTATTTTCATGCACAGTAATATACATCGCATGCATAAAAAGTATGTGTAAGATCTATGTGCTTTTGAAAAGCTAATCAAAGGAACACCCATGTATTTACCACCTGCTTGAGAAATATATATCAGTTTATTATTATACAAACTCCTAGTATTTTCTAGGTATTTATGATGTGCCAATCCTGTTGCAAGTATTTTACATATATTATCTGCAGGGTTTTCCCAGCCCCCTGTGAATTAGGCATCATCTAACAAACAGAAAGGAGAATCTCAAGAGGTGGAGCAGGGCCTTTAACGAAAGAGTCATGGAGCCCAAAGTACCAGAAAAAGTGTTCTTAAGCCTGCCCAGCATCCCAAAGGGACATAGAAAGGAAAACGACCAAGTTACACCTTTCTGGCTTAAGATGGGCAGACTCAGCTCAACCTCAGGGTGATTCCATCATAAGGGCTGCAGTGTGTGTGTGTGTGTGTGTGTGTGTGTGTGTGTGTGAGAGAGAGAGAGAGAGAGAGAGAGAGAGAGAGAGAGAGAGAGAGAAGAGGAGAGGAGAGGAGAGGAGAGGAGAGGAGAGGAGAGGAGAGGAGAGAGAGATCTGGGAAGGAAAAGTACAGCATCCCTCAGCCAGGTCACTGACCCTGTCCCTCTGAAATGTTAGGTCTCCATCCAGGGGATTCTGGGTGGAGATTCTGTCCTTGGGACCGGAAGCTTCTTCTTAATGAACCTTTATTGCCATGTTAGTATTGCCTTCTCAGGGAGTGTTTCCTACACAGGTGGCAGCCATCTATACTGCAAGGGAGCCCCGAGGGATCTTAATAAACAAGGAACAAGATCTTAAAGACTCTGGTCCTACCCCACCTGCAACTTAAAAAATAAAAACCAAACCACAAGGGTCTGGACAGATGGATCAGTGGTTAAAAACACCGGCTGCTCTGGCATAGGACCCAGGCTCAGTTCTCAGTAATCACTTGGCTACTCAGATTGGTAACTCCAGTTCTGTGGGACCCAATGCCCTCTTCTGAGTTCTGCAGGTTCCTGAATGCAGGACTACTGACTGTATTTGCTAAAGAGAATAAATGAGTCTACAGGGAAGGATGCTCTCCAGGCTTCCGTAGAACCATTGCCTGAGAAATGGGCCTCTATTGCTGTTTGCTTGTAGTACTGGGAATCAAAGCTACAAACTTGCCTAGGCTCTGCAAGAGCTGTTCTACCACGGAGCTCAACGCCAATCAAAACAGACCTCTCGAGATATGCTCAGAAGAGCTGGCTCCACAGCCAAGAACATTTGCTCTTGTAGAGTACCTGGATTCAGTCCCCTGAATGCATGTGATGACTCCTAACGGCCTTACAGCCGCCCTGGGGACCAACCATGCACATGGCACACAGACACACAAACAGGCAAAACACCCATGCACATAACATAAAAAGAAATGATTAGCCGGGTGGTGGTGGCACATGGCTTTAATCCCAGCACTCAGGAGGCCAAGGCAGGCAGATCTCTGTGAGTTCAAGGCCATCCTGGTCTACAAGAGCTAGTTTCAGGACAGCTAAGACTATTACACAGTGAAACCTGGTCTCAAAAAGCAAACACATAAAATAAAACAAAGCCGCAGCTTTGCCTTAATGGCCCAAGGCTACACAGTGGCTCAGCCCCAGCCCCAGCCACAAGTGTCCCCTAACCCTCTGCTCCTCATCCCAAGACCTTGTTTTGAAGTCACCAGCAGTCAAAACTCCAGTTGTCTCTTCAGCCTGCACTGGTTCTTTTTGTTAAAAAATGTTGGCTGATTATAGAAGCAAAAAACGCACTCACTGTAGGACTTCGTGTTTATTGGGAGAGTAAATCAGCAGAAACGCTGCCCCCAAAGCAATTAAAGAAACGCAATTGTTTTTTTTTTTCAAATGGAAGATACACTTATGGGTGTATTAAATTAAGAAAAATCAATAAAAATGATTAAATGCCATGCTGGGATGGTTCTAGGAGAAGCAGTCTGCTTACACAGCATGGTGAAAGGAAACCACTGCTGGAATAGAGACCCACACGGGAATGAGAGGTGGGGGCCTTCCTGTCCTCAATCTACAACATGTGCTATCCACCGAGAGTTTCTTCCTTCCCCTGTCAAAAATCCTAAAATGTGTCTGTCCTTCATCCCCTTATCTTATTGCCCACCAGGTACAGGATAAGGCCAACGACAAACTGACTGCTGGTCTGTATCACACGCCAGGAGGAAATGTGATCTGCACACCATCCTCAGGACAACAGACCTCAGCCCACTCCGCCAGCCTGTTCTTCTCTGTTGCTGGCTAACCCGAGTCTGAATCTCCCACAGTCTACAAGGGACCTTTTGTAGCAACCCTTTTCGTTCCCGGTTAAAACTTCCACCTGAGCTCATATTGTGGTCTTGGTTTTTATGTCTGTAACCATGGTCAATGGTGTTTATGCTGGCTCCTGCTGTCTTTTGCAGTGCCACCCAGGGACACAGAATAGGACTGTGTCTCGGTGGATGTTGTACTTGGCATCTCAGTGTTCTTACAGCCAGTCCTGCTCCCTTCCCACTCTCCTGCTTCTTCTCCCTTGGTTCCCGGGCCTCCCTTTGCAGCATGGACAGAGCTCAATGTCCCTGTCCTACCTCACCTCGCTCTGCAGGAGGAACCTTCCCGAGTATTGGTTACACTTCTCACAACTGTGATAAAGTGCCTGACAAGGCTTCTTAGGGAGGAAGGTTTGACTTTGGCTCACAGTCTGGGGACTCACAATCCATCGCAGTGAGGGAGGGATGGCCCAAGTGCAGGCACAGTCAGGAAGCAGAGGGAAATGAAGGCTGGCGCTCTGCTTATGTTCTCCTTTTTCTTCAGCCTGGCACCCCCGGGCCATGGAATGGCGGCTCTCGTGTTCTCAGGTCTGCTCAGTTAACCCTCTCTGGAAACACCTTCACGTACATGCCAGAAATGTCCTTGCAGGTGATTCTTGAAGAGACTCTGACCAGCTTGAGCATAGAGAGCATGGCTCAGGCCATTTCCTCTGCTAAAAACCCTTAGATTGCATTCCTAAAGCTAGCCACCAAAGCCCATTCCCTTATTTGGCCATGTCCTCCTCCTGAGGCTGACTACCAAGGTCCAGCTATCAAAGAATTGCAGTCCAGCAACCAAAAGCCCCCTCTGGCTCACCTAATTAACATGTCCAATTAAAACGAAACACCTCATCCTCACACAGAGTTTCCCTCCTTACCCTTATAAACCATCATTTTCCTATGTGCCACATCTGTCGCCTCTATCCAGAGGCAGTCATTGTCCCTCCAGGGTAAATATTCCTGCCCCCTCTCCCTTGTTCCCTTTCCCTTCTCTCATCCTCTGTCTCCTGTCTTTGTCCCTTATCCCTGCCCTCTGGGGCAAAGAAATCTCCTTTGTGCTGAGACCTTGGTGTTGGGTGTCTTGAGCCAACTTTGAGGTTCCCTACAATTCTGATTTCATCAAGTTGGCTATCAACATTAACTTATAGGGGCTGGAGAGATGGCTCAGTGGTTAGGAGCTCTTGCTGTTCTTCCAGGGCACCTGGGTTCAGATAGTTTACAACTGCTTCTAGTTGTACCTTTCTTCTGGATCCCATGGGTTCTGACACCCAGTCGCAGATATATATATATATATATATATATATATATATATATATATATAGTTTCTTTTTTTCACAGAAATCTTTAATAATACAAAGATTACACTTACACTCCCTAAGCTGGGCTTGGGATGTCCGTTCCCTGAGCATCATCCTTGCTGTCACATAACTTCTGCTCTTCACACATGTTCCCCCATCAGGTAAAGACGCCAAGCTCCCCGGGGTAGACCCGAATGTCAACAGCCACTGTCCAGCCCAGCAGCCACTCTCCTCACCAGGACCGTGGGGAGCAAACTCTAACAGCAGACTCCGAGACTACGCTAGATCCCGTGTGCCAAGCCTGGGTAGTGTGAGCCAAGGAGAGCAGCTTTGGGTATTTGGAAGGGCATGGGCTTGGGAGGCAGAAAGATTTGTGCTCAACATTTTTAATTAAGTCTTTTAGGTTATTGTCTCCTGTTAACAGAATCGTATGTCTATTGTGGTAAAATTAGAGAGCAGATACACACAAACACATATGGTCATGTCTGCCATGACTCCCCTACTCTGGTAGTAATATGCGAGGTCTATGTGCATGTGTGACTGGGCATGACCAGACTCAGAGGGCATGGCTAAAAATGAGCTTTCCATCTCTCTCTACTCTGTATCCTTTCTTTTCTCCACTGAAGCACTAATTCATGCTATGGCCTTTCGAATGCTTTGTGTGTATGTGTGTTTATGTGTGTGTACAGGTGCACACACATGAGGGGTGTGTATGTGTGTGTGTATGTGTGTTTATGTGTGTGTACAGGTGCACACACATGAGGGGTGTGTATGTGTGTGTATGTGTGTGTATGCATGTGTGTGTATGTGTGTGTATGTGTGTGTATGTGTGTGTATGTGTGTGTATGTGTGTGTGTATGTGTGTGTATGTGTGTGTATGTGTGTGTATGTGTGTGTGTATGTGTGTGTGTATGTATGTGTGTGTGTATGTGTGTGTGTATGTGTGTGTATGTGTGTGTATGTATGTGTGTGTATGTGTGTGTATGTGTGTGTATTTGTGTGTATGTGTGTGTGTATGTGTGTGTGTATGTGTGTGTGTGTGTGCGCGCGCGCGCGCACACAGAGGACAACTTCGGGTGCAAGTTCTCAGGTACCATACACATCATTGGTTTTTTTGTTTGTCTGTCTAGGCAGGCTTTCTCACCATCCTGGACTTTGATGAATGGATAAGGCTGGCGGCCCAGGGAGCCCCAGAGATCCACCTGTTTCCACTTCCTTGGTGCTGAAATTAGAAACACGGGATGGCAAGCGCGTGCCGCCCTGCCTGGATGCTCACTTATGCATTGACTGGTGGTTGATTGATTGATTGATTGGGTTCTGGGGATCCATTCAGGTCCTCAGGTGTGCCCTTTATAGATGGAGCTCTCTCCCCAGCTGCTTTCAAAACAGCAGCAGACAACCACCTCCCTTGTGGGCATTAGAAATCCCAGGACAATCTAAAGTAAGACTTCTACCTTTCCTTCACGGCTTAGCTTTCCCCATTTTCCTAGCTCAACCCGGAACCAGGGACAGAAGGAAGGGTGGGGGAGGGCAGGAGGGACAGACAAATTTTTCCTTAATTTTAAGGTAGCTCTTAAAACTATAATTAGAAAAACGTTATTTCCCCATTTCAAGGGAAAGATGACTGGTTCCATTTCACACACACCCCTGTCACAAGTTCCACCTACACACACACACACTTCTGAAGAACCAAAATAGAGACAGTTGGCTCCAAACATCACCCAACACATGCACCTGGCTGTTGAGGTGGAGACTGAGATAACTCCTCTCTCATATGGACAGGCCCAGCCTGGCAAAGCCCTTCTCTCCTCTCCCTCCCTCTATTTTTATTTTATGTATATCTGTGCACTAGGTGTATGCAGTGCTCACAGAGACCAGAAGAGAGTGTCAGATCCCCTGGAACTGGAATTACAGGTGGTTGTGAGCTGTTGTGTGGGTGCCAGGAACTGTGCCCCAGTCTTCTGGAAGAATAGCCAATGTTCCTAACCACTGGGCCATCTCTCCAGCCCCTGCTCTTCTCTTTTTACATTACATGCTGAACCCCAGTAGCCCAGCCACCTCTTCGCTGAAGCAGAGCTGGCTGTCACTGGGTGGAAGCACAGAATTTAAAAAAAAAAAAAAACAGTTCTGCGATTCAAAAGAAGCTCCCAGAAAAGCCACGTTAAGAGTAGGGGAATGTGGAACATTCATTAGGATAGTTACCAACTCTTAAAATGCAGAGAAAATGTATGCTTGTGAGTTCTTGGTGAGAATAAACAATCGGACAGATCCAGAAACTCCACTTCTCGATATGTCCCCCAAAACCAAAAGCAGGGACTCAAACAGATGTCAGTACGGAGAAGTCAGCCACGGAGAGCTGAACAAAAGACAAAGTGTGGTGCGGATGAACCAGGGGACAGTATTCAGGCGAGAAGAGGGAATCATGGTTAGTGTTACCGTATGAGTAAGTCATGATGACGTCACGCTGAGACCAGCCGGTCACAAACGCGCAAAGACTGGATAATCCCACCCGGGTGAGGCATACCCGGGTGAGGCATTTAAGAATAGTTCAAGTAGCTGGGAGGTCGTAGCGCACTCCGGAGGCAGAGGCAGGTAGATCTCTGTGAGTTCGAGGCCAGCCTGATCTAGAGCCTGAGTTCCAGGATAGCTAGGACTACACGGAGAAGCAGTCTCGAAAAACCAAAAAGAAAAGTTCAAGTAATAAAGCTGTCTCTTAGCCTATCTTTACTATTATCCTAATAGAGATCAGAGACAGCTGGGCAGCGGTGGCTCGTGCCTTTAATCTTTGATCTGATGCCCTCTTTGGTCTCTGAGGGCACCACACGCATACCATCACCCAGATACATAATTAAAATATGGTTCAAATGATACGAAAAGATCAGTATTAAGTGGGAAGAGCGAAGCAGAGGATGAGGAGGAAGAGAAGGAGGAGAAAGGATATGGAAGCTTGAAGAGCATGACCTGGCATAGATAGATCTAGTTGCCCCCCAAGCTGTCCAGTGATGGGCGGGACGAAGAGGTCCTAAGGGTGGGCACAATGCTACCTATATCAACCTTCCTTCCCCGGACAGCCCGCTCTCAGTGGGTTAAATTCAGAAGCCAGGAAAGGAAGGCCTAGCCTCCAGTGGCTATTTAAAGAAGCATTTTAATTGCCACAAATCTCTTTCTGCTGTCCAGCTACACCAGCGTGCTCATAGGAGGCTCCACTCCCCTAAGGGGGTGTACATTTGTTCTCAGGACGTGCCAAAACAAACAAACTAACAAAAAAAAAAAAAAAAAAACCTTTCTCTTTTCAACCGTATAAAGTGCAAAATACCTATGACCGCACACAGATCCACAGTTTATCAGCCTCGTGAAATGTTTTTTTTGCTTGCTTGTTTGCTTGGAAAGTGGGAGGTGATGAGAACACTCAAAAGGCAGGAGCGATCACGACCGCGAACAAGGGCAGAGCTCTAAACTTTGGAGCCTCCGGTGGAGGCTGGGAGTCTGCCTGGCCTGGCGCCGCCCGGCTCTCAGGAGGATTTGAGCGGCGGCTCCGCCTCTCCCCGCCCTCGCGCAGCCTCAGCCCGCAGGGCTCTGCAGGCTCCGACGCCTCCCGGGAGTCCGGAGCGCCGACTCCTAGGCCGGCCGCGGAAATGTGTACACAGCGCACGGCCATCAAAGCAGCTGGGTCTCTGTGGCGCAATCGGTTAGCGCGTTCGGCTGTTAACCGAAAGGTTGGTGGTTCGAGCCCACCCAGGGACGGCAGCGTCTCTTTTACCCAAAACATTTTAGAAATGCTCTCACCGTTCTAGGATAAATGGCAGCTGCCTAAGGCTCTCACTGCGACAGTCCTGTCTTCCCCACCCTTTTTCAACAGGGTACGCAAGTGCCTTACTGGAGTTGGTCCACATCTGCTCACAAACCAGCAACACAGACCTCCCAGGAATAGTGAACATATAACACCGCTCGTGTGGCTCAGAAAAAGAAAAGAAAAACCCCTCGAAACCGAATAGCAAATGCGGTCTGCTCTGTACAGTAGCTAGCTACTACTGTACTCCCACACGGGGGAGCAGGAGGCGGCTGTGTGGCCGCTGTCTGGGAGGGCATGCCATACTATGCCACATTTAGCTTTTGAACGACGGGTTTGGCTCTAGGAAAACAAGTTACACTCAACCTTGGGCTGCTGGCAAATTTTCACCTCAAACTTAACTTTAACAGAAATTGTTCGAGTTTGTGTTAAAAAGTTTTAAAAGACAGCCAAACATGCCTTTAATCCCAGCACTCAAGAGGCAGAGGCAGGCGGATCTCTGTGAGTTCAAGGCCAGCCTGGTCTACAAGAGCTAGTTCCAGAACAGGTCTAAAGCTACAGAGAAACCCTGTCTAAAAAAAAAAAAAAAAAAAAAAAAAAAAAAAAGTGGGAGGAGGGGAAGAAGAGTGGGAGGAGGGGGAGGAGGGTGGGAGGAGGGGGAGGAGGGTGGGAGGAGGGGGAGAAGGGTGGGAGGAGGGGGAGGAGGGTGGGAGGAGGGGGAGGGTAATGGGAGGCTGGGAGGAGGCGGAAACTTGTTTTTTTCCTTTTCTCAATAAAAAAAAAAACCAACACAAAACTATCCAACACACCTCTCCCTGTGTAAGACAAAATAAATCCTCATTTAAAAAAAAAAAAAAAGACAGTCAGGTATGGTGAGAATCCCAGCACTTGGGCAGCAGCACGCAGGTGGATCTCTATGGGTTTGAGACCAGCTTGGTCTACAGAACGAGTTCCAGGACTGCCAGGGCCAATACAGAGTCCTCATCTCAAAATAATTTTAAGAAGTTCTACATGGGACATTTTCACAGTTAGTGTCACAGAGGACATTTTATGGTTTTTCACTGAAGACTTTCCATAAAGACAAGAAATCAGCTACTATGCTAGCAAACTTTTCTTCCAAGACTGAGGTAGTAAAGCAAGGGCTTTGTGTCTGGATTCAACATCTTCACCAACAGAGTTAAAAGAGCAAGAGTCTAGAACAGTAGTTCTCAACCTGTGGGTCGCAGCTCCTTTAGGGATTGTATTTCAGCTATTTAACAATCCATAACAGTAGCAGAATTACAGTTATGAAGTAGCAACGAAATAATTTTGTGGTGGGGGGGTCAGCACCACATGAAGAATTGTATTCAAGGGCTGTGGCATTAGGAGGGCTAAGGACCGCTGCTCTAGAAGGGACAGTGAGTTACCTGAGTCCCTGAGGTGTCTCTTGGCAGGTGTTTCCACCAAATACCTGTTGACTTAAAAGTCCTCAAGGCACTGGTGGCGCATGCCTTTGATCCTAGCACTCGGGAGGCAGAGACAGGCGGGTCTCTGTGAGTTGCAGGACAGCCAGGGCTACACCTGTCTTTGGAAAAATCCGAAAGGAGATTGGGTTGCTAGGTAAAGTAGCAGGCAATTTCCTAAAATAGTCTTAGGTTGAAGTCTTCCTGAAGTACTCGAAATACAAAGAATGAAGATTCCACACCACCCACAGTATATGCCTTATAGTAGAGGCAACAGGGTGAAAGCGAGTTGGTCGAATGATCATGTCTACACTAGAAATCTTTTTTTGTTTGTTTGGTTGGCTTATTGAGGCAGGGTTTCTCTGCGGACGTTGGCTGTCCTGGAACTTGCTCTGTAGACCAGGCTGACCTCGAATTCACAGAGATCCGCCTGCCTCTGCCTCGAGAGTCACCACCACCCAGTGTACACTGTAAATCTTATCTAGTGAACATCAGTGATTACTAGTTTTAAGTGGGTTGAGAAAGTCTGGCGTCCATGGTGGCTCACGCCTTTAACCCCAGCACTCCGGAGGGGGTTATATACACCGGGTATGGGCTCTTTCCAGCAGGGTTCTGCTGCCTCTCGGCCCCCAGGATCCTTTCCCTGATGTGTTCTCCCCACCTTGACTCCATTGCCTCCGTTTAACAGCTGAGCCATCTCTTTCTATGAAGAGCAACGCCACCCTGAAACCAGCAAGCTGCTTGTGGCTAGCCCTGGACAATGAAGTCACCGAGGGTACACATCAAAAGCTTCATTCCCATCATCGTCCATGGAACGCAGGCCTGTCACATGGCACACGGTCGGTACGGAAGGAATCCTGCTTTCTGTTTGGGTAATGGAGAGAGAGAAAACTGCACGTGATTGGTGGTGAGCATGAGGCCCACAGGAGAATACTTCCAGGGTGCTGAAGGACGCAGTCAACATGGCTGGAGCTATGTCTTCCTGGCGCATGTGAAACAAGTCTCCAAGATCACATAGGGGGAGCACTTAAGAAGGGAAGACTCAAGGCAAGCGAGCAGGTGGGGGATGAATACAAGCCCTTCTCTCAGCTTGTAGGACAGGCCCCGCATGAGGCTGCACTTTACTGAGTGAAGTCAAGGCCTAACTGCCAGAGGTTCCCGAGGTCAAGGGGCTAGCCTGGCAATAATGCCAAGAAACAAGAAGTCAGGGAAAGGCTGAGAGGCAGTGAGATGCCGAGGGTGAGGCGGCTCAGGACTCAAGGACTTTTTTAAAAAAAATGGATGTGATTCTAGGAAGACTGGGTAAGTAGGCCTGACACAGGAATGGATGAAGGGCCAAGGTAGGGCCTGCATTACAGGGTTCGCAGGTGGATGCAGACATTCGTGGGAGACATTCAGAATTTGGAGCAGAGTGCAGCTGGAGGGGAGGAATGTTCATTTGTCTGAGACTGCATTTCAAGATGTTGTTCTGATTGCCCTCATACCCAGGACTGCAGCGGTCTCCCCAAGTCTCAGAGAAAGCGAGACACATGGAAGATTGTCAAGGTGTCCGTTCTCAGTTTACTTCAGCTGTGTCTGATCCTCCACTATGGAGTTCTCTTTTATCCCAGCACTCGAAAGGCAGAGGCAGGCGATCTCTGAGGTCGACCAGAGTGAGTTCCAGGACAGCCAGAGCTACAGGGAAACGGCGACTCGGAAACAAACAAAAACTTAGGCTAAATTTTGAACTCACTCTGTAACTGATGATCTTGATTCTCCTGCCTCTACTTCCTGAGTCAACACTGAGGTTACAACTGTGCACCACAAAACTTCATCCAAAAAGTCCTGTTTTGTTGTTGTTGTTTTTTCGAGACTGGGTTTCTCTGTGTAACAGCCCTAGCTATCCTGGAACTAGTTCTGTAGACCAGGATAGCCTCACAGAGATCCACCTGTCTCTGCCTCCCGAGTGCTGGGATTAAAGGTATGTGCCACCACCACCCAGCGTCTTTTTTTTATTTTATTTTATTTTATGTGCATTGATGTGAAGGTGAGATCCCCTGAAAATGGAGTTAGTTATGAGGTGTTATGTGGGAGCTGAGAACTGAACCCGGGTCCTCTGGAGAAGCAGACAGTGCTCTTAACCACTGAGCCATCCCTCCAGACATCCTTCTTTTTAAAAGACATTTTAAACGCAAGAGTTGAGAGTAAGAAAGACATTTGGAAAGAAAGTAAGACATACTGAAGCATGGGCGTGGTCTTCTCAAAATCTCACTTCATTCCTCGTTCTTCTGGGATGGTGCTTCCTGTTCCCAGGATCGAACCCAGGCTTGTATGCATGCTAGGCAGCCATTCTGCCAATGGAGCTACACTCCTCAGACCTGCTCCCTTTTCAAGTTAATTTTCCTCTTAAATTTAAGTTAAACTTATTTATGAAAGTCAAGTTTCCTGAAACACTACCATAGGGTTTTGTGGAGCCCTGAGAAAATCCCAGGAAGCTATGGGCTTTCCTCAAACACATTGTGATGGAATTTTGTTCTGATGTCCAAGGGACCCACAGGCTTCTGAAACATACTTGACCTCCAAAGCTTGAGGCTTGGCTTTTACTTATTGAATTTGTATTCGTAGTTCTAACAAAGGCCATAAGCATGTCAAGCCCCCACAGCCTCAGCTTCGCTCAAGAGGAGTCTCACGGGAAGCTGGATCCTTGACCATAGGGCAGAAGACGATGTTAGATGAGTCAGGGAAGGAGTCAGGGAAGCACGTTTATGACCGATTAAGACTTGGGCTGGGCTGTTACATCACTCAGACGATGTATTTATACCAATGTCTCATGATTAAGATTAAAAAATTAAAAATATACATATGAGCTACTTTGCTGACTGTTCTTCACAAATCACCTCTGTAAATGAGACTATGAAGTGGTTTTGTAGGGTGTATTAGACAACTCAGGGCTGGGAGAGCAGACAGGAGAACGAACCCAAGACTGTAATCATTCCAGCCCCAGGCAAGCCCGGGTCAGTGTGGTCTTTACCACCCCAAAATAGCTGGGAAAATACTGTGGGTTTTATCAGTAGCGTCGGAGTTTCTAAACTCTCAGCAGGAAGGTAAGCTAGGTCATGGGGAAGGGGCATCTCCCTCCCCGGGGGACTTTGTGTCCCTGTCTTACACTTAGGTATGGAAAATAACTAATATGAAGGTTTTTACGGCAACACAAAAAATCTGAATAGAAGCCGGGCAGTGGTGTCGCACACCTTTAATCCCAGCACTCAGGAGGCAGAGGCAGGTGGATCTCTGTGAGTTCGAGGCCAGCCTGGTCTACAAGAGCTAGTTCCAGGAGAGGAACCAAAAGCTAAGGAGAAACCCTATCTCGAACAATCAAAAAAAAAAAAATCTGAATAGAATAAGCTGCCAGTTTGATCTGTTTTTTTTTTTAACTGTTCATAAAAGATTTGAGACAGAAACAGCTGACTCGAGGGTTTAACACAATGTGTCCTTGTTACGCGATGGAGTGACTGAATTGGAAGGGCTTTAACAGTGACCCTTTCAGAGTGACTTCCCTGGAGATTTACATCAGCCAGCACTGATTTGCATTCCTTGCTCTCTGGCTTCCTTCAGTGACACTGGAATTGCGCCAGTTTTCACTGTTTGGAGTGGGTGTGAGGAGGGAGTCTCTGCAAACCCCACAGCCGGGAGAGGGCTGATCCAGGAGTCAAGGAGATTCGGTCCAACATGACTCGATAGCCAGGGTTGGTCTGACGCTGGGGAGTTTACATTTTAAGGCTCATTTAAACACAGCACAATTTGGAAAAACTTTCCTAATGATAATGAACTCAATTCCTTGTGCACAACAAAGCTGAAGACAGGACTGCAGGTACAAGTGACCATCTTCCATAAAGATAGGTCTACCAGTTACGGAAGCAGGCTAAGGCAAACAACGCCCATGAGGGTCTGGGCAGGAACAGTGCTGTAGATAAACAGGCTGCAGACAAGGGTCTGGGGGACTGGTGTAGGGGGGCTATAGACAGTGCTCCACCTCTACCCCAGCCTTCTGGTCCAGGAGGTCATACATATTTCCCTTTGAGGAGATGAGTTTAACGTTCCTGGCTCTCCTAGTGCTTATCTGTTAGCACAAGGACCTCCAGACCCCCTAAAAGTGGAGAGATGGGTGTGTACATGAGCGTAGTACCCAGGGAGGCCTGAAGAGGATGCTGAGTCCCTCGAAGCTGGAGTTACAGGTAACTGTGTGCATATACCCCAAAATGACTGATAAACAGCAACTTAAAGGCATATTGGTTTAGTTCCCTGCGGGAGGGCACACAGCCCAACATGGCAGGCAGGCATACACACAGAGGCTTGAGGCAGTGGTCACTTGGCATCTGGTTAGGAAGAAGAGTGGGCCAGAAACTCTGCCAGGCTCTAAAAGTCCAAGGTCCAGCGCAGTGAGCCACTTCCTCCATCACGGCTCTACCTCCTGAAGTCACACACCCTTCCCCGATGCTCTCAGCTAGGGACCAAGTGCTGGAAAACATGAGCCGGGAAGGGCAACCCTAAGAATCAATACTTGCAAGGCTCCCACGGTCATGGGCTACAGACACATATTCCCTGCCGAGGTCAGACATCAGCACCTTCCATGCCCATTTCAGCTTCACACTGAAACCAAGTGTTTCGTTTTTTTTTTTTTTTTGTTTTTGTTTTTTTTTTTATCATAGCATCATTAGTGCTTTGGCCCCACACACAGTGCTGAGTGCCATATAGTGTTGCCAACACTGGCCAGTATGATGTGCCTTATATGAAAAAATTGGTGTCCCAGAAGTTTTGTTAAGGCCTGAGTTACAGTACCAATGGCCACTGAGTCCAATGTTAACACAGAATCAATATTAAGAATGGATAAGGCGCCTAGTGACGCTTGCCTTTAATCCCAGCACTCAGGAGGCAGAGGCAGAGGTAGGCAGGTCTCTATGAGTTCGAGGTCAGCCTGGTCTAGAGTGAGTTCCAGGACAGGCTGCAAAGCTACAGAGAAACCTTGTCTAAAAAAAAAAAAAAAAAAAAAAAAAAAAAAAAAAAAAAAAAAAGAGTAAGGCTTTAATTTTCTCTAAAAGCACTGATAAAGTACTTTTTAACGAGCTGATAGGCTGTGACAATCCCAGCTACGATCTCTGAGTATATCCTTTCTCTCATTTTACTACCTCAGGTCAGGCTCACTCACATACAAGTGCTCAGGACACAGCAGTAAAAGCTATCAATAGAGGAAGGAACAAGCAAGAGCTGAGCAAGCAGCCCTATACAGAAATTCAACTGGCACTGTGATGGAGAAGGGTCATCTGTCTATTGGTTAAGGTCATTTGTCTATCTGTTGCTTTCATCGGTTAATTAATAAAGAAACTGCTTGGCCTTTGATAGGACAGAAAATTAGGTAGGTGGAGTAGACAGAACAGAATGCTGGGAGAAAGAAAGCCGAGTCAGGCAGTCACCATGATTCTCCCACTCCAGACAGACCCAGGTTAAGATCTTCCCTGGTAAGCCACACCTCGTGGGGCTACACAGATTATTAGAAATGGGTTAGATCAATATGTAAGAGCTAGCCAATAAGAGGCTGGAACTAATGGGCCAGGCAGTGTTTAAAAGAATACAGTTTCCGTGTAACTATTTTGGGCAAAGCTAGCCTTAATTTGGCTTGTTTTTTTTTAAAAAAAATATTTATTATGTATACAATATTATGTCTTTGTATATGTCTACTGGCCAGAAAAGGACACCAGACCTCATTACAGATGGTTGTGAGCCACCATGTGGTTGCAGGGAATTGAACTCAGGACCTTTGGAAGAACAGGCAATGCTCTTAACCACTGAGCCATCTCTCCAGCCCCAATTTGGCTTGTTTTGATTTGGATTGATTGGGAATTTTGCGTCGGCAGGGAGCTTATATTAAGAAATATTCCTAACAGGTGTGAGTGCGTGCGTGCGCATACACACACACACACATACACACACACAGAGGTTAGGTAGCTAGCACAGTCAGAACCAGCAAGTAGTAAGTTCAGTGAGAGAGACCTTGCCTCAGTGAAGAAGGTGGACAGTGATAGAGCAAGACTCAAAAGTCAACTTTGGGGACACACACACACCAATGTTACCCACAGGTGTACCCTGCCCTAACACAAACAAAATACATAAAACACTTTCCTTAGAATACACATTGTCTATATAATCATGGAAAATAATGTTTTACCACCGTCTGCCAGTCATCCAAAAACTCAAGTCTAACGCCAATCACTAGAGATGCCCCCTAAAAAAAAAGTTTTTCGAGACAGGGTTTCTCTGTGTAACAGCCCTAGCTGTCCTGGAACTAGCTCTTGTAGACCAGGCTGGCCTCGAGCTCAGAGACCTGCCTACCTCTGCCTCTGAGTGCTTAAAGGTGTGAGCTGGTCTGTTTTTTTTTTTTTTTGGAGACAGGGTATCTTGGGCTGTCCTGAACTCACTCTGTAGATCAGGCTAGCCTCGAATGCTGAGATCCTCCTGCCTCTGCCTCCCAGGTGCTGGGTTTAAAGGCGTTTGCCACCACCACCCAACTATAGCTGCTTCTGAACAACCAACTCTATCTGGAACCTGAGATCAACTAGTCTAATACTTCTAACTCAATCCATCTAATTTACCAGCCATGTTCTGCTTAAATGTAAACTGTTTCTCACTCACGGGTGTTAAATGAACCAACACCTTACATACAACAGAACTGGCCTTGGAAGCACTTCTGCTCTCAGCAGAGCAGCAGGATGAGCGGGTGCCCAGGAGGTGCAGAGACTGCACTGGGATGACAGACAACATTTACGATGACACAAACCTTAAGCACATCGTCACAGACTATTTCCCGTAACCCATCATACTGATCACCTAACATCACTCTGAGTTCTAATGATGGGCCTTCCTGTCATCTTTTGTAAGAACAGAGAGGGGTGGCAATGAAGGGCTCGGGACCCACCAGAAGCAGAAGCAACTATCAAGGCACTCACACGCTGCATTCAACAACTTGTTTGTGTAAACTAGGACTTTCCTGAACCAAATGTCCATGTTTTCAAAGGGTATTTTATTTCTGTGTGTACATGTTTGTGTGGATACATGTGCATGGTTTAGAGGTCAGAGGTCAATGGCAGGTGTCCTCCTCAGTCCACTCCAGCTCATTCCTTGCGATGGGGCTTCCATTGCAACTGGAGTGCACCAATTTGGCTCAACTGGCTGCCCAGCAAGCTCCTGGGATCCTCGGACCTGCGACTCCAGGTGTGCACTGCCACATCTGCCTTTTTACAGTGGTTCTGGGAACTAACCCAAGGGTGTCATGCCTCCAGACCCCAACATCAATTTTAAAATCTTAAAATTTAATGTAGTCACTCTATAATCACAAAACTGATATAAAAAAGGCTGAGGACTTTAATTTGCAGTAGGTGCCATGCTTTACAAGCAGAACCAAAGGGAGACCCAGTAGCTTACAGCCTTCCCCGTGGCTAGAACACAAGGTCATGCATTTCAGCCAGCACTACCCACAAGTCATATCGTCTTGCAGCAGTAGTCAGTGTTAAAGTAAAATGTTAACAACACTCAGCAATTCTCAAACAGATATTCATCAAAATGAGGTATATCTAATGTGTCATTTGTTAAAGAATTCAATGTTGAAGCAGGAAAAAATTCATCAAAAATATCAGTCTTCATGGGGCTTCCCAAGTTCAAGGTTCTTATAGAGGTACTGTCTGTGAGTGAACACTGCTCGACTTCAGACTGGTTTTTCTTGGGGCTGCAGTAATTATGGTCCTGACTCAGAGATGTGTTCTGGGGAACAACACTAAACTCACTAGGTGCTGGTGTGCTGTCCCCCATCTCCAAGTACCTCAACTCAGGCTCCACACTTGCTGAGGGCTCTGACAGGGCTGCAGGAGAAAGCAATTCTGCTAAAATCTCTTCATGACTCTGGCTGTTATAAGAGGCACCTCCAGGAGCAGGGGTGCACCCGGATTTGCTGTCTGCAAGGTCAATTTGATGCTGTAGCTCACTTAACAGATCTTCTATGGACTCACTGTCATTTGGAGACCCACAATGGGACACAGAATCTGACTGGTCACTTACAGATGTCCCACGGTTCGGGGAAGACATGAGAGCAGCTAGTTTCTTCTTCTTTGCCTTTAACTTTTTAAGAAGTTTGAGCCGAAGCTTATGAACCCCATCTTCAGTGGCATCTCCAGGGACTGCTGGGGAGGTGGCACTTTTATTGTCATGGGAACTGTGGCAGAGGAGAGCTGCATGTGAGCTTTCCTGCCCCTTCAACAGGGCCTCCGAGGCCTTCCCACCAGCATGGGGCAGATCAGCGGTGCTGCCTGAAGGTGGAGAGCTGCTGCCTGGGGAAAGCTTGTCCACATGCTGAGAAGCCTTCCTGGACATCCTGTTAGCCTTCCGGTTTGTATTTTTCGTCTTAAAGCCATCAAAATGGCTGGCTCCTTTAACAGAGGGCTGCAGGTCAGTTACTGCTCTGTTCTGAGCCAACACACAGGGTGGCATAAACGCACCACCCCTGCTCAACAGCCCTTTCACCCAGCTTCCCACAAAAGCTTTCTTCTGATCATCTTTCCGAGGCTGATTCTGTGGGGAACTGGTTGTTACCATTTTAGAAGACGCTGTGGTTTCTCTTTTTCTTAAATTTGTCTGAGATTTACCAGGTTGTGCGGGTTTTAGCCTCTCAGTTGTAAGTTGCAGCAACTGTATCTGAGTGTCCTCAGCTACCATGGACTTCAGTTCCTGAACAGGAGGAACAGGAACAGGGGCGTCAGGCACAGGTTTAGGAAGTACAGTGTCTCCTGCCTGTGACAGTACTGCCTGTGGGTCTGTTCTCACCCCTGCTGGGACAACTAGTTTTCCTTCACATGGGTTAGACGATAAGGAGGTCGTCAGTGAGTCCTGGGGTTGCACAGCAAGTGCTCTGACGAGCTCTGCACTTTCTGCCACAGGTTTGTCTTCCAACAGGCAATCTTTGGAGTCCATCTGAGAAGCAGAGGTTGTTTCAACCGAGCCCTCTGTTCCTGAAAGTACACTACCGCCGTGAGCTACGGCTTGTACTTCTGGCAGAGTCTGAGGAGTGACTGGCATATGTGCGGGGTGGGCGGCTGAGGGTTCTGAGGTGGCAGGCCCACCCACAGAATACAGTGCTGGTGAAGCTGGCTGCTCCTCACCTGACGCAGGCTGCGCACATGGCTTTGTACACGGAAAGCAGGTGGCTTCTTCAGTTGGTGCCTGCAACTTTCTTTCCCAAACAACAATATGGATCTCTGATGCTGGCACTTTACATGTCACGTGCCTTTTAGCCCACGGGCCCTTTAAGTCATCACACTCCAGCCAGCTCCCTGGGAAGTAAGAAACAAAGTCACAGGTGAGACCTTGCCGACACCGTTCTCCCTTCCCGCTGCTCTCTCTGCACCCACAGAAGGAGCACAGTGAAGCAGTCTTCTCCTTGGCTCCACTGTCGGTGCTAGTTTCCACTGGATCACAGAAGGTACAGGCTATGGAATGCAGAAATCTGAAAATGCAGGGAGATCTGCTGGACAGTTCACATCCTTTATTAAATACACACTAAATCGTAATGGCATCACTTTAACTTCAGAACTGCCTAAACATCAGAAACGAGTAAGTTGTTCCATGTATATGGCAAAGGACACATTTAAGGATTGAAAAGGCTACAGTGCAAACACAGCAGCACTACAGGGAATGGGCTCAGGGACCATCAATGGCAGCCTGGTTACTGCAGTCACAATTTCAGGGTGTGGGAGGTGTGGTAAGGGAGAGAACATACGAAGCAGACTAAGACACAGAACAGGAGTAATGAAACAACTAGTTTATTCCTTAAAAAAAAAAAAACACCTTAGAAAGATAGCTATTAAAAAAAAGAAAAAAGGAAAGGAAATACTGAATGCTGGCAAGGCTATGGAAAAATTGGGTCCCTGTGTGTTGCTGGGGGGCTGCTCTATCACCCTGCACCCGTAGAAGGAGCACCGTGAAGCACAGCCTTATAAAGGGTGCAGGAAGAATCTAGTCATTAGGGAAGACACTCTGAGCACACACCCAGAGAAGCGACACCAGCGCTCCTAAACATGAATGGGGTCATTACTCAGCTTTGGAAAAGGAAGGAAACTTGGCACACTGTGACACTGATAAACCCAGAAAATGTGCTAAATGAAATAAGTCAGACACAAAAGGGCAAATCTTCTGGTTCTACCCGCATGAGGTGCCAGAGCTGTCACATTCAGAGACACAAGGGAGAACAGTGGCTCCAACAGCCAGGGAAGATGGGATCGGGAGCTGGCGTCTGGTGAACACAGCTTGTTTTAGTGAGGAGAGAGCTGCAGACTGGGATGCTGGTGATGGATTTACAGGGCTGTAAATGAAGCCAACGCCAGTCAACTTTATAAGCTTAAAAATATTGAAGTGTCCATTTTGCTACAATAAAAAAATTAAGCAAACAGAAGCCATGGCTGAAATGGAAAAAAAACGGATAAAAGATATTGGGGGTAGGAGGTGTTAAAGGGAGATTGCCACATGATAATTTGAGAAAAGCTAACAACTTTAAGTCCGGATGAATAATAGCTTTTCAATAATTAACACGGGTTTTGACAAAGCAAACACACAGAGGTGGTGAATTGAGAAAGCACTGAGCCAAATATCATGTGCACTCTGACACACTTTCTGTCCCTTGGATTATAGTGGTGACGTCATTTTAGACATTGTGGCTGAGGCAGTGGAGATATCACTACCCACAGCACTCTCTTACAGTATGGCAGTATGCTCAGAGACATTTTCAGAACAGCACACACAGAAAACACACAGCCCCTAAAGCTGAAAGGTCCTGTTAAGAACTGATTTTGAAGAGTCAGATGTGGTGGCACACGCCTTTAATCCCAGCACTTGAGGGGCAGAGGCAGTTGGATCCCTGTGAGCTTAAGGCCAGCCTGGTCTACATACTGAGCTCACAGACAGCTAGGGCTGTTACATAGAAAAACCCTGTCTTGAAAAACAAAATAAATAAATAAATAAATAAAAAATAAAAAAAAAATAAAAACTATTTTGATAAACAAGAAACAGGGAGGTTAAGAAAGAAGAAAGTCCTTTCTGCCGCTGAGCTTCAGACTAATTCAGATGCTTATGTATTGGCTAATTTCTAAGGTGTCTCATTAGTGACTAAGAACAAATAGAAGTCTAAAGCGCAATAGATCCCCACCCCCTTTAAATCCCTTAAAGAGAAAAAATAAAACAAGTTTTAAATACTACCAGCGAAGTGGACCATGACCAGCAGAGCTGGTGAGAGAGGTGAGTGTGAGGTTATGGGTAGGGAGAAACACAGTTAAAGCAAACTGTCACAAAGAAACTCGCTCTTCTGCAGAATTAGCATAGTGTGGGCACACATGGATGCACACGTCTAAGGAGACACCATCACCAAATGCCAACAATGCTGGGGACAACAGCAACTTTTCTTCACTGCTTGTATAAAATACAAGACTACAAATTTGGCCTCTTTAGAGGATAGCATAATAGTTTCTCACAAAACAAAACTGCCAATTTTTGCCAGCAACCAAACTCCTTAGTATTTATAAAAATGGATTGCAAAATTACATCTGCCCAAACATGGAAACCATCATGAAGGTTCTTTGTTTTGTGTGTGTTTAGGAGGGTACAGAGCAGAAGACAGCCTCGGTGGCATTCCTTAAGCGCTGTCCACCTTTATTGTGAAGAAGGGTCTCTCATTTGCTAAGCTGCTAGGCTGGCTGGTCAGCAAGCTACAGGGTCTGCCTCTCCAGCTGTGGGACTGCAAGTGTGCACCCCATGCCCAGCATTTTGTATGTGGGTTTTGGGGCTAAAACTTGGGCATTCCCGTGGCATTTGCCAACTGAGCCATATTCCTAGCCCCCAAGACATCTCTTAGGTGGTGAATGTACCTAAGCTTTATCATTTAGATACAGTGGGATCTCACTTGAGAAACGCAGTGTTAAGCACTGAAGAACAGTGGAAGAACACTACATTCACATTACTAAGCAAAAGCGGTGTGCGTGCAAAGGCTGCCGGGTGTCTAATTGAACTGTTTACTTCCTCAGAGAGAGCTCGACGACTGCAGTACTTGAGATGAAGGGGATGGCCCTAAGGGATGGTGGTGGTGGACGACAGTGGTGTTTGGAGGGTGAAGAAACTCTGTATGGTGCTACAATGGTGGATACACGTTGGCACAGCCACACACTTCCCGATGCACACAGACTGAATGCATCAAGTGTGGATCATGAACCTTTGGGTAACTGTACTATTACAGGTATGTTCCATTTATCTGGCACGGGAGGGCACAGAGTTACAAAGGATACTCTAAAACACATTTTTAAGAAGAAGAGGAAGGGCAGAGAACTTTTAATAAAGAACACAGAAAAAAGAAATTTAGACGAAGTTTGTCTTTATAACAAAACAAAACCCACGAGGCTCTATTTCCCACGCTCAGTAACATAAACCCTTTCAACACTTACCATCAGCATCTAAAATCCATGTTATAAAATGGTTATTTGCTTGGTACTGTATTACAGAGGTGACTTGGTAAAGACTGCCTTCAAAATGAAACGCATAGTGCTGCAGATCCCTCCGAGGTAAGCCTTCCACAAAGTGCAGCATGATTATGGGCGATGCTCTGTGGAAAAGAGGCACAAGTCAAACCAATTTCATGGCACGTGTCTGCCATTCATGAGACCATCCAGTCACAGACAAGGCTAGCTGCGCTACCTTTGCTCCGGCACCTCCAGATGTGTGCTTTAACTAGAAAGGGAGAAGAGGCTCTAAGAAGCACGTGACACTAAGCCCTTTGGAACGGCACCAGCAGCAGCTGGGAGTCACCATAAAGCAAGATTGACAAAGACCTTAACAACACGTGCTCTACCCACAACTCAAATCTCAGAGCACTACGTCGCAGAGCTCTGGAAGCAAAAGCCAAGCTCCTTTAGGGTTTTCTCTGGTATCAGGTGCCCAAATCAAATCACTTCTATTAAGTAGAAAAAGTAGTAAGTGAAAATCTTATGCCTAAGATACTCAGACACTGAGTTGGCCAATTTCTCCCTCATCTCAGGAAGTAAGAAGAGCCATTAAATTCAAATTTGCACCTAAGAAAAACTTAATTTGTACTTAAGTAGAAAAAAATGAAATACACTAGATTTATTATAAACTACAGGATGCTCATAATTTCAAAAACACATTTGACTATTACAGAAACGAGCCTACAGATGGGCCTCAAGTAACTCAATGTAATAAAACTCTTGGGGTTTAAGAAACGGTGAACACCCCTAAGAGTTAATCCTAAAACTTAAACAGATGTCAAATTTATTTAGCTTATCAAATTTTACTCAGCTGGAAATGAACTTGAATCAGTGTCCAAACTGTAAGATCATCCAGACTGACAGGGAAAGATATGTAAATTACTCCGTCAATTATCTTGTTGGACAGTAGGTCCTCGGAACTGAAAATCCTGGAAGTCCTGTGAACCGCCTATATCACCACCTTCTTTGTCCTATTCTTTCTTCTTTCTTTTTGGTTTGGTTTTCAAGACAAGGTTTCTTTGCATAGCCCTGGCTTTGCTGAAACTCTGCGGACCAAGCTGGCCTCGAACGCACAGATCCACCTGCCTCTGCTTCCTGAGTGCTGGGATTAAAGGGGTGTGCCACCACTGCCCAGCTGGTCCTGGTTTTAAAAATCGGACTTAATTTACCAATTCCAAGGCATCACTGACCATAGAATGTCCCCATAAGATATACACGCTGTCAACTGGGATATGAAGTGTGCCTTCCAGTGATGCAACAGCGAGGCAGAGGTTCTCACAGTTGGACAGGCAAGCCGTAGACTTGGACTCTCTGCTATTAATAAAATCTTTGAGTAGTAAAGTTTTGTATTTAGTTCCTTGGGCCTCACACATGTGACACCTACCATTACAAGTACCTTCTGAGGCTACCTAAAACCTCATGAGTCTATACTAAAAAATCTGTGAGTCTGCACATGAACATTTTAGGACATGCACACACACACACACACACACACACACACACACACACGAAGGAGAGTAAATTGCACAATACATGTAAGAGCACCTGCCAGATTGCATGCTTTTTACAGTCTAATGCTTTTAAAGTAGTAACTGGTAATGAGTCAAAGTGAAGAACCAAGATGAGCCCCACCTGCAGCTTGAACTGCAGCGACACTCACATTCTAGTTGAATGCAAGCAGATGTCCCAGAAGCTGCTCTGAAACCATGACAGGACAGAAATGTCATTACCCAGAAAGGGGGAGAAGAGAATGATCAAGAGGTTGACCGTACAGCTCAGTTCTCTGGGGACTAACAGAGAGGGCATGCTGAAGAACTTCACAGTTCTTTACAGGGTTCCTTCCTTTCAGCCTCACAAGCAAGCGAACCCTCAGAATGTCCTCCTCACTACCGGGCCTCCCAGGGGCGGAATGGGCTGCAACTCTGGTTCTTCTTGCTATATCTGGGGAGTTCTCAAAGACAAGTCCTAACCCCCGTGCTTTACCACACTCAAGGTCACAATGGCCTCCGCTGCCATTGGCACAAGTTTCAAACGGTGGCATGAGTGTCCTCCACTCCTTGCTCTTTCTGGGTTTCTAGACTCTAGTATCTCCTACAACTCCACACCTCAGCCTGTCCAACCCAGCGTCTCAGGAACTAAGCCCTGTTTTGTTTCCAGGCTTCTTCCTATCCATGACCCTATGCAGGAGTGTCAGCCATGGAGGATGCTCAGATCTGAGGAGAGCCAGTTTAGGCTCTACCGCAACCATGGGAAACAGACCTGGAACTAGAGTCAACAAAGACTCAGAGCTAAGAGTGCCTGGCACCTGGGTGTACCTCTCTTAAAAGGATGAACCTAAGGAAAAGCAAAGAATATGACTCCCCTGGCCACCTCAAGACAGCAGGACTACCAATCTTTACCCACCAGGAACAGCCACATCTTATACTAAGAATTAAGATCACAAAGTCAATTTCTATCAAAACTTTTCTAATAACTCAAATCTTAGACAAGGCAAATTTAATAATTCCATATCTGTAATGCAGTAACATCAGTTTCAGGCAAAAAGAAAGGTATATAAAGCCTATTTTTAAGTCATTGTCCACTTTGTATCATTTCCAATCTTACAATCAGAAAAGCCTGAGTCAAATTAGATGTAATTCAAAGAACACAATCATGAGCTACAATAAAGAAATGCATCTTCAGAAAGTCCAACTGCCCCACAAAAGGGTACAACTGTCCTCTGGAGATAGTTCAGGAGTTGAAAGCATTTTCTATCAGGCAATAAAGAATCTTAGGCTATGGATGGTCGTGTTAGCAGTCCCAGAATTCTGGAGGCGGGTGAGTGGATCTTGACTCTGGAGCCCGCCTGAGTTACATAAACAATTCCAGTCAGTCTAAGCTACAAAGCAAAACCCTCTCATCAGCTCAGATGGCATCAAGGCCCTATACCCTGTCTCCAAAACAAAAACAAAAAGCAGCTACCAGCAAGAGCTTGATAAGATGGTACTCACCTATTATCTCAGCACTCAAGAGTTTGGGGCCAAGAGGATTCTAAGTTCCAAGACTAGCATAGACTACACAATGAAACTATGTTGAAACACAACCAAAAACAGACAACAGGAAAGCAAAACAATCAAATAAGAATAATAAAAGCTGGTAAAACAGAAGTTAAACTATACTCATCTATTCAAACAGCAGGCTGGCTGGACCATGTATGTCCAAGAGTATACAATCTCCTGAGATTGTGGCAAGAGCTACAGGCTCATTTCAGTAATTCAGGAAGTCAAGTCTGGGCCCAGACAACCAGTGCCCACACCATCATACTCAGAGTACAATTCCTCAACAACTCACTTACAGAGAGGTAGTGGAGTTGGACCCTGCAGTCATGATTTACTACTGGATTTTCCTCAAAGGGTATGTATTAAACGTGGGTGATCTGAGATCAGGTGCTGGGGGGGGGGGGTGTGGTGGAGGGGGGGCCTACACTGTGGATCTTAGAATGATATATGGCCAAATTATGGTCTCATGATGAATTTATTATTTAGGGTCTCATGGCAGATGGATCTGTCTGTCTACCCACCCACCTACCTATCTATGCTGGCTGGTCTCGAACTCACTCTGTAGACCAAACTAGTCTTGAACTCACGAGTTCCACCTGCCTCTACCTCCTAGGTGCTGGGGTAAAAGATGTGAGCCACCACATCCAGCTGATGAGCTTTCACTTATATTATTCGTAAAATCCGTGTTAAATTTGCTTCTAAGTGTACTAAATACCAGCAAGTCAAGCTGTACTAATTTCAGAGCAAAACAGCCTTATACAAACATCTTGTCATTTAAAATTAAAGTATAATTTTAGATAAATTTAATTTACTTTTGAAGAAAATAGGAAATGTCCAAATTATAAATTTGGCTTACTAACTGGTCCACTGGAATTTAAAACAATTTTAAATTTAAACATGACTGTATCTAATGGAAACATTTGCTGATCAGAGAATGAATCTTTTATGTAAGTAAAAGCAACATATTTATATAATTAAAAAATATATGTCACAAGGCAATCAATTAGCAGATCTAACAACATAATACAAAGGAGTAAATCCTCAAGCCCCAAGCCAGAGAGAAAGATCATCAGCTGTGTCTATGAACACCAAGATGCTCAGGCAATCCCACGGCTGTGTAGGAAAACACCAGTCATGCACTGCCGCCTTTTACTGCTTGGTCCCCAGGCGGTCAGGCCAGACTGCTGACTTCAGGGTAAGGCAGCTTGCTCCTTCTCACTCAGCCTCACTTAGACACTATTGAGTGTCAGGAAGCAAGGGACAAAACAAGCTAAGAGCCAACAAGGACAAAGATAGGAACAATCCTAAGGCCAATAATAAGCATTTAAAAGACAGACTGGGAGCCAGGCGGTGGTGGTGCACGCCTTTAATTCCTAGCAGGTGGATCTCTGAGTTTAAGGCCCCTTGTCTACAGAGCAAGTTCCAGAACAGAGGACGGGGATGGGGGAGGGGGAGGGGGAATGACACGGGACGGGGAAAGGAACATTATCTAGCAGAAAGGAGGAAACAGTGACATGAGTGCCACACAGCAGGTACAGTGATGAAGAGAGCTATTGTCAACAGACTCACCAGAGGGAATGACACGGGCATATCAACGCAGTTCTACTCACAGAGGAAGGACACGAACACCTGAGCAAAGGTCGGGTCATAGCAGACGCACGAGCCCCAGTCCTACAGCACTACAGCCAGAGAGCAGAACCAGCTGACTGTAGTTCTAGCACTTGCCAAGGGAGGCGGAGGGATGGCAACTCTGAGCTTACCCTAGACCAAGAGAAAAGACTAAAAACGAAGCAAAGCAAAACAAAAAGAGCACAATTAAACAAAACTGACTGCGGGGGGGGGGGGGGGGAGTGCAGACTGTGAACGTCTGAAGGGGAAGCCTATAAAAGGGGAGGAAACAGGCAGGTGCCTGATTTCAATTTAAGGCTACAGTACTATTAAAGGAGAATCCAATAATTTAATGAGAATAACTCTTTAGAGATATTCTGAGGAGCTTCTGCAGATTTGAAGAATTTGGCATTGCAGATTTGACAGTAATGGAGGTTAGTTAATGTCACTGGGTTGCTTCCTCCATAAGATTATAGCTCATCCCATTAGTGCAGTCAGCCTGAGCTGGAAGGCTCCAGAATGCACACACCTGAATGGATGGGGTTGTTCACTGTGAAGAGCTGATGCCTAACACTTCCCTAGCCTCCACCCACCAGAAGCAGCAACCACACAGATCAAAGCCAATAGCTCTCAAATACAACAAAAACACTTACTTAACAGCAGCAAAAAGCCTATAAGATGATAAAGAATCAGCAGGATGACACCTAGGAGATGGGACTGGAGAGATGGCTCAGCAGTTAAGAGCAATGGCTGCTCTTGCAAAGGAACCGAACTTAATTCTTAGCACAGGAATACAGGGCAGCTCACACCTGTCTGTAACTCCAATTCCTGGGTTTCTCACACCCTCATACATACATATAGGCAAAACACCAATGCACGTAAAATAAACACAAACACAGACACACACACACACTATGAGAGAGGGGCCAACCCCACAGCAACCCTACTGCAGTGTTTCATCTGGTACAGCTTGCCTACCAGTCAGTTCTTTAAATGATAAGCATTTGGCAGTTCGTATGTATATGTATTCACTCAAACTTCTAAAAGGTATGTTGTAGACACTATTTTCTTTCTCAACAAATGAAAAAAATGTAAACCCATCTTCACTGTATCCTAAAAATGTAAATTTTAAGTAAATTTAAACTCACCTTTCCAACACCATTTTTCTTATCTGTGATTTACTGTTGCAACTGTTACATGGACCAAAATGGGCGGCGTTGAGTGGATGCCACTCAGGAACAACATTTGTAAAGGTGACCAGACTCTTCAAACACCTACAAAAACAGGCAAAACTTGAACCCATTTGCTAAAATCATTTGTATTCCTTTAACAAATTCAACTACTTACTCGAACTTTGATCTCAATCATGTATTAGTACCGTGGTACCCTCTCCCGCCAAGCTGGACTGTGGAGACTGCACACGGACTGGCTTTTCGGCTAGAAGCACAAACAACAGCCTTCCAGCACGAATGCCACTGACACTTTACTCCAGAGAATTATCTGTGAGGTCCCCACTGTGCACACTGGAGGTTGAGGGTCACTCCTGGTCTCTACTTATCACATTCCGGGACCAGTTTCCAGCTGCAGCAACAGTGTCTCTAGATACCGCCAGCTACCCAAAGCAGCAGCATTGAGGCTCTTGATGAGCATCACTTCTGGAAGGTTGTTGAATTTACAGCTCAGCGTATGTAGTGCAAATTGGTTAACCATCACTGACAACAAAGAGGGTGGTATTTACAAGTTACATACAACTTAACTTTCTTATCTGTTAGAAAAAAAGAATTCCCTTGTAGAACACTTCTGCTTTTACACATGCTGTTCAAGTACTGAATTCACTTTAGTTTGAATACCCAAAAGCAAGAGTCAAGATGATCTTCAGTGGTGTACACTGAATCTTAGTTGCATCAACTCTAACAAAAATGTTTTAATTAAAACAAGTATATTGCCAAAGAAACACACAAGCTTTTCCCTTCTAAATAACAAATAATACTGGCATATGGTACCTGAGCAAAGAAAGCATTGGCAGTTAAAACTGATCAGTTTGCAGAAAAGCTAACCTTTTAAATGCAAAGCAACAGACAGGTTGTTCTGTGTGCCCAGACTGTACTCCACATGCCTCATTCTTTAAGATACTATTAAGACTCCTAGCTTTTAGATAGTAACAAGGATTTTGTCTCAATTAGTGCTCATGTTCCACGTGAAGAGTGACATTTCTGAGCACCCAACACATGTAGCATTAGGCACAGAACTTGGCACTCCCCTAGTGCTCCAGCCTTTGTAAGATGAGTGGCAAACAAAATGGGGTTTGACTCAAGACCACCAGGCGCTACAGACCAGGTTTTTATCCTCTCCAGAAAATAACTATGCAATCAAATAAAAGCCTTTACAATAGCAAACAAATCAGAGGCACTAAAATGAAAGGATTAGCAGGGCAGTTTCTGTAGCAAGTAGAAGTGAGTATTTGTGACCTCGATGTACACTCATTAAATGCCACCGCCTCTTGGCTTTGACTCCGTAACTGCTTTAACTTTTCAAAGTAAAGATTACTCTAAAGAAACTTTAACAATTACTTTTTTGTGCATGTGGTTTCTCTGTATAACCGTCCTGGATGTAGATCAGGATGTCCTGGAATTCACAGAGATCTGCCTGCCTCTGCCTCCTGAGTGCTAGGATTAAAGAGGTTTGCCACCACTCCCGGCTAACAACTACTTTTAAAGAAATAAAAACAAGGGACTGGAGAGATGGCTCAGTGGTTAAGAGTACTGCTGCTCTTCCAGAGGACCTGGGTTCAGTTCCTACATGGGCAGCTCACAACTTTCTCTAACTTCTGTTCCAGGGTATCCGATGCCCTCATACAGACATGCATGCAGGCAAAGCACCAATATACATAAAATAAAAATAAACAGTTAATTTAAGGAAAAAAAAACAAAACAAGAAAAGACATAAAAACAAGATACCAAAGTGGTTGGTGGCTTCCCTTGGAGCCCTCTCTGAGCTCAGTGCAAGCGCTGCTCAAGCCCACTTACCACCTTATGGATAAAGATGCAGAGCTGACAAAAGATTGCACTAATTGCTGAGCCACTAACCCTCTCTCGTGAGCTCATAACTACTTTCCTAAGCATCTAGTCAGCTGAACTGGCCACAACAGGAATCACTCCCAATGCCTAGGTGAGCTCCTGGCACACAGAACACACGAAATGAGAATCTGTCAAAGCGCTAGCCTGTGAATTCTAGAAAAGCTGTAATTAAGCTGATTTTAATCATCAGCTCTGTTTATATTATTAAAAACAGGTAGTGATTACAGAGTTTAGCATGGTGAGCACAGGAGCCACGGAGGCAAGAAACAACGCTAGAGGTCACCTGATCTGCTACTGACTAGTGAGTTCCTCGCTCAGTTACTATGAAGAGAAATCCAGAGCATTTGTACAAATCAATGGAGATCTAGAAATGGAATATTCACTTGCTTCCACAAATATTTAAAGTCCTAGAGTAAATTCTTACCCCTTCCTAGCAGTTTTAAAACACCAGACTAAAAAGCAAACTTTGCTGCCGTCATTCCCTACAGCATTTCCTACTGTCCAGACAGCCTTGTGAGACACAGCTATCCATACAACAATTTCCTCATGTCGTTTTACCTTCTAACTTTTGGAGCTTGCTTGTAGGTGAGCTGCGGCAGGAAGGATTCCTGACTGACTTCTACAACATTCTGAAGAATGACCTGCAAGGCCGGTTGTCTTTTTACAGCCCTGGCTGTCCTGGAATTTGCTCTGTAGACCAGGCTGGCCTCGAACTCAGAGATCCTCCCGCTTCTGCCTCCTGAATGCTGGGTTTAAAGGCGGGCACCACCACCACCCAGCTGGCAGGTCATCTATTAATAGCCAGCTAGCAGCTTCCCCGGTCTGATCAAGCGGGGGCCTGTCAGACAAGTACCTACCCTCTCTGCTCTCCTGAACTGGAAAACAGAGGCAACCTACGCTGGATGCTACCATACACTAGGAGCAGCTCCAAGATAGGGGCCTAAAGCAAACAAAAGCCTTGTCTCTAACAGAAGGGTAAACAAAACACAGCTCCAAGGACTTCTAAGCAGAAGCGCAGCTAAGAATGTTCTAGATGTGAAGGGTGCAATTCTCATTTGTTTCTAACTTCCCAATAAGGAAATAAGAAAATGCATTTTAACTATCCTTCAAGCTGTGAATTTTTTTGAGCTGATTACAGTAGCACGCCACCTATAGTCTCTTGTGTTGCAAACCGTTCCTTTAGCTTTAGTGGAGAGAGAGTTTAAGATGTGGAAGCCAGCTGTGATCTGTGCCTCCATTTTCAGAACTCAGAAGGCTCAGGCAAGAAAGTGGCAAATGTGGGCCGGAGAAATGGCTCAGAGGATAAGGTTCAATTCCCAGCAACTACACAGTGGCTCACAACCATCTACAATGAGATCTAGTTCCCTCTTCTGGCATGTAGGCATATATGCTGGTAGAATATTGTAACACACTAAATAAATCTTTTTAAAAAAGAGGAAGAAAGTGGCAAGTCTGAGATCAGCCTGAGCTACTTAGCAAGACCCTATCTTAGAAAAATAAAAAAATGTATTGGGGTCTAGGACATGACGACACATGCTTCTGCCTCTACCATTCTGGATTCCAGGGCAGAAAACCTCGGGACTGTCACCTTGTCTTGGGGTGGGGGTGGAGGTGGGGGGTGAAAGTGTATTGAGGGTGGAAGTGCCAAGACAGAGTATACTATAGGTACAAAATTTGTGTTTAAATTATGCTGTTACGAACCATTTCAGCAGAAAGGATCCATTTATAAACCCAAAACTGACCTGTTTTGATACTGGTGCCCACAATGGGAACATTTAAAATTCCAAGAAAAAGAGTATGTAAAGAGCTTTTCAACATGGGGTTCTAGTTTCAACAGTGCGGGAAGTGCAAACACGGGACTTTCCATCTCACCTGCAAAAGAGACAAGAGAAAAGGAAAGATTAGAAGCTGGAACTGGCAAGTGGAAAAGAAAACCCAATCACCAGTCAACTCCCAAAAGTATACAGCGCCTATGTGTGAACACAGCTGGGCAGTCAGTCGGTCAAGGTGGAACTGGAGGAAGGTTGAGCACCTCGCCAAACACAACCAGCATGAACTCAGCTACCATGCTAGTCTCTTCATTTTTAAATGTCATGAAAACATAGGACGAACATACGGGATCCATTCTGCCTTCCTTCTCAAAGGAGAAAGCCCGCAGAACTATAACCCTGTCCATTAAAATAAAAACTATGGAAATGGTTTGCTACAAATAGTGATAGTTAGTGAAAACATTAGAGAATCGCATCAGAATTGGTCATAACCATTAAATTACCACTTCACTTCTATTTGGATCCACCATCTCTACAGTGGAAGAGGTTTAATATACAAGGATAAAGGATCAATTCTGAATCTCCCCACTTATCTTAACCTTTAATCCAATTCTTGAATAATTAAACTCCCGCCACTTTAAGACTAGAGATGGTGGGGATTCTGCTGTCCTTAAACGAAAATGGAACCATACATGCCAGCTTTGAAATCAAGAAGGCCATTAAACAACTGATCCCATTCTTACAGTCCCACTCCAGCTGGTTTCTTGCCTTCTCATCCTCAGGGCTTACAAGGCCCAGGAGATGAACTGCAGATGCTTCCTGCCTCCTCCCTAGAACAAGCCTGTTCTCAGGGTCCTGTTCTTCCCTAGCCTGGAACTACAGGTGCCCAAAACATAGCCAGCAACTGTTGTGATGGAAGGACCAGAAGTATTACCATGAACAGGTTGCATTACCCAAGCATGTGCTGCAAACATCTGCAATTACAAATGCTATTTTAATAGTTGTTTTGTGATATAATCTCATTTTTTTTAAGACAGGGTCTCAGTATGTAGTAGTGGATATCCTGAAACTCACTATGTAAATGAGGATGGCCTTGAAGTCACAGAGATCTGCCTGCCTCTGCTTCCCAAATGCTGGAATTAAAAGCGTGTGCCACCATATCCAGCCATAGTTATTTTTATATAAAAATACAAATCAAAATAATTTATTTCTTATAAAGAAAAATAGAAATCAGCCTCCTAGAAAGGACAACTGTATGAGCTGTGCATATTTAGTAAATTTCAAATCTGCTGTAACTAAACATTAACTAAGAAGGCAAACAATTTATAATTCACAACAGCATTGAATCTTCACATCTAGCCTGGCAGTGGTGGCACATGCCTTTAATCTCAGCACACAGGGAGGCAGAGGCAGGCGGATCTCTGTGAGTTCCAGGACAGCCAGAGATACAGAGAAACCCTGTCTCTAAAAACAAACAACAACAAAAACCTTCACATTTAACATATGTTCTGACTTATATATTAGATATATGTTTTATTTTAATTTTGAGGCAGGGTCTCACTGTGTCGTTCTGGCTGTCCTGAACTCATTATGTGGACCAGGCCGGCCTCGAACTCACAGAGATTCACTTGCCTCTGCCTCCCACGTGACACTACTCGTGGCTTCTAATACATATTTAAAATGTGGAGAAATATTTGAGGTCAGTCTCTGTCATCTAAGTGTGTGTACACAGGCACGCATGCACAAGTGTATACACATGCACACAGAGCTAATACAAATATGGAAGAGTAATAAAAGAAGTTTCTCTCAAAAAACTAACAGGTAGTGTGTGGTAGTGCACACTTTCAAGTCCAGCCACTTCAGAGGCCTAGGCAAAAAGACTCAGGAGTTCGGCGAGAGCCTGGGCAATTAATTAGTAAGACAATAAAAACAAAACTGAGACTAAAAACACTAGCTTTCCTTTTCAGAACATTACAAAGCCTGGAAAGACCTGGACAGAGACTTTAGCTCTGGCCTCACTCTGCTCCCAGAGTCACAAAGGACAGGGCAAGTCCACCCCGTGCTCCTCTACTAGTGAGAAAGAGATCCAGGACAGTAGAATGGAGGCATCTTAAGAGGCACTTGCACTCTCCCTTTCTGCAGTCGGAACACAGAAACCACGGTCAGGAATCTTGTGCTGGGGGGAGGGAAAGCCTGAGGCTCTGGTGCCTGTCTCCCCTGAAGAGATTCGCACCCTGACAACTTGCTAGCCCACCCTGCAGGAGAAACTCCGGCCCACACAAAGACGGAGCGATGATGGGCAGCAGCACATCCTGCAGAAGACTGCTTAGTCACGCACCTCACCTCATGCCCTCAAATAAAAACCTAAAATTCACCTTGGGACCCTGACGGTCACTGGCCCACTTGTTCCTCTTCTACATGTAGGCAATATTAAACAAACCTCTTTTCTTAGCTTTTCATTATTTCCTGTAAAAATGGCCTACTGAGCACTAGTGGCTGAGTCAGTTAGAGCTCCCAGGACCCTAACAATTCTAGTTACATGTACATGTTATACTAACGTGTTCATGACCAAAACGGTACCACAATTTAATCTTGGGTTGTGCAGGTGGAGATTTGGTTTAAAAGCTTAGAAGAGCCAACTATATACCAACTCTTTAGCACACTTGACAGGGGCCTGGATTAGGTTGCCAGAGGAAAGTAACCAGGAGTGTTAGCCCTAAGTGTTCACCTGGCTTTGAGAACTCAAAGAGGTGAACAGCCTGCAGATATTCACAGAACAGGAGTGGACAACAGCGATGTAAGCCGTGGTAGGTTCCTAAGTAAACCACCACTACCCAGACTCGCCCAAAAGAATCCTATACCAAGTACTAAAATAATGCATTTCCTTATGCCGTACTTATTTCTATATAATTACTTACCTAATGTACATCTAAGCTTAGGCTGAAGTTTAATGAAAATTTCATCTCTAATTTCATTCAGACAGCTCTCTATCTCTGCAAGTATTTCTGATGTCAGTTTTTTACAATCTTCACCTTAAAAAAGAAAGTCAGAACGTTATCATCTCATCAATGCATCTTTCCAGAAGAAGAACCGAACTAGTAATAAAAATGAAAGTCTATCAGTCCATTCTGCAGAGACAAAAAGCAAAACACTTTTATTTTATTTTTTTCAAGATAGGGTTTCTCTGTGTAATCTTGGCTGATCTGGAACTCATTTTGAAGAGCAGGCTAACTTCAAACTCAGAGACCACCTGCCTCTGCCTCCTGAGTGGTGGGCTAAAGGCGTGCTCCCTCACTGCCCAGCAAAAACATTTCTTATTATGCCTCCCCTGCGATATGCCATAGATTCCATTGACACCTGTCATCAGGTGCCATTTGCCCTTACTACCTGGATGAAATCTCAAGGAAAGTCTTTCTCAAAAACAACAGATGCAGTAATATGCACGTCAGAACGACGAGTGTTTGACGCTCCAATCTGACTTGGAAATCATTCCTACAGCTTCATCACACTCGGAAAAGCTTACATTCTCAATGAAATGAGCATTAGGCAAGACTTGTGCTATCTGTTCCTGGAAAGCAAAAGGAAGAAAGGAAAATACACAATACAGAACAATGAAGCCCACACACAGTTAACAAGATTAAGAAAACTAACTATTCTGTATGTGGCTAATATGAACTAAAAGCAAAAAATTAAAATTTCAGTATCAAATTTTGCTCTTCTCAAATCATCAGTGAACCGTCACCTACTCAGCACCAAGGTTTTTGTAACTATTTATTAAAAACAGGCGATGCCTGTGAAGAGCTGTAAACCCAAATGACTAATGCATGAAGTCTCCAAATCAAATTAAAACAAAGTATTACTTAATAATCATAACTTCTAAATATTTATGCCCAAAATTGGTTAAGGAATCTGAGATGAATTTTTCCATGTAATAAAAGGAGCAGCATATTCTTTTTAATTTTTCTTGAAGATTTATTTTATCTGTATGCATGTGTTCCTGATTGTATATATGTCTACAGCATGTGGGCATGTAACTGTGGAGACCAGAAGAGGGTGTTTGATCCCCTGGAACTAGAATTACAGGCTGAAGAGTGCTGGGAACTGAACCCTGCAAGAGCAGCCAGCGCTCTTAACTGCTGTGTGTCTACAGCCCTGAGAAGCTATTTTAATAATTCTTTTGGGAATCCACTCAACAAAAACTTTAATCGGCACATTCAATAACCTTCTAGGATACTAATCTGCAAAGTATTCAAGAGTTCATGGCTAGGGTCATGATGTGAACTCATAATAGCAAACCCAACGGGGAAGCAATGCACAGCACCCACCAATGACCTAGCAATCCCCATCACGAACCTTTTAGGATTTTAACACAGAAACACCTACAGTGCTCAGGAAAAAAAGCTTGCAACACCAGCAAGTCTGTCAAAGAATAAAAACAAACGAACAACCTATGTGCAAGCAAAATCAGAAAAACACACACAAAGAGACTTCAGAAAAATTTCCAAATATGAGACTTCAAGAGCCAAAATCTCAGTGTGGGTGCAGGGAGAGGCCAGGTGATCACAACAACCAAAACAGGATCAGAGATATGCAATGCTGGTGTGCGAGAAAGGTGACACCAGAAAAGGTGTCTGAAAATGAGGAAAAAATGGACTTGACCTCATGCCATACACAATTAATCATTTCAATATCAGGGCCAGCAAGCTGTCTTAGCAGGTGAAGGCACTCATTGCAAGGCTGACACCTAAGCTCAATTCCTAGGACCCACATGATGAAAGGAGAGACTGACTCCTGAGAGTTGATTTCTGGCACACACGCACCCCACCAAATGTAATTTTTTTTGTTACCGTTGTCTTTCTTTTTTGAGACAGAGTTTCTCACACCACACCAAATTTAATTTTTTTTATTATTTTCTGAAACAGGGCTTGTCTGTGTAGCCCATGCTGTCCTGGAACTCATTCTGTAGCCCATGCTGTCCTCAAACTCAGAAATCTGCCTGCCTCTGCCTCCAGAGTGCTGGGATTAAAAAACTGTACCACCATCACCTGGCATAAAGTACTTTTTAAGTAAAATACAAGTTGTAAACTAGAAGAGGAATCAGCAACATATATCTGACATAACATAGCAACAAAGATATAAAAAATGCATCCAAATAAGAATATGACAATCAACAGAACTGATATTTCACAGAAAGTTGGAGGGAATGAAAAAACATTTATGTTAATAAATACACAAAGAGGCAACATATCAATATTTTCTAATTCTGAGAGAGTCAAAGCCAGTCTGAAGACCATTTTAAGCACTAATAGCAAACTCTGAGTATGAAAACATTGCAGAGAATACGTGGATTGGAAAGGGATTGCGGGAGGAGTGACACTGCCCACGGGCAGCTGAGTAAACACACAACTGGACTTCATACCAGGAGGTCCCACTATCCCATTCCCAAGCAACCAGACTGAAACACTTGGGAGAGAAAAACGGCATCTGCACTAATCAAGCAGACTCCTTATCAGTATTGTCTACACTATAATCAGTATTTGCATAGCATTCACATTGCATTAGGAATAAGTCGTCTAGAGATGATTTTAAATACATAGGATGGGCTTAGGATAGAGTTCTATCTTAGCATGTGCAAGGTGGGACTGACTCAGCATCACAAAGTAAAACAATTTTGAACATGATTTCAGCATGGGCAACAGGCCTAAGCAGATCAACACTAAGTTCATTAAAATTTAAAGTATATGGGACAATATGCAATTGCATTATATAAGCATCATGCCATTTCTGACAGAGGACCCTGGTAGCTGCAAGATGTCCTAGAGCTAAGCTTCCATAGACACCAAAGGATGACTGTATTGATGTGTTTCTACTATTCATTCATCCATTCGTGCCTGGAGGGTGTGTTGGATGCTTTTGTCAGGAATCTGTCTTTTCCTTTCACTGTACGGCTTCTGGGAATTTATACCAGATCATCAAGCTTAGTGGCAAGCACTTTTACCCACTGAGCCATCTTATGGGCCTGAGAATGTTTTAATGCTTTTTGGGCTGAAAGTTAAGAAGGAATTAAAATAGGGTGCAATGATGCATGCTTATAATTGAGCATGCCGGAGGCTAAGGCAGGAGAAATGCAAGTTCCAGGCAATGTAGAAAAACACTGTCTCAAAATCCAAACAAACACACAACCTGTGCAAATGTCTGTGTGTGTACATATATATACACACACACAGACACCAAAATCCAATAGTGTCATCAAGGGCAGAGTGCGGGGAATTACAGGTGCTTCCCATTTACTACGCCACTCTGGTTGTTCCACCTTACAAACTTCAGATCTGACTGAATAGCACTGCCCCTTTCTTCCTCAGTGGCAGCTCTGGGGTCAGTTACATGCTGACGCTATCCCCAGGGTCCCTGCCTAGGTCTCTACAGAGAACAACGACTGCCCATGGCTCTTTTTCCACATGCTGTGAGACAAAACTCGACATTGACATCTTCCAACTTAAGAAGAATACATTAGCACAAACCTGTGACACCATGCAAGTGATGTGTGTACCCAAGTTTATCCGCTTGGTCGTATTTTCCAAACAGTCTCCCAAATACACACTCCTCTCTGGAGCACACCTCCGCCACAGTGTTCCTCAGCGCCTCCAGGTGCACCAGGGCCGAAAGGATACAGTCTAGCCAGCAGAGCGCCTGAGAGTTTTTCCACTGGACACAGAGAGTCTGGCAAAGTGATAAACATCTGCTCTCAGATGGCATTTCCAGCTCAAAGCCTTCACTTTGGAGGAGCATTCCAGAGGCACTAACTGTGGCAGGATCTTCTGTAGGAACCACGTCCATGTTAGCAGCTTCCGAAGTCTCATTCTGCTCCAAGGAAGCAACAGTCCTGGCAGGATTCTGGTAACCAGTGTTTTCTGGTGAGTTTGATGTGGTGTCACCACACACCTTTCCATTGCATTTACCATTCAAACTCTGTTCACCACCAGTGACAACGTGACTTCTAGTCTTCTTAGAATGCACTGGAAGAGGTGAATTCTTACAGGTGGTTTCCAATCTCTTTCTTTTTTGAGGCTTATTTTGAGTGTGACAGTCTTCCAAATCAGGAGAAATTAAATTAGTAAGTGACTCAGAGCCCAAAGGATAAATGCACTAGAAAGAAAACATAAAATTGTTTTTGTTTTTTTTTTTTAAAAAAGGGGGCAAACAAACCTCAATGATAATCCAAATCAGGTAAGTTTTACCTTAGATTCCTGTCATGAAAAACACAATTTTACCATTAATGTGTTGTGAGAGTATCTCTAAGAACCCAAATTTCAGAGAACTAGAGGTAATCAAAGTCTGCCCTCCCCAAGGAAAATTTCCCCAGTTAATTTGCATCATCAGATCATGAAGCCTGGCATAATGACACATGCCTTTAATACCAGCACTTGGAAAGTAGAGTATGTGGGTTTCTTTGAATGAGGCCAGCCTGGTCTATATGATGAATTCCAGAATTCCAGAATAGCTAGGACCACATAGAGAAATCCTGTTGGGGGCTAAGGGGAGGGGGGAGTTACAGTAGATTAAGCTAAAAGAAAACATTACTTTGGCTTTAAGTAAAAATACATAAATAAATGTCAAGTAAATAAAAATGTCAGCAACCTAAAAAAAGACTATGTGTGCTACTTTGGAGAGAGAGAGAAGTAACCTATGTCATTAAAAACTGGGAAAGTTTGGGGTTTTTTGTTTTTTCAATACAGGGTTTCTCTCTCCAGTCATGGATGTCCTGGAATTTGCTATGTAGAGCAGGCTGGCCTTGAACTCAGAGATCCACCTGCCTCTGTCTCCCAAGCACTAGGATTAAAGATGTGCACCACCATGCCTGATGGTTAAAGTATTTTTTACATAAAAATTTTGCCAAGTACTTTCTATGTATCTTCTATGTTCTGAGATCCATTTTTATTATTCTTACTTATGTGTGTCTACGTCTGAGTGAATGTGGTATATGTGGATGCCCAGAGGGCAGAAGAGGGTTTTGAATCCCTAGGAGGTGGAAGTCACAGGCAACAAAGAACTACCTAAGGTGGGTTCTGAGACTGAACTCAAGTACTCTGCAAGAGCAGTACTTACTCTTAACCTCTGAGCCATTGCTCCAGTCCCTGTATCCTACATTTGAAACCAGTGCAAGGGCTTGCAAATATCTCATTTAAAACATGCCAGGTATGGGAGCACACGCCTTTAATCCCAGCATCCAGGAGGCAGAGGCAAGAGGATCTCTGAGTTTGAGTTTGGGGTCAGCCTGGTTGACAAACCTAGCTTCAGGACAACCAGGGCTGTTACACAGAGAAGGCCTGTCTTAAAAGGACATAAACAAACAAATAATAAAAATAAACTATGCCGGGCGGTGGTGGCGCACGCCTTTAATCCCAGCACTCGGGAGGCAGAGGCAGGCGGATCTCTGTGAGTTCGAGACCAGCCTGGTCTACAAGAGCTAGTTCCAGGACAGGCTCCAAAACCACAGAAAAACCCTGTCTCAAAAAACCAAAAAAAAAAAAAATAAATAAACTATGCCTTCAACACTGGTATGGCACACTGGTGTCCTCCAGGGAACTGAAGAGTCACTCCTTCCTCAGATGTTTACAGCTTTGGAGGGACAGCAGGATGCATGGGGCACAGGAAGCCTGCTAACTTCTGTCTCATCATGCTGGAGCCTCAGGAAGAACTAAGATTCCAGCCAGGCAGTAGTGGCGCACGCCTTTAATCCCAGCACTTGGGAGGCAGAGGCAGGCGGATCTCTGTGAGTTCGAGACCAGCCTGGTCTACAAGAGCTAGTTCCAGGACAGGATCCAAAACCACAGAGAAACCCTGTCTCAAAAAACCAAAAAAAAAAAAAAAAAAAAGAACTAAGATTCCCAACTGACTGCCTACCCGGAGCGCAACAGCAGCAAGCACTATGGCTAACACTTGGCTGTTCCAGCAGACACTACTATATCCATCAGAAGCTTTGCCTGGTCAACCCACAAAATAACAATACTAAATCATGTCGTTACCCAGGAAGCTAGGACGTTCTCAGGTAATTTACCTCACAGCTACAAGTATGAGGCACACACTAAATTTCCTTTCCTTTCACACACAAACTCCATATGAGCACTTGCATTTTTTAGCATGCAGACCAGCTCTGTACTGTTAGCTGTACAGTGAAGTCAGTACTAACCTGACCCTAAACCTTATGCCCCCAGAGTTTCTAAATCCTGCCTTTGCCTGAGAACAACACTTAAAAGCAAGCAGTGAGCCAGGAGTGGCAACATAAGCCTGTAATCCTAGCACTTCAGGGGCTCAAGTGGGAAGACTGTAAATTCTAAATCAGTTTGGACTATACTGCTTGCCTCAAAAAACAAATCTATCTCAAAATACAAAGAAACCAGGTAAGCAAATCACTAAGCCTGAAAACTTAGACTACTCCTGGGTCAGTGGATGAGCTCAAAGTGCCAACAATCTGCCCATGTGGTCTTTCTGGGGCATCCTGAAGCTACCTACAGGCACGACCATAAGTCACCCGCTGGGAAGTCAAAAGGGTTCATTATGAATGACAAGACAGTGCTATCACAGAGAAACCAGAGCTGTTAACTCTGGCAGAAACTGGAGACAGAGACAACTAGAGCCCCACCCATTACCTGGCCTGTCAATCCAGAGGCAGGAGACTATACCACCCTTGCACTAGTTTTTCCAGATGCCTCACCCACCCATCCTTACTATGGACAGTTAGACTATTCCTTTCTGTTCCCCAATCACTCTTCTGATCTATCACTCTGCCTGCCGCGCACTCGTGTACAGTTCCCGTGCTCTCAGTGTAGAAGCACAAACACGACTGGCAGTTTCAGGCCTCCCAGAGTCCTGGCTGTGCCTACTTCTCCCCATGACCACAAGACTATCCTCCTCTTCCCCTTAGGCCTTTGCTTGAATTTCACTTTCTTTCTCTTTTTTTTTTGGGGGGGGGGTTCAATTTAGTCTACTATTTTAGATTTGTCTACTATTCTCCTAACTCAGTTGGTCATCAGACCTCAAATGACAAAATTACAGAATTCTGGGCAAACTCTACTAAGCCACTTTCTGCAAGTGAGACCAGAAATCTGCTTGGTTTATCTGGGACAGACAGAGCTGGAATTAGAAGCCCGCAATCACAACTCTGCAGATCTATGAAACGTCCTGTTTCTAGAACATGTGAATCTGCTTGTTAGTTTAAAAAAGAGAGTATCTATTTTGATAATTAAGCATGCATAAACTGTTCCTGAACAAGACCCTCAATCCCAAGTACCACAAACCAAAAGCCAACATCACAAAGCTATCCTACAATTATGGGCCTCACCTTGGAAAAGGTGGTGTGGCACACAACACTGTCTTCAGTGTCCTCTAAAGTCACTGCCTAATGGCTCTGCTGTCCTAGGGCAGTCCCTACAGGGACCTGGAGACCTAATGGCTCTGCTGTCCTAGGGCAGTCCCTACAGGGACCTGGAGACCTAATGGCTCTGCTGTCCTAGGGCAGTCCCTACAGGGACCTGGAGACCCAACAGTAAGCATGTAAAATGATGGCCTTGTCCTCTTTATGTGGTTTCGTTGATGTCTAAATATCATATATAAACTTAAAATAAATATTTTGTGGGATTAACATTGGTTAATTTTTTTCTTTTTAGATTCTGTTTTTATCTGAGTGTTTTTGCCTGCACATATGTCCATGTATCCAGGAACTGGAATTACAGGTATCTTGAGCCACCACATGAGTGCTGGACACAGAAGCCGGGTCCTCTGCAACATTATTAAATGCTGAGCCACCTCTCCCTATTTTTTATTTGACAATATTTTAGAAATAAGATGATAGCTTTATATAGGCAAGAAATATGATGTGTAAAGTTCTGTATATGAGGAAAAAATATAAATGGATCTGAGAGTGTTATCTTTGATAGGGGGAGGGCTGTGTAGATGATTTTCTAAAATGCCAAATTAGTTTGTGGATCTCTTTAACACCACAAACTTTTGTTTGTTTGTTTTTGTTTTTTTGAGACAGGGTTTCCCTGGGAAACAGTTCTGGCTGTCCTGGAACTCACTCTATAGACCAGGTTGGCTTTCAACTCACAGAGAACCTTCTGCCTCTGCCTCCCAATTGCTGGGATTAAAGGCGTGCACCACCACTGCTTGGCTATACACTGTTTTGATATAACCAATTACCAAAATATCCTTCCAGGTAAAATGGAGATTAATAAATACTATATGCCCAAGTATAGTGGTGCACACCTTTAATCCCAGTGCTAGGAGGCAGAGGAAGGTGGATTACTATAAGCCTGGCCCACATAATAAGTTCCAAGATAGCCAAAGCTACACAAGTGAGACCCTGTGAAGGTTGGGGGCTGGGGGTGGAAGGAAGAAATAACTACATGCTAAAAACTTATAAGGATCCCTACAAGGTTAATAGCAAGTAACAATAACTTAGGCATTCAGTTGGAAAACAGTAAATGATTTAAAATTATTTGTCAGAGATATTTAGAAATTGACATTACCTATGCATTCAAAGTCTATACTCTGAAAAAGACAAAATTAGCAAAAATTTAAACAATGAAGAAAAGTAAAATGCTGAAAGCTATATACTATGTAACATTAGTACTTTACCTGAAGATCCTCACACAAAAACACAGATTCCTGGAAGTTAATCTGGTAAGTTTTTAAGGTGTTCAGCTTTCCTTTTGCTCTACAAGCAGGGCAATAGCCATCCGTTGTAACTTTAGCTGGACCATAATTCTAAAAGAGAAATAAAGCAAATTAAAAGAGACATTCCTAAATTATATTAATTTAGAAAAGAGTTAACCACTAGCAGGATTCTGGCAAGACTAAACACAGCAAACCTTGTACAGTCTTAAACAGTATTTCCAAGTAAGATCTTTATAACTTTAAATATTAAATTTTGAGTGAAAATACCATCATTTAGTTTACAAGAAAAAAGTAACATCAACTGCCAAGGAAAATACATAATGTACGTATTTTCAAAGAATAGAAAACCATTAAGATCTAGGCATCATTTCTACATTCACACATCAATAACTGAGAGGTAAACAAATTATAATAATCTTTCGCCATTGCTGTAAGATTTCCGTGGAAGACAGAATTTTTTAGGACTTCATAAAATGAAATTTAAAAATTTTAAGTTTAATTTATAATTTAAATTTCAAATACAAGAGGGGAAAAAACCAATTTTTCACTGAGGCCAAAAATAAGTTCACTAACTTTTCCCAAGTACCCCAGCGTGGGGAGTGAAGATATCCCTATATCAGTCCCCGGTCCAACCCGTGGCAAACCATTTCCAATCTTCAGAGAATCCATCAATCCGAGTCATTGGCTAATTTATGTCACTTGGAACATGCCAATAGCACTAATGATATTTTCAATGAATCCTGCAAAAAAAAGTCAACAATTAAATAAAAATCCTATTTACTCTAAAAAGAGAGCTTTGCTATTTTATGAGAGATATTATGAATATTTGTAAGCTACAAATCCTTGGATAAACATTATACAACTATGGTCCTGAAAATACCTAAATGCATTTAGATATTTGCAAATGGTTGAGGAGAGTGATCACAGGATGCATTTTTCTAACACACAGAAAATTAAAACTTTTCATAGAGATGGCTACTGGTTAAAACAAGCGAGTCAACTAAGTGTAAGGCCCTAAGCTGTTCAGTGTGTGTGCAGTTTGAAGCAACCCTGTCAGCATTATAAAGAACCTGAATCTTTCAGGCCGATTGTTCTACCACAGAAAGAAAATAACAGAATGAACAACACATTTTATACCTTCCTACAGTTTTCAACCACTAATTCTTCACTAGTTGGGAATACTTTATTGTTTGAAGACAGGGTCTCACTAAATAGCCCTTCCTGGCCTGGAACTTGCTACTTATGTGGACCAGGCAGACCTTGAACTCTGTTTGCAGCTGCCTCCCAAGGGTTGGGATTAAAAGCCTGCACCTAAACCAGCAGAACACTGCATTTAAAAAGTTAGCAACAAAATAGTTATGCTCTTTGTAAACGATCTGTATCAGAACAAAAACATAAGTACATCTATAGTACAAATTACATGGGATAAGCAGGTATTGAGTATATACAGAGCTGACCCCATTCAGAAGATTTAGGAGACAAAAAATTATTAGACACAGCTCAATAGAAGGGGGGAAAAGTGCCTAAAAACACTTTTAAGTATGTACTTAAAATACAACAAAACCATATCAAAAAGTCCTTTTAGGGCTCAGACATAAGCTAGTATTTAGCCAGGGAGTTGTTAAGCATAAATCCTGCAGAAACCTAAGGTGGCCAGCCTGATCTACAGAGCAAGTTCCAGGATAGTCACAGAGTTACAAAGAGAAACCTTGTCTCAGAAACAAAACAAAAACATATACATACATGGAGTGTGCCCACACCTGTAACCACAGCACTTGGGAGGAGAAAGTATGTAAAATCTAAAGCCAACCTCAGCTATAAATGAATTCAGTCTTCCTGGACTACATGAGAACCTGACAAAAGAAAAGAAAAAAAGAAAAGAAAGGAGGGAAAGGAAGAGGAAGGAAATGAGGAAGAAAAGGAAAGGAAGGAAAAGGAAGGAAGGAAGGGTCGGAAAGTAAATGAAGCGTACTGTAACACCTAAGTTACAGTTACCATCCGAGCTACTTCCTGATGATGGAAATGGTGCACCTTCTGTCAGTCTGCATTCACTATCAAAGAGAAACCTGCAGGCTCTTGAATAAGTCATCGATGAAACTTTTATCTACCTGAGGATCTAGGAAACTGGTCTGGAATGATTCTTTCTCAATGGGGAAGTAAAAATGAGAATCCTCCAATCTGCTCTCCTGATCCTAGTATCACCCACTATTTCAACAGGAGGACAAGGCATATCCAAGCATGGTTGGTACACACCTTTAAGCCTTTAATTCCAGAGCATGGATCTCGGTGATCCCACCCAGTCTACATAGTGAGACCTTGTCTAAAATAAAAAAGGATGTAAGAAAGGAAGAAAAGGATGGGAGGAAGGGGAAAGGAGGAAGACCGACTCAGCAAGAAAGTGGTAGAAAACACCAAACAATATTAAGACACTACCCTCCCCCAAAGAACATGCATGTTTAAAATACCCAAAGTAGACTCTTCAGGTCTTTCACTCTGTCTTATATACAAAATCCTGGGGTGGTTCTTAAATTTCAATTTATCCTGTAACAACTAGCTTCATTATCTTTTTTTTTTTTTTTTTTTTTTTTTTTTTTTTTGGTTTTTTGAGACAGGGTTTCTCTGTGGTTTTGGAGTCCTGGAACTAGCTCTTGTAGACCAGGCTGGTCTCGAACTCACAGAGATCCGCCTGCCTCTGCCTCCCGAGTGCTGGGATTAAAGGCGTGCGCCACCACGGCCCGGCTAGCTTCATTATCTTTTCTCCAAAAGTAACCTGCTCCTCCGTGTATGGTGCCTAAAACTTGCCATCTTTGAGCTTGCAAACACACTAGAAAAGTCTGACTTTTTTACTCTCATCTTTCTCACGCATGCCCCGTATACGCCATCTGTTGTGGTCAGCACTTTGGAAATATTTTGAACCCATTCTCTCTTTCCATTCCTATCACTGTCAAAATGACAGCTCAGCTTCCAATCACCTACTTAATCCACCCAAACAGCTCCGAACAACCGAAAGGTTATGACACGAGCTTGTTACAAGGGGAAGACCAACCAAGTTCTCCAGTCCTCATCCCCAGCACTTTCCTCTCACACCCCGCCCCCGTCAATGTCGAGAAACACTGCAGAGACCCTAAAGGAAGTTATCAGCGTAGAATGAATCCAGTTAGCAAACAATCACGAGAGGGACGCGATTAATTAAATTTAATTCACTGCATGTGCCGTGTGGAAACTTCTAAGAGCTTTGTACCCGTCGGAGATTTATTTACCTCCTAGCTAGGCATATGAGGGGTCAAAGGCAAGGCCAACAGACTTAAATCCGAAGCAAGGGGTAGACCTTCGGAGCCCAGTTCTGCTCTTCCAGAATTTGAGACGGACAGGGCCACGCGAGATGAGTTTCAAAAGCCACCAAGGAAGCCCAAGAGGCGCGGCGTTCCGTTACCCTGCCCATTTTCCACACTCTACGTGGAGCGGATACAAACTCTGGTTTCTGTTCAGTGTTTACCTCTTTAAGCCCAAACGAACCCTGATCCCAGTCCGCACCTCCATTCTTCCCACCAGAACCTCTTTCCCAACCCATCCCTTTCACCGTGTCAACGACCCACCAGGGGCACTGCAGCCGTCCCAATTTCTACTTCCCGAGGAAATTAACTCTCTTTCCCTTACCGGCCCGTTGCACACTCCTTCTTCGTGTAGAATCGGTCCGAACTCCTGTTCCAGCTTGAGCTCCACACCATCAACCCGTAACGTTCAGCCCACGTTCCCTACGGGTGGCTCCTCCCCCACCGCCGTCTCCGCTAGGAAAGCAACTTCCGCTCGGGAGTCCGCAGCCAAAGAGTCCCCCCCCACAACACCTTCCTGAAGAGTGCCCGGCTTGAAAGCCCTGGGGCACGGCGAGGGGGAAGGGAAAGACGAGAGCACTTCCGAGAAGGCTCCGCAGAGGCGTGGCTTGGCCTCCCGGCAGGCGCAGACGCAGTCGGGACTGCGGCGCCCGTAGGGGCGGGGCCCGCAGCTGCAAAGCCTGCGAAGAGATGAGGGGGGAGGGGACGGTTCTGGAAGCTGCTGGAAAGCGCTTGAGCGACGGAGGTGACGCCAGCGGCCAGGGGGCGGGGCCTGATTAAAATTAGTGCGCGGAGGGATTACGCGGCTGAGGAAGCGGCCGCCGGCACGCAGGCCTAGTGACCTGCGTGTGGTCCTCCCCGGCCCGGCCATCATGGCGGCCGGCGTGAGCTGGGACCGTGGCTCCCCCAGTGCGTCCTCCCGGCCTGGGCGCCGCCGTACGTGTTCACAAAGGGTCACCACACACGGAGCTGTCCCTCCCTTCCCTAAACCCCTCCTTGGAGGCCAGGGGCTTTTCCTTTCTTCCCTCTCAGATCTGCTCACGGTAAGGGGAGTAGCGAGAGACAAGCCCAGGGACATGGTGAGCCTCGACCCGCGCAGCTCGGCAGCCCTGCCTCCTCCGACTTCCGAGGAGGGCCGTTCTCGAGTGGCCAAGTTTTCCCAGCTGCCTTCGTAGGGAGGTCATGTGGTGCTTAGGACCTCGTGCCTGACTGCGTTCTCGAGGACATCCTAGGCCGGGGAGTCCTCTGCGTCGAGTGTTTCGGTGGCCTGGGACGAACACTCGGGAGTCATGCCTGGCTTTGTGGACTGCGGTGCTGTGGGGTTGCCTAGGCGGCCTTGAACGACTGCGAGCTGGCCGAGTGCTGATGGCTTTGGTCGCGTGCTGTGGGGAGGGAAACGAGTCCGCTGTAGGAAGAAATTAGCCAATAAAAGAATTTCACTTTGTGGTACTTAGGAATGCAGATCGCTGAGCGGCCCAACAGACTTTGTTAGGGCTAGTTTGTTTTTTTCACCCTCCCTCAAGACAAAAATAAAGTGGTTAGGTTTTGCTTTTTTGCGTTTTACTATATAATTAATGTACCGGTGTATTTGTTCTAAGAACGAAGTAGCTAGATTTCTTTTTGTATGGATTATGAAATTTTGAGGAAATTATTTGTTAATGAAATAGTAGTCGAGATTAATAGGAATATTTCTTGTTTAATATGTTATTGCCATTTTTAGAGTGGGGTACACGCTCCATAAACACTTGCTGAATGTCAGCTTATAAATTGAACAATCTAATTGGTTCAGCTCAGCTTTTGAGATGTAAAGCAACATCCCCCTAGTGATTATAATCATAATTCAAATAAAAATTGATGATTGCAGTCATTAATGTAAATTTTTTAAAAAATTTTTTTTTTGTTTAGGAAAAAGAATTAACAATGACCAACCAAATGGAGGTGGGAAGTGGAGATTAAAAAGAAAATCCCCTTTATGCCAGAGGCTTGTAGACCCTAGCTGAGAAGATACCATGCTAGTTCTTCCCAGTGTATTTAGAGTGTCCATTTTTTATGTAGACTGGCCCCAGAGGGAGTGTAGTTACATCTCCAGTAGTGGTAAGGCCGGAAGTTTATCTACTTCCACTTAGAAACTCACATTTGCTAAAAGGAAGCTTTGTGCCCTGCATATCATTTTGTGGGCTCTGGACTCTTCTATGTTGCATTTCTTAAACCTTTAGCCTCAACCTGGGACATAAACGTTACCTCAGAGCCAGGTATGGGGTGAATACCTCTGTAATCCCAGCACTCAGGAGATGAAGGCCGGACAATCTTGGATTGGAGGCCAGCTTGGACTATATTAACAAATGAGTCCATAATAGATTTGAGACCCTGTCTTAAAATCAAACCCAAAATCTTACCTGCTGTGATTGTTTATTCTGGTCTCATTAAAAAAATCACTGAGTTGGAGAAATGACTCCAGTAAATTACTTGACTTACCATAATGAGGTCATGAATTGGATCCCCAGCACTTATGTAAAAAGCTTGGCCAGGCTGGGAAGGGACAGACTGGCCATTCAGCTGAGCTGAATCTGTGAGCACCAGATTCAGTTAGAGTACCCTGTCTCAAAAAAATGAGGCATGTACAATTTCTGGGATGTGGAAAGCTTTTGTCAGGGTAGTCATATGTGGAGCCAGACATTACATTAGTTGTCCCAAGGTGTTGTTTTATACTCTTAAAACTTTTAGGTAGACCATGATAGCTCATGTGTGCACACACCTGGTTCTCTTTTCCACAAATGAGCAGATAATAGTCACAGAGGAGGTTCTGGAGTATCTGATGTTGAGCTCTGTCTCCTTTGCTGTGGACTTTATGCAGGTGATTTAATTTTGGTGCCCTGAGTTTACACAGAAGTTTGGAGCAGATAAATAGCTTAAGGAAATTCCCTTACAGTTCTAAACATTACCCACAGATACTTAATCTTGGGACTACCACCTACGTTTTAAAATGTTTTCCACGAAGGACATCATCCATCTCATATCACACTGCTGTTTTGCTGGTCAGAGTTCATTGTTTAAATTAGTACATAGTTCAGACGTCATACAGTGAAAGTCTTCATTCTACATCTGGCTGTCAGTCACCCAGTTCCCTGCCTAGGATCAGTAAAAGCTATGGGGGGGGGGGGGGCTGTAGTATGCACATGTAAATAAACAAGTAAGAACTATTGAGGTATGTTTAACCCCCTCCCCTTATATATGCGTTGCATAACATGCCCCTGTTTACCTTACGTGTTTATTTGTCTTAGAGGTAGTTTCCTATTGTGTCTGTCTCTTCTGTTTTGGGATATTTAGGTTTCTTTGAGATCCTGTTTTGGTTGCTTCTCTTGTTGCTGTAATAAAAAACCCTGATAATAGCAACTTAAGGAAGAAAGGGTTTATTTTGCCTCGCAGTTTCAGGCTAGTAGCTAGTGGGGAAGCCACTACTGCAGCAGGAACTTGAAGTTGTAGGTCACATTGGCTGCACAGTCAAGTAGAGAGCTATTTTAAGTCTCATTAAGTTGACATTCCTGAGTAGGGTCAGCAAGATGGCTCACCGAGTAAAGGCACTTGCTGCTAATCCTGATGACCTGAGTTCAGTTCATGGGACCCACATGGTGGAAAGAGAAAACGGTCTCTCAAAAGTTGCCCTCTGACCTCCACAATGTGCTGTTGTTTCGTGTGTATACTCACACTAAATAAATTGAAATGGGATAAAATTGTAAAGCCTTGTAATTTTATCATATAGTCAGCACCTTCCGTATGTGCGAATTCATCTCTGCCCTAAATAGTAGCACAACTGACTCTGTCTGCTTTGGCTTTTGCATCTCTGTGCTGGGGTCACGGGATTGGCTAGTGGTGCTAACATCCTGCCTGAGTCTAAAGTGAACAAAATAGATTAATCACATCATCTGAGTGTCATTTAAAACTAGCGGAAGAAAAGGGGTAGACTGGTTAGGGGCCTTGATCCAACAGACAGACTTCCCTGTCTTTAAGCAGTCACACAGCATGGCAGGGCTGACAGCGAGGCCTGTGAATTAGCTTATACATACCAAATCCTAGTTATGCTTAGCTTAGTTTTTCTCTTTAACAGTTTTGCTCCATACATGTATTTGGATTTAAAATGCAACTTTTTTGTATTACCACTTTATTAAAGATTTACTGTTATTAGTTTTTTAAATTATGTGTGTTGTGTGTGGTGGTGGTGGGGGCATGGTGCCTGAGAGTGCAGATGCCTGCAGGTTTAAGGGTTTGGATTCCAGGGAGCTGGAGTTAAAGGAGACTGTAAGCCAGTTCATGTGGGTACTAGGAACTGAACTGTTGTCCTCTGCCAGAGCAGTACATGCTCTTAGCTGTTGAACCACCTCTCCTGAGCCATCCTGCTTCATGACAGAAAACTAAGCCCAGAAGAGGGAAACAGTTTACCCAAGCTTGTGCATTAGACTGCCTACATCTTCTGATTTCTAATCCAGGGCTTTTTGTCAGCCTTTTCCAGCCTACTATCCACCCCCATAGCTGGACTACACGCTGTCCGGTGTAGATAGCTAGCGCTGCTCTTCCTAGCCCAGACCAGCTGGGGTTCAGCAAGGAGCTGTGCGCACGTGAGTGACAAACAGCGTTCTCCAAGCACTTATTGAAAGTAATCACGCAGCACGCTGATTAGCAATCAAGAGTCCTCCACATTAAAAAATTAAACTCATATAGAGAAACACTTTCCTAATTGGGACGTAGTTGTCACTTCAAGATGAATTTATCAGTCAGAAGGACTGGACTGAATTTAGGCCTATTTAGAAGTAGATAGTCTTACTTCCTAATAGTTCATGATGTCATTTGGTTTAGCCGGGATATTTAAAACAGGAAATCACCAAATAATAATAATAGTAAATAAGTGAAAGTAAGTGAATAAATAGAATTAAAACTTACTGTTTTATCTAGGTTGGTAATAGACAAGTAGCAAAATTGCCTAGTAATTATCTAATAAATGAATTAAAACTGGAATGAAAGAAATTGTTTTTGTTTTTTTAGAAAGCGTTGGTAATTTTAAGTCATTGGTAATGTTTACTGTGTGATTCTCTGAACTGTATCACAAGTCAAAATCTGGACTCTGGTGACTGGAAAGATGGCAAAAAAAGAAATCTAAGTGTTAAATCTGGCCTGCTAGCCGGGCAGTGTTGGCACACACCTTTAACCCCAGCACTCATGAGGCAGAGTTCTAGCACAGGCAGGGCTACACAGAGAGACCCTGTCTCTGGAGGGCTATTCCATGGTGCACTCCAGTTTCCTTACTTGTGCTGTACCGCCTCTGTTCTCCTAAGCAATGGAGAATTGCTTAGGAATTCTCCCACTCCTAGAATAAGAGCGAGCCAGGGATGCATACGCTCCAGACTCAGCCCTGATTTCAAATATTTAACTTCTCCAAGGCTCAATTTCATCTAGAAAATGAAAATATCTGCTAATCCCAGTTCTGTCATTTAGCTAGTTTTGTGACCTCAAAAAAATTATTTCACATCTCTGAGCCCAAGTTTCCCATTGTAAGAAATAAAACTGTCTTAAATAAGGTAATATGTAAACTAGTGTCTGGCAGTTAGTAAGCTCTCAGGGCACAGGGCAGTCTTGCCTTGTCCTCCACATCCCACTGGCCCTTTGAGGTACCAGTTGCTCTAGTTCCATCATTGCGCTGGGCTCTGCCAGGTCTCCTCGGGCTTCTGCTCACGTGGATGCACTTGCCCAGGAACAATGAATGGGTCCTCAAGTAACTGGGGACCTGTGAAAACTAATCGCATGGTCCTCTCCTGACCTCAGGGTTTGGATGGGGTCTGAGCGTCTGTATTTTTTCCTCCTCACATTTTTTAATGCTTGCTAATGGCCATGGCTTCCCACCTATCTGTTAATAAACCTGTGTTCCTACAGCTGGTTGTGTGGTTCTCATGGTATAGCCCTTCAGTGTTCTGAGTCTTACCTCAGAGATACTGGAAACTCCATTGGGCACAAAATGCTTATTTAGAAACTGGTAAGACTACTTCCCTTCTTTCTTCCTCTGCATACATTTGAATCCAATTGTGTTAGATAAGATGAAGTCTGAAATGTAAGCCAACCTCCCCCCCCCCCCCCCCCACACACACATTCACAGGGAAAAAAAAGTTGTTTGGAAAATGTGGCTTAGGTTTGTAGCAGCACTGAGTTGATTGGCACCACACTTCAGAAACAGGCAGATCCAGTCATTCTCAAGAGGGTTCCAAAAACATGGCTTATCCCCTACAGTTACAGGTGCTAGGGAGCAGCCCTCAGCAAACAACTCCCTTAGTTGCTGTAGGAGTGGGCCCCTTCTTTGTCCTGGCAGCCCGGCTAGCTTACACCCGAAATAACCACACAGAAACTGTATTCATTTAAACACTGCCTGGTTTATTGGCTCTAACTTCTTTTTTTTTTTTTTTAAATTTATTTCTTACATATACAGTGTTGTGCCCATATGTGTACCTGCAGACCAGAAGAGGGCGCCAGACCTCATTACAGATGGTTGTGAGCCACCATGTGGTTGCTGGGAATTGAACTCAGGACCTCTGGAAGAGCAGGCGGTGCTCTTAACCACTGAGCCATCTCTCCAGCCCATGGCTCTAACTTCTTATTGTCTAACACTTAAATCTTGATTTAGCCCATTTCTATTAATCTACGTATCGCCACGTGGCAGTGGCTTACCAGAGATCTAACCGGCATTCATCTCCTGCAGAAGATCTATGGCTTCTCTCACTCTGCCCTTTTTCCTTCCAGCATTTAGTTCTGTTCCCCACCCCCACACCTACCTAAGTTCTGCCCTATCAAAAGGCTGAGGCAGTTTCTTTATCCATTAACCAATGAAAGCAACACATAAACAGAAGGACCTCCTACACCATTTCCCCTTTTCTTTTTAAACAAAAAGGAAGGCTTTAACATAGTAAAATTACATATAACAGATATCAAGCAAGAATTACAGTTACAATATTTATATCTACTTTATATTTTATCATAACTAAGGAAAACTATATCTATTCTTTAACTCCATCAAAGACTCCAGAAGGATATAATATTACCTAAGTAAACAGGAAGTGCATTATAAACAACTTCCAAAACTCTAGAATTGACAGAGACATCTCACTGCCTGATATTTACCCAAATAAATACTGTTGGGGCATCCATCTTCAGCCTACAGGCCCATCATATCCAGCAGACTTTTCCATGAAGCTGGGAAATTTCAAAGATCGTTCAGTAGTCACTTTTGTCTGTGTCCTATAGAACATCTCACAGACTTTTTTATGAAGCAGGAACCCCAAAGGATCATCTCACGTTTAGACAAGTTTAGCAGTCATCTCTCTGTGGGTTCTGCATGTTCAGTGAAGCAGTCCAGGCAAGAGCAGTTTCTTGCCCAAATAGCTAAGGAGCCTCTTCAATGACCATCTTCCTCTCAAATTAGCTCAGTGCTGCCAGGAGCAGATATGTCTCACTGTCATGAAAGTCCTAAATTTTTAAAACATTGAAATGCCATATTCTGAAGGTCTCCGAAAGATTTGAAGAATCCCTATTCATCTGAAATACTTCTCTGTACATCTAGAAAATCTAACATGACTACAAACCTGACTATTATAGAGATTATCTATTAACCTATATTTTAAAATTATACATTACATTTTTAAATGAACTACAGCATCACAACACGTCAGTCAAGAGCAGAAATATGCATATAACAAGATTGACCTTAAATTTATATCAATAAACCAAGATGCATACCAATGTAAATTATATCTCCCTTTAAATGTAAAAGAACATTTATAAACAATACTTGGGAATATGGGCATAGTTTTTTTTCTCTCCAAATTGTTTTGTGCTATATGGGGGTACTGTTAATCAGGTCTTTCATGGTGTATCCTGTGTGCTAGGTTCATCTCAGTCAGCAGTTGAGTGAAGTAAGTTTTTGAGGGTATTTACAGCAACCTTTTAGGAGACCTTGGTCCATGAAACCACTTAGTCTTCCAAATCCAAGAAAAATAGTGAAGAGCTGAGTGTCTGATTCCTTCTCCCAGACTATCATATAGTTCCCCTTCTACCCTGGAAGGAGTTAGTGAGAAGGGTTAGGTCAGCGGGACTATTGGCATGTGGGGCAGGAAAGGCTTCTCCTGCCCTCCGCAGCGTGTATCTACACAGTACAGTGTCCCTTTCTAATACATGTAGCGATCAGACTAAGGCAGCTTGTAACTGTTACCTCAGACATACTTGTGAGCATCCTTCCTGCTAGATTTTACGATATTCACTTGTGGTTGGTCATAGTTATCCCATACAGCATGAGAAATCGTCTCTCCCTCCTCACTGTTCCTGGGAAGGTGGTTTGTTGTTGTTGTTGTTTTTAAGGTATTACTACATTAAAAGTTAGAAAGTTGGGGCTGGTGTTAGTAGTTAAGGGCAGTAGCTGATTTTGCAGAGGACCTGGATTCGGTTCTCAGCACCCTTGTGACTGCTCACAACCACCTGTAGCTCCAGTTCTATGGGATCCGACACCCTTTCCTGGGTCTCTGCAGGTACTACATGCAAATGATGCACAGATATACATGTAGACAAAACACCCATATCCATAAAGAAAAAATTTATTTTTTAAATTTATACAACTTGAGTTAAGTGAAGCATCTTACAGTATGCTCTACCATGTAGCGAATTACTTCCTATTAGCCTAAAACAGACATTGATTAATTTACATAGTTTCTGATAGTTAGGCATCTGGAAGTAGTTTAGCTGGATGGTTCTGGTTCAGTCTCATGTGGGTCTAGACATCATAAGGCTACTTTTGTGTCTGTTCAACATGACACCTTGATTCCCTCTAGAGAGCCAGGCAGAAGCCACAGCTCCTTCTGTTGCCTGCCTCGCTTCAGAGGTGGCATATCATCCCCTAGAGTACGAAAGGACCTCGAAAAAGTCAGAGTACCAGGAGGCCGGATTCACTGTGGTCTGGTAGCCACAATTCTATTGCATGTTTTGTACTTGACAGAGCAAGTAATTCAATACTGCTTAGTATCTCCTTATAAGGTTATTAAAATATTAGGAAGTTTCCTGAAATAATTGCATTTTCTATATATTGCATGTAGTAGTCTAGCTGAGAAGTACATTGACAGTGGCTGTCTACAGGACATCCCCCTTCCTGTCTAGCTTTGTATCTAAATCTGTAGCATATACACAGTCAAGGTCTACTCAGTTTGCATGGTCTTCCAGACAAGTGTGAAAATTCAGGTGATCCGTAGGCAGACTTATTATAGGTGAGGATAACTACAATATTTATTTCAGTACAAATTAATAATTCTGGTCCCCCTAAGAAGTTCCTTATAAAGTTTGAGTTCTGTGCTCTGCTTTATTCTGGTGAGGGTCTTTTTGTTTTGTTTTTTCAGTAGTGATCAGAATGAGGTGGGTGAATTTCACTGACTAATGGAGGTCCTTTACCTTATTCAAAGTGTCATTAGGCTCAAAGGAATTGGAAGCAATCTCTTGAAGGGTCAGTGGTTTGATTAAAATACAAACGCCAGACCATTAAAGAAGTCCAAGTAAATGAAATAAATAGATACGAATATAACTACCTTTCATATAGCACACTAAGTAATTTTTAGGTTTGTAATAAAGCGAAAAAACTAATTATAACATGAGAGAAAACTTGAAACGTTTATTTGCCCTCCATTTTCGCAGCCTAAGAGCAACTGACAGCGGCGTAATGTTCTAGTGACCATAGCATTGCTGATTCCGTTGGCATTTTTAATTGCTTTCAGAGGCTGAGTGCCGGCCTGCTCCCAGAACTCTGCAGATCGAGCAGAGCACCACCAGACCTGGCTTGGCTTGAAGGCCAAGACTGCGAAGGAGCCGATAGAGAAACTCAGATACTCACGTAGTCGTGTTTTCATCTGGAGCGCACAGAGCGTGGCAGCACAGTCGTAGCCCGTTCGGTTATGGTAATTTCCAAGCACGTAGGCAGTTCTGACAGCAGCGTTCACCCTCAAGTATTAGGAGGGACTAGTTTGCTAATCAGAAAAGAAATTTGGGGCAATTCATTTTACTTTCTAAGTGTGACTTGATGTGATTAATCAATAACCTGGTGCTTGGTTTCATGCTGATTGGCCTTAAGATGACATCTCAGTTCTTACCGTGAGCGAGAGGCAGTAGCGCGTGTTTTGTGACTGCAGCGCACGTAAGCTCTGGATTTTCTCACTGTAGCCTTCTGAGCTACTTGGTAGTGGCTGTGTTTTTTAAAAAAACAAAAACAATTTAGAAAGAGAACAGAGTAAGTTAAGGTTTTCTGAAAACGAAAGGGTGAATTGATACAGAAAAGTTGGAGAATTGTAACTAGAATATTGTACTAATAGCTGAGCTGTGGTGACACATGTCCTTAAATCCCAGCACTCGGGAGGCAGAGGCAGGTGGGTCTCTGTGAGTTTGAGGCCTGCCTGGGCTACAAGCTAGTTCCAGAACAGCCAGGACTGTTACACAGAGAAACTCTGTCTGAAAAAACCTTTTTCCAAAGCGGGGGGGGGGGGGGAATATTGTGCTGAAAACAGTAAATCTATTCAATGTTTTCAGAAACTCTCCTCCAGAGTGGAATAAGTTCAGTTGTGTAACTAAGAATCAGTCAAATTCCGTTCTATAAGAAAGAGACCAAAGAAAGAAGCGTAACAGACAAATGCACTCTGGGGACTTTGCAAGACATGTTAGGAAAACTTGAATATGCCCCGTTATGGGATAGAACACAGAATACAGTTTTAACTTCCCTGGATGTACCAGTGACGGTTGGGTAACAGAGGACTATATTGAGGATGTCCAGAGTGCGCCTAGAGGGAAGGACACACGTGCCTAAGCTCAGACAGCTACAACAGTATGGCTTAGACCTTAAACCCTGGACTATGTCAGGGCAGTTAGGCTGTTCTTTCAGCTTTTCTGTATGATTGAATTAATTAAAAATATGGGAGACAACAGATAGCCTTGTTTTTCTGGCTTTACAAGAAAAGGTCTCAAGAAAATATGCCATTGCTTAGGTCACTGTGTTTCCCTTCTGCTGTCATGTGTCCGTTCAGCTAGGCTTTTAGCCCTGCCTCCTTGCCAAGACAACCATTTCCACATCGGCCTTGGCCTCCCTTTGTTAGGTCTGGTGGTGGTTTCTGCCCTCGTTTCCCTTGGCCTCTGAGCAGCCGGAGCATAACTGAGCATTCTTCATGTACCCTTCTACTCAGCTCCTCCTTTCTGTCTTTTGCTGGTCCTTCTTAAACATTGGCATGCCTCAGGGCTGAATGGATTCTGAGCTTCCAGGAAGAATCTTATCCTATTCTAAAGCTTTAAATATATATTTGGCCTGGGCAGGGTGGCCAGCAGTTGGGAGGCAGAGACTGGTGGATCTCTGAGTTCAAGGCCAACCTGGACTACAGAATGACTACCAGGACAACCAGGGATACAGAGAGAAACCCTGTCTTGAAAAACAAAACAATAACATAATAAATAAAATTTAAAAATGTAGATGCTAAGACTCAAGTTCATGTCTCCACTGATAGCCATCAGACTCTTGTCTATCTACCTGTGCCTGACAGTCTCACTTAATGCTAAGTTGACATTTCATTTTTTTTTTAAAATTCCTTTGTTCAGAGCTAATGCTTGATGCCCCTACTATATATTTATTTATTTATTTATTTTGGTTTTTCGAGACAGGGTTTCTCTGTGGTTTTGGAGCCTGTCCTGGAACTAGCTCTTGTAGACCAGGCTGGTCTCGAACTCACAGAGATCCGCCTGCCTCTGCCTCCCGAGTGCTGGGATTAAAGGTGTGCGCCACCACAGCCCGGCTAAATTGACATTTCAAAATTAATGTGTCTGAAATAGTGTCAGTGAGCCCCGTGTCTCAAGCAAGTCACCTGCTCCCTATCCAGCGCTCCTGTACTCTCCGTTACGATGGACTTCTTTCTCCTAGTTGCTCAAGTGAAAAACCTCTGGGGCAGCTTTGACTCCTCTGTCTGCCTTGTTGCTCACGTGATATTCCCTCAGCAAGTGTGCTTTGCCCTTTAACAATATATCCCAAAGCAAAACACATCTGCCTTGTCATCACAGCTCCCTCCTCTTCCCTTTCCTCCTCCTTTTCCTTTGCTGAAGCTTGAACCCAGCCAGGGCCTTGTTCCTGCTAGGCAAGCTCATCCTCTGAGCTGTAGCCATGTCCTCCGGTCCACCACTGTTAGTCCCGCCTACATCATTGCAGATTAGAACAGAATTTTTCAGCTTCAGCGCTGGCATTGGGGCCAGCAGTGTGGGCAGGCCGTGTCCTGTGTAGTGTGTGGTAGTGCGTTGAGTAGTACCCACTAGATGCAAGGGGCAGCTCACCCCCACAGTTATGACACTGCCGACATGTTCTTTGAAGGCAAACTGCTGAGTTATAAATAGCGCTCTCCTCATGGCCTCTGTGGTACTTTCCTTCATTTGTAATCCAGCAGTGGGTGCGTCATGCAAAACAAAGCAGGTCTGGAACATTCCTGTGACTTAACAGCTCATTAGGATCAATCTATACTGCCTGCAAATGCAACACAACACACACACACACGTCAGAGAGCAGCCTTGTATTTTTGTGCAAATTCCCTCCCGCTAGGTGGACACTGCCCAGCCATCCTGGGCCTTATTTCTCTCCCTGTATATCTTTCCGCACTTCTCAGGTTGAACAGGGTTACTGGATGTTGAGGCGAGAAGTACAGTCGTGGTGATACATGTAGTTTCTAAGTGACTTACGGTGATTCTGAACCCAGTGTAAAGCATCAAGAAAGGCTTAGTACCCATCTCTGAGATTCTGTAGGAATCTCCCAGAGGAAGGGATGCCTGGCCACAATTAGTCTGATAGCGTGAAAGGAGAGACAGGGCAGAGAAGAGCAGATGTTAGATTTGTTGGAACTCACTGGAGAGTCCTAGAGGGAAGTCTCCTGTCGGGTTGCTATGAGAGACAGGCGTATGGACAGCAAATACAGATCTGAGAATAGCCATTTAAGAAGCAGAAATAAGAGAACACTCTGCATGTCAGAACTGAAACAAAAGCCTTGAGATTCCATCTGCTAAGCAGGTACAAGAGAGAAGTATATGGAAAACTTAAGATGGGAACCTGGTGGTATGTTTCTCTAGGACAAGAAATCACAAGAGGCCTGGAGAGGTGGTGCAGCAGTTTGGATCACCACTTGCTCTTGTGTTCAATCTGGGTTCATTTCCCAGTACCTACATGGTGGCCCACAACCGTGTATAACTCCAGTTCCAGGGGATCCAATGCCCTTTTCTCTCCTTCATGGGCACCGGGAACACATATACATACATGTAGGCAATACACTTGTACACATAAGATAAAAACAAAATTTAAAGACAGAAAGAGATGTCACAAGATCTGAAGTCACTCGGTCACCTATACTTTAGGAGTCCATTATGTTAGTTTCTGTTTTAAGCTAAGTAACAGTTCTTCCTTGGGGATTATTAAATTGTTGAATATACCCAACAAATGAAGCTGCTGGCTATGGCTACGCAGCTATGTCCTATGACTATTTTAGGTTTTATGCTGTAGAAAAATTAGTTTTCACAATTGGTGGTCCTTAGAGAAAAACTTTAGGGTTAGGAAGTGTTTTCCCTCATTCTTTGCTCTTTATTTGGGTTGTGTGTGGATGGGCTGACTGCAGGAGCCATCTGTAGTGCTACAAACCACCCTAAAATTCTGTGGCTAAAATGCTTTGTCACAACCCTGCGGGAGACTGGCAGCTTGTTCTCACCGTGGCCTGTCTCAGCCAGTTCCCCCCCCCCCCCAGCCAGAGTGACACATCTGAGGTTGTGGCAAGGGGTGTCATCGTCAGGTTTCCTCACTCTGCCCCTCCCAGGCATTCTCTTCCTTCAGGCTTTCCTGGGTTGGGTGGGGTTTTGTTTTCTGTTGTGTTTGTGGTGCTCAGAAATAAACCTAAGGCCTCATGCATGCACCAGGCAGACATTCTACCTCTGGGCCAAATTCACAGCCCCCCTACCCCCAGGATTTTGAGATGTGGCAGCAGGAAGGAATGTTACAGGAAGGCAAAGGTAAAAGCCACAAGACCTCCTAGGATTGTGCAGAGACACACCAGCTCTGCTGTGTTCTGCTGTACTGTGCTGATGATAGTTACTTCTGTAAACCTCACGGTGATTCTGTACAAAGCAGGTCCCTCAGGCTTGCAGCCTCGCCTTAGTTTTGTGTCTGGCCGTGGCCCTGCCATTTAGAGCAGCAGTGCCGGGTAGATGAAGTAAATCTCTAGATGCTAATCAGCCTGTGAGATGTGAAAGAAGCTAGGCTGTCAGAGTAGGTCTAGGAGCAGCACGGGGTGCTAGGGCTCCTGAGAGTCATTTGCATAGACACACCTCTCAGTGGAGCGTCTAAAGGAACACTAGGAAGGCAGCCAACTTAGAGACTGGTGCTAGCTACTGGCCTTTAGGAGCCTGCTTAGGTTAGTACCTTGCATTGGAAAGTGAGGAAAGAGCCTGAGGGCTAGTTAACCACCAAGCAAGAGGTCCGCCCTGAGTCACACGTGGAGGGAGGCCTGTGCTCATGTGGCCCTTGGGCTACAAATGGCTTTTGTGTTTTTAAAGAACTATGGCAGCATCCATAAAAAGACTTCATATGACGCATACAGCCTAAGATGTTCGGGTGTGTGTATGGCTGCGCACACATATAGAGACCAGAGAACTTATTTCCTTCGGCCGCAACTATAGGAACCAGGAAACTCAGTGGTTTTAGTGAGTTCCATTAAAAATAATTTTAAGTATTTGAAGTATGTAAGTGAAACAAAAATTTATACGAGTCTAAACAGCGATGTAAAGTAGAACCAGGAAAAACTGAACAAGTTTTACTTGCTTTTGTGTTTTACTTAGATATTATTTAAAACTTTGACGTTTGAAAGAACACTCAAAAGAACCCCTGTATACCTTCTACCGAGACTCACCAGTCATTCACATTCCGTGCTAGATGCCTTATGACTCAGGCTTGGGAGTACACGTGCCACTTGCTTGCTCCTTCAGTGCACGCGTGTGTGCTTCAAATACATGTTCATATATAGGACTTCTTCTAAGTCATTTGAGCATCATTTCAATATATTATACCATCGTACCGCCAAATACTCAGATGAGTTATGCTTGAAAGCTTCAGTGTTTAATACTAAACCTTTACTGTTTGTTATCCAACTTTACCAGTAAATCCAAGAATGACCTTTGTGCCGTCTTCCTTCTAGCATGGATGTTGCATGGAGACTGCTCGTTGGCGCCAATTTGTAGGAGAAGGCCGCTTGTTCATCCCAGCTGCCCAGAACCAAACTAACAACACAGAAACTGTATTATTTAAAACACTGCTTGGCCCATTAGCTCCAGCTTCTTATTGGCTAAGTCTTACATATTAATTTAACCCATTTCTATTAATCTGTATATCACCACGAGGTCGTGGACTGCCAGCAAAGTTTCAGCATGTCAACCTTCAGTGGCAGCTCCATGGCATCTCTCGGACTCCGCTTTCCTCCTCCCATGCTATAAGCCAAGGAGTTTCTTTATTCATTTACCAATAAAAGCAACACATAGACAGAAGGACCTCCCACACCACACAGACTCCTGCTTGGGGTCACTTACCCACACTTGTCTATGTCCAGGACCTCTCTGTGTCTCCCATGATGTTCTCTTTGTAGAAGGACAAGGACATACTTCTTCCCCACCCTTCTTAAGTAGAATTTGGGTTGGTTTCCTTGCAATTAGATTAGAATTGTATAGTAAAAAACTCTTTTACGATTTCTCAGAAAATTAGGAAACAACCTTCCTCAAGACCCAGTAATACCACTTTTCGGTATATATCCAAAGGGTGCTCAATCATACCACAAGGACATGTACTCAACTATGTTCATAGCAGCTTTGTTTGTCATAGCCAGAACCTAGAAACAACCTAAATGCCCTTTGACTGAAAAATGGATAAGGAAAATGTAGTACGTTTACAAAATAGAGTACTACACAGCAGAAAAAAATAACGACATTTTGAATTTTGCAGGCAAATGGATGGAGCTAGAAAATATCATATTGAGTGAGATAACCCAGACCCAGAAAGACGGTTGTCACATGTACTCACTCATAAGTGGTTTTTAAAGATAAAGCAAAGAAAACCAGCTTACAAATCACAATCCCAGAGAACCTAGACAGCAATGAGAACCCTAAGAGACACATACATGGATCTAATCTACATGGGAAGTAGAAAAAGACAAGATCTTCTCAGTAAATTGGGAGCATGGGGACCTTGGTAGAGGGTTGAAGGGGAGGGGAGAGGTAGGGAGAGGAGCAGAGAAAAATGTAGAGCTCAATAAAAGTCAATAAAATTGAAAAGAGAGAAAAAAAAACCTCTTCTAAATGTTCTAAAAATGTGAAAATAATATGTTATCCAAAGAACAATTTAGATGAAATTCAGGTCACATAAAGTTGAGAGAATTAGTACAAATTGAAATAGGAAATAAATATATGCTATAGATCAGCTTCCAAGAAAATATTTAGAATGCAGTGATTTTTTTCAGTCTTTACAGTTATTATAGATGTTTGATTCAGCATCTGAATTTTAAAAAAAATTCAAAGAAAATCTTGGCCTTTAGGTGACCTTGCATGGTTTTATTTAGCTTCATTGTGAACTCTGCTTCCCAGGAAGCCATGGGTACCTTCCTGAGAAAACAGCAGGTTTCCTTCCAACTTTTGCTGAATGTATTCAGCAAACATTATTAAGTTCCTATTATCTGCCCAGCACTGAGGTGGCACTGGGAACACAGAGGAGACTATAACAGACTCTGTCTTCCACAGTACGCATTAAATGACAGTCAGGGTGGTTGCACGGAGAACAGGCGCTCCCACTGGGCATGGCTGTCGCTGCTGCCGGGGAAGTGGCCTAAATGCCTTTCCAGCCAGAGAAGGCTGTCCCTGTGGTTGCTATAAGAGGAACATCCATCTGTAAGAAAATGTGGACTTGGCATTTCCCTGTTCTGGTGCATTAAAAATGACTAAACCACACTGAGTACTTTTTAGTATGGAATCCTTTTCAGAGATGGTGTGATAAGACGGAGTTCTTAAAGTTCTTCAATTTTTGAGCTTTTGAAGTTGTTTTGTACTGTATGATCTGCCTCAGGGATTCACTTTTTAAAGAAAAATAGCAACATTGAGTTTGAGTTTGTTTATTTATTTATTCATCTTTCCCAACAGTATCGTGGGTGAATGTGTTAATATTGTTTTAAAATAGGAAACAGTTTTAAATCTTACATCTTTATTTATTTTGTGTGTGCATCTGTAGAGGTCAGAGGACAGCTTGCAGGAGTTGATCCTCTCCTTCCACCAAGTGGGTCCTGGGGTTCAAACTCAAGTGCTCAGGCTTGGTTACAGACACTGAGCCATCTCTCTGGTCTAGAAAAAAATTACTCTGAGTGCCAGGCAACTTTTTAAAGAGAAGCTCAATTTGAAGATTGGTCTATTTTATGTGAATGCGTTTTGCCTGCACATATGTAGTGTACAATATTCACAAGTCTGTGCCCACAGAGTCAATAGTGAGTGTTAGATCTCCGAGAACTGAGTTACAGATGGTTATAAAGCTACCATGTGGGTGCTGGGAACCAAATCCAGGTTCTCTGCAGAGGCAGCAAGAGCTCATAAGGTCTGAGCCATCTCTCCTGCCGTCTAGCACTTTTGATGCTGTGGTGATGTGGTTTATTCCAGACTCTTCCATTCTGCAGAGTCTTACAGAGTTCATTTCCTCCGAGGACTAAGGCGTCCTCAGTCACTTCGTGATTCCCATTGGGAAATATCATTGGCTACTGAAAATGCTGAAATTTAAGTCTGGAGTTAAAATACTAGTAATATGCTGAGTAGCATGCCACTAAAAACTGAGTGTTCTTGTAAACGTAGCTTTGCTAAATAAGTATGGTTGTGCTATTTAATTGCTCTTCAAGTTAAATTGTATTACCTGGAAAGATTGGTAAGTTTCATGGCATTCTCAATACAAGAATAAGGAAAATGTAATATTTACCTGTCTAAATCTTATGTTGTATATTTTATTTTTATTTTCTTTACTTTTACTTTTTATTTTCATAGGGTCTCACTATGTAGCCCTGCCGAGCCTGGAACTTGCTATGTGGACCAGGTGGCCTTAAACTCACAGAGATCCACCTGCCTCTGTTCCTTAAATGTTGGGGTTAAAGGTATGTGCTATTCTTTTAATGCAGTAACTACGTTTAAATACAGCACACAACCAAGCCAGCTTTGATTTAAAAAAAAAAACAGTGTTATAGATTTATCCCAGAGCTTTATACATGCTAGGCAGGTTCTGTATGAAGCTCTGCTTTTATGTTTTCAGAAATACGACTTTGAAAGGCACTAACGTACTGAAAGGCGTTTAAAAAGAATCATAAATTTATTCAAAAATAGGAACTGTTTTGTTAAGTTACTAGATATAAATTGATTTTCTTTTATTGAATACTTATCAAAGAGAACGATTTTTTTAAAAAATGTGTATGTATGTGTCTGTATACGTTATGTATGTATTCTAGCTGGGTAGTGGTGGCCCATACCTTTAATCCAAGGGAGACAGAGACAGGCAGGTCTCTGTGAGTTTCAGGACAGCCCGGGGCTACGCAGAGAAACTCTTGTCTTGACAAAGGAAAAGAATACATGTATTTCAATAAAAATAGTTCTGTGATAGAACACTCAAACTTATTTTGACAATTTACCTTCTATTAAGATACCTGGTTAGATACCAGAGTAATGTGTGATTGAGCTTCTCTGTAAGAGGTTCTGCTTCCAGGACTGGAGAGATGGCTCAGTAGTTAAGAGCCCTGGCTGCTCCAGAGGACCTGGGTTCAAATTTAGCACCTACGTGGCAGCTCACACCTATCTGTGACTACAGTTCCAGGGGATCTGGCACCTTCACAGACCTACAGGCAGGCAGAACACCAATGCACATAAAATAAAATTAAAAACAGAAAGAAGTCCCTTCTTCAGGCTGCTGACTGCCTTCATGTTTGTGCTGGTTTGTTGTAGGATGCTCTAACTAAATACTCAGTGTCTTGGGAACAACAAAAATTTATCTCTCAGTTTAGGAGACTGGGAAAATCAAAACAGCAGCAATTGGTGCCTTGTGAGAGTTCACTGTGCTTCTGATTCCACCAAACTCTGCAGTAGAAAGGACAGGCCAGTGCCCTCTGGCCTCTGGTGAGTGAACTTGGGGGAACACAAACACCCTAACCAAAGCAGGCTGAACTTCATCCCCCAATCCTGAATTGTTTATAATTTACTTCTTCCCATTTATTTAACTCTGTTTAAATTTTCTATTTGTCTGGTTTTTCTCCCTTCCCCTTCCCCTTTTTTTCTTTCTTTCTTTTCTGAGAGAGTCTCTCTGTATAGCCTGGCTGTCCTGGAACTTGATCTATAGACCAGGCTGGCCTCAAACTCACAGAGATCTATCTGTCTCTGCCTCCCAAGTGCTGGAATTAAAGGCATGGCCCGACTAATAATCCCAGAACTCAGAAGCCTGAGGAGGCAGGATCATGAGTCCTAGCCTAGTGTGATCTTCCCAGTAAGGCCCGGTTTCTGTTTTGTGCTAGTGTCTGAACTCAGGACTTTCTGCATGCTGAGTGCCATCTCCACTCCAGTGCTGCCTTTAGAGCCTAGAGTTACCTTCACATTCACGCCTGGGTTGTACTAGCCACATTTCAAGTATTCAGAAGGCAGATGTGACTAGTAGTAAGGGGTCTTGGAGTGTACACGGGAGTATGTCCATCATCATAGAAAGTGATGTACTGTCTGAGAACCTTTTGTCCTGCTGCCTCTCTCTATCTACCGTACTTTTCTCTCCTTTCTTACCTGTTTAAAAACCAGCTTATTCTTAGAGATTTGAATATCAGGTGTTAGTTAATGTAAGCACTGATTCTAGACAGTCCTACTCATTTCTACTTTCTGGGTTAAATGCCTTAGCTTGCAATTTCATTATTGGCCCTGTGTGAAAATCTAGGTTGACATATGTCAGACTTTGAGACAGTATACTTCTTTTGTTTTGTTTTGTTTTGTTTTGTTTTGTTTTTCGAGACAGGGTTTCTCTGTGGCTTTGGAGCGTGCCCTGGAACTAGCTCTGTAGACCAGGCTGGTCTTGAAAGACGGTATACTTCTTGTCACTTTCTAAATACTTTGTTCCGTCTACTTCACTCTAAATATAATAGAAATGGGACAAACTTAAGATCCAGAAATAAAGGCGTGTCTTGGTGACACGTAGCTTCAGTACCAGCACTTAAAAATCAGAGGTGGTGGCTTTCTGGGAGTTCACAGCCAGCCTAGTCTACGTAGCAAGTTCCAGGCCATTCAGGGCTATATAGAGAGACTGTCTCAAAAACAAACCAATGAAAAGAACCCAAGAATATTTTGGATTCTGGCCCCTCTCCTTACTGTCTTTGTGACTCTGAACAGCTTTAGTGCTGTTAGGTCTTGGTTTTCTAATGTGTCATTGGTCACATTCATGTAATTACAAAAGAACAATAATTTTCAAAGCTGTAAGTGCAGGGCTAAGGAGAAGACTCAGTCGTCATTAAAGTGCTTGCTCTGAGAAAATGAGGATCTGAGCCCATATTCCAGGCACCCACAGAAAGACTGGGTATAGCAGCATGACCCTGTAAATGGCACTGGAAGCAGAAACAGGAAGATCCTGGGAGCTCACTGGGCAGCCATCCTAGGCAGCAGTGAGCTACTGTGATAAAGAGATCTTGTCTTAAAGAAAAGATGGTAGTAACCATGATGATGATGACAACAACGATGATAAATAAAGTAAATAAAGTGCATGACTATATTAGCTTTCAGAATCTAGCTTTTCTGTCCCTCATAATTTCTGAGCTATAAAGTCTTCGCTTGAGTGTGTATATGCAGTTATACCTTGTGTTGCTGTATATTTTAAATATGTCTTACTTTCTAGTTTCTAATTTGTATTAGTGTTATTTTGTAATAATAGATATTGTGCAAAGTTTCCTCTTTTTATGCCAGTGCTGAGCACTCAATAAATCTTTAATAAGCATTTGTTTGTTAGATACTATCTATGATGGCTAGAATGGCAGACATGCATGATAGCCCAGGATGGTGATTTTCGTGGCCTTCTGTTTGCTCGTAACTGACATCCTCTGCTGGTCTGTTTGCTCTGCGTGGTTTGGGACTAGCCTCCCATTCTCTCGCTCATCTTTTTGAGAGATTAGTCATACTTCCTGTGCTTCTGGGAAGACTGTTGTACTGGGCTCTTGATAGCTCTCATTATCGGTTTATTCCTCAGAAATATCTTTGTTAGTATTTTTCCAGACTCTTCAAGATAAAAGGAAGTCCTTGCATTTTGTTCATAATGACAGAGTGATGTAAGAACTGATGCTTTAATAACCCTAGATGAGTAAATAGTTAAATTTTTTTTGACTGTTTATAGCATTCGGGCATCATTTCCTAGTATCAACATTATAATGAACTCTATTAGGACATGTAAAAGATATATCCCTACATCTCAAAGAATATTCTGAGAGCTGTAAGTCCAACTGATTTAATAAATGACTAAGAATAGTGTGGATTTGTTTAAGGATACAACAGACTTCTATGGACAAGGAATTGGAAGGCTGACCAGCAGGATGGCTCAGTGGGTAGAGGTACTCGCTCAAGCCTGGGGACCCTACTTCTATCCCTAGAGCGCACACAAAGGAGAAAAAGAACTGAACCCACACAGCTGCTCTCTGATCTCCACATACCATCCAGGGCACGTGCACGCCCTGACACACACATCTTCCACGTGCCCACAGTCATAATTAGTTAATTAAATAATTAAATTCAGGACGCTGAATGTTTCTGATTCACAGTTTTGACTTGGATGATGAGCTTGTAGCTAACTAAAGCACTGTGTTGTGTGCAAGGTAAACACTGTTACCAGGCAGATGGGTCTTCCTGGTTTACCTAATCCTCACACTGAGACTGGCATCCCCATCTTAAAAATGGGGAAACCTGACAGGCCATAAATGATAAAACAGGTTCTTAGTTGTGACTCTTGACCTTAAATAGAAGGATTTTAAGTTAAAAAAAGAGTTATTTTTATCTGGGGCTAGAACAATGGCCACCTTAGTCCGCCTAGAAGTATATTTTGGACTACAGGAGTGAAAAGAACACTCTGCCCACCCTGCCTTGGAGTGTGGATTAAAAGGAGGGTGCTGGGCTTGATGGCACATTTATGTAATCCAACACTTGCTGGCCTGGAAGCTGTAGCAAGGTGGGTTCAAGGACACCTTGGGCCGCATACTGAGTTGGAGGCCAGCTTGGGCAGCATAGCGTGGTATCCTATTTCAACAAAACAAGGAAAGAGGGACGGGTGAGGTGATGCCAGGCGGTGGGGATCGCTTGAGGTGTAAGGCAGTGTGGTGTGTGTAGTAGAAATATAGCAATACAGAGACTTGGCTTTAACCCCAGTCGGAGTTTAGCTCTCTGGTCAGTACAACTAAAAGTGGGCTGGAGATGAAGCTCACTGGAAGAGCACAGATGTGCCCATATTGTGAGATCACGTGTTCAGTTTCCAGCACTTAGAATAAAAGATAATCAGAGTTGAGGCTAGATAACAATGACGTGGGCACTATTTAAAATCGAAATGCCAGTCACTCTTCTCTCGTTGGAGCCACTCGACCTTGTTTCTCTGTCTGTCTGGACAGCGGTTTGTCCCATGAAGAAAATGTATCTGCTTTGAGATGGTTGCTAAGCATCTTTGACAAGCCTATCACAGGGGAGCATGGAAGATAGATAGTACTCTTTAGAAATGAATTTAGCTCTACATGGTAGAAAACCATAACTTGCATGGGCTTACCAAGCTGGAAATGTGTTCCTTAGACCACACAAGCCTGGGCTTTGATGTGATGTAAGCCTGGCAGTACCTTGTAATGTCAGGGAACCAAACCTTTCCACCTTACTGCTGTGTTGTCCTTACCCTCACACTCCTGTCTAAAGATGATGACATTTGCAATCCAGATACTAGAACAGAGACAGGCTTGGAGGGGAAGTGCTGTCCTATGCATTTGGGTAGGTACTGTGAAGATGTCACCTGTCATTTTCCCTTAATGTCCTTAGTCAGAACTTAGTGACTCAATTAAACATTGACTTTCAGCGTCATGGCCCAGATAAAAATGTTACTATAATGTAAAACTGGAAAATCTCTTGTTAATCATTCTATTCTCAAGGTTACAGAGCTGTGGTTTCCTGGAGACTAATACTGATTTGGCTTATTGTTTTTTACAAAGAAATAATCATAAGTGGGTCACACAGGGCAGCCCTAGTTTAGAACAAGCAGAGCATCCTGTTCCTGCCCTAGGGGTATTACTGGATAGGGGAGGAACTGAACTCAGCTCCTGTTTACCACATGGAGATCAACACAAGGGAACAGAAGAGCTGGCTACAGGGGAGAGTAGCAGAATGGGGGTCTGAAAAGTTGCACGTTTCTGGGAGAAAATCACCAGGCACATGGGATGGCTTCTGTGACCCGGGTGAGTTGGCAGGAAATAGCACCTGGATTTGGCAACATAGATGTCACTGCTGAGCGTCATTAAACGGTGTTCGTGGGGACTTGCTGAGAGCTGGCATTGGGTTGGAGCGGGCTCTGAAGGTCAGTGGGTGGGGAAGAGACAACAGCTAGAGAGGCTCTGCTGTGTAGAGGAAGGGAAGGAGTGGGCAGGTTGGAGAGACACCACAGGATGGTGTTCCTCTGGGGCTGGAGTTTCTGGCATGTTCCCATTCAAACAGGAGTCCGAAGACTGGAGATGTGTGCTTAAGATGCTAACAGAGAGATTTGTACTTTAGCTACAGGATCAGCTGGACCCTCCCTTTACACTGGATGTAAACTTCCAACAATGCATTGCTTCTTGTTTGTGGGAAGAGTTGATGGGTTTCTGTTTAATGATACATGTTGCCAGAGAAACTTGTGTACTGAGAACATTTTTTATTTTATTTTTTGATTGAACTATGCATTTTTCTCCGCTCTCCTCCTTTCTTCCCCCTTTCCCTTCTGCCCTCTCCTATGGACCCTGCCCCACGCTCTCAATTTACTCAGGAGATCTTGTCTTTTTTTCCTTCCTGTATAGATCCATGTATGTCTCTCTTAAGGTCCTTTTTGTTGTCTAGATTCTCTAGGATTGTGAATTGTAAGCTGGTTTTTCTTTGCTTTATCTTTAAAAACCACTTATGAGTGAGTACATGTGATAATTGTCTTTCTGGGTCAGGGTTACCTCACTCAATATGTTTTTTTCTAAATCCATCCATTTCAAGACGTCATTAGTTTTTTCTGCTGTGTAGTACTCCATTGTGAAAATGTACCTCATTTTCTTTATTCTTCAGTTGAGGGGCATTTAGGTTGTTTCCAGGTTCTGGCTATTATGAATAATGCTGCTATGAACATAGATGAGCACATATCTTTGTGTATGATTGATCATCCTTTGGATATATACCCAAAAATGCTATTGCTGAGTCTTGAGGAAGGTTGTTTTCTAATTTTCTGAGAAATCTCCATACTGACATCCAAAGGGGCTTACCAGTTTGCATTCCCACCAGCAGTGCATAAGTGTTCCCTTTACCCCACATCCTCTCCAGCATAAGTTGTCATCAGTGGTTTTGATATTGGCCATTCTGACAGGTATAAGATGGAATCTCAGAGTTGTTTTGATTTTCTTTTCTCTGATGACTAAGGATGTTGAGCATTTCCTTAAGTGTCTTTCAGCCATTTTAGATTCCTCTATTGAGAGTTCTCTATTTAGGTCTGTACCCCATTTTTTATTGGATTATTTGTTCTTTTGATGTGAAGTTTTTTGAGTTCTTTGTATATTTTGGAGATCAACCCTCTGTCTGATGTGGGGTTGGTGAAGATCTTTTCCCATTCTGTAGGCTGTCCTTTTGTCTTGTTGGCCATGTCCTTTGCTTTACAGAAGCTTCTCAGTTTCAGGAGTTCCCATTTATTAATTGTTGCCACTGAGAACATTTTTACAAACTATTCAGTTGCTGAAACACTTTCCAAAATAGAAATATTTCATTTAAATAGTAAATGCCTGTAAACCATCAATCCTTAATTCCGTAGGAACAAGAAACACGACATAACTAGTCAGGAAATGCATTCCTCGAGTACCTGCTACACCAAGCACTGTCTGAGGTCTGAGGTCTGATGTAGAAATGCAGACAGCTCTGCCTCAAGGCATGTTCAGTGTAGGAACTGATGGGGAGGCTGTAAGCACCCAGTGAGACCATTTTTATTACTGAAAAGTCCTATGAGCCGTATACTCAAGCCAGGATGAACACTGGAAGTCCTTGGGGGTGACCCTCAGCCTTGGATGGGTTCAAATTAGAGAAAGGATGAAGGGCAAGTCCCCAGGCAAAGGGCTGTGTAACAGTAGAGAGGCCCGTGTGGCTCAGACAGTGGTCTAGGAATAGAGTGCGAGGAGGAGGTCACAGCATGTCGGCAGGTTATTCCTAAGCCTATGGTTAAGGGACGGATATTGGATTTGTTTAGGTTTTGTCTTTTCAAGATGAGAATTTACCAAAGGGTTTAATTAAGGGTGGAGCATTATTAGGATTGGTCTGAATACTCTGTGGGACAGTAAGGCTGGCTCAGGGTGAAGCATCTACACTCAAGCTACAGGTTAAGTGCTAGAGAACTTAATGGGGTCCACGGCGGGAACCGCTGGATCCTGCGTATATTCAAGAGATGATGCTGCTGGGATGCTGGAGGGTCAGCTCTGGGATGGGAAAGGAGGCCGTCAGGTTCAGCTGAAATGGACGTCAAGCACCTCTGTAGGCATTGCCGTGGTAGAGAGTATATGTACACATTGACTTAAGCAGCCATATCCCATCCTTCTTGAACAGTAATTTTTCATCGTTTTTCCCATTGAAGTTTTACTATTTTTTTTAATATGTATAGGTGTTTAGCCTGCATATACGTATATGCACAACATGCCTTGTGCCCATGGAGTTCTGAAAAGGGTTTCGGATCCCCTGGGACTGGAGTCAGATCTCGTTGTGAGCTACCATGTGGATGCTGGGAATCAAACCCAGGTCCTCTGCAAGAGTAGCTACTGATCTTCACTGCGGAGCCATCTCTCAGGCTTGGTGGCTTTTTTGTTTTTCATCTAAATTTTGTCAGAATTGATCTTCATTTTAATGTCATGTAAAATGCAGTGAATAGTAAAGTGAAGTCTGGACGCTGTGTTTTCCCCCATGTCCTGTTGAAGCCTCCATCTCCTTGCACATGGAGACACCAGTTTAGAAAAGAGTGCTTACTTCTGAGACAGTCCTCTTTTCTTATTGGTGTTATGTTTTCTGCTCTCTCCAAGTCCTAGACCTTTTTACTCTCATTTCCCCCATCTTTTAGAAGCCCTTGCTAGGGACAACAGGCCTTGAAAGTGATTAAGAAATTTAAATGTATGCCAGGTGGTGGTGGTGAAAGTTTTTAATCCCAGCATGCAGAAGACAGAGGCAGGTGGATCTCTGTGAGCTCCAGTCCAGCCTGGTCTACAGAGTGAGTTCCAGGACAACCAGGTCTATACAGTGCAGCCATGTCTCAAGAAAACGAAAAGCAAGCAAGCAAGCAAGCAAGAAAGAAAGAAAGAAAGAAAGAAAGAAAGAAAGAAAGAAAGGTAAATGTCTGAGCACTTGGTAAGACATTGACAGGAACTCAAGAACTTGTTGCAGAAAAACCTGATTTTGCCTGTAGGTGTCCCCCTCTTCACTGGATTAGCATGACCTTCTGTCAGAGCAAAGGTCCTGGCAGGGAACCTCAGTGTCCATCACTGATGGCCTGCGCCTCTCGTATGTATGTCTCACCTGTGCTCCGAGCACTGCTTTCCTTACTCTCCATGAATAGCACACTCTCTAAAAAGGTCAGATGAGAAATCCTTTCAACCCTGTGAGTCATGTGGCCTCTGGCACAGCTGCTTAGTCCACAGGTGTCGTGTGAGGTGCATCTACGCATCTGCCGCAGAAAGTGGTCTGGGCTGGCTTTCTTCTGGAGAGGCTGCGAAACTAGCAGCTGGTAGAGCAAAGACCGCTTCACCTTTGTGAACCCTGTGTGGGGCAGAACAGTATTCTGCTCAGTTGTCACAGAAAGCTGGGCTAAGGAAAGTCTTGTCTGTGGGCTGTGTTTAGGAGCCATTCCGTATATACCCGTTGTTGAAAATAATGTAAAAGATGAGATTCCACTTCCTTGATAATGCCCCCGCTGAAAATAATGTCATGTAAAAGACGAGATTCCACTTCCTTGATGGTGCTCCCCCCTTCTGTCTGTTTAAAAAGAAAAAAAAATGAGCAGTGGTCAAACGTAGGGGCTGTGTCTCAGAGGGTAAAGAGCCCGCCTCTGAGTTCAGCTCTTAGTACCAGAAAAATAAAAAAGACATCAAACCTAGAGCATTGTGAATGCTAGGAAGTCGCTGTACCCACTGAGCTGTGTCCCAGCCCTCCCCACAAGTGAAGCTTTTCTCCCCAGGCAGTGAGTCTGAGGGTGTGCTATCGTGATCTCCAGGGAAGAGGCAGGTTGGTTCTGTGACTGCGGGATTAACCACGTGGGACAGTGCGGGCAATGGGTAAAGACCACCTGTCAGCACAGCATGCTGGAAGTGCTCCCGGCTTCTCAGCCTTGCTCCCTGCCTTCAGGATGCCATTCTAGCCTCTAGTTTTATCCGGCTCACATCTATTAAAGGTCTCCTGTGCATAAAGCATTGTCTCCTGAGCATGTTATTCTAGGAAAAAAGAATAGTCTGATGGAAATAATTAAATTCTGCTACCATAGAGCGCCCATTCCCTGCCATGTAGAAGATGTTGAATAAATATCTGTGGCTCAATTAATATCATCTATTAAAGTGAATTCATACTGTTGCTTACTCATTACACTCATGGAGTTAAACATGAATCAGTGGATGAACTGATAGAAAAAAAAAGCCAAAACTGGTGTCCAACCCAAGTCCAAACCATCTGTGATGTCTATTGAGTTTAACAAGATCACTGAAATGTATTGTCCTTTCTCATGTCTTTATCTGTTTATGGGGAAAGGACTGAAAGCTGATTGGGGGCTAGAACCAGACAGATGTTTGCTGTCTGATCATGCAGAACTCCTTTTCCTTTATGAGCCCTACTAAGCGTCCAGCAACCCAGTAACAGGACTTCAACCATGGGAAACTTTTAAATGGTACTTCTTTATTTTCAAAATTAAAAAAAAAAATGTACGAGAAATGAAGGAATTTCTTTGCGGAAGGCCCTGCCTTTACATCAGAAACAAGGTCTCTTGGAGAAACAAATAGCTAGAGTGATGTCTTACTTCCTTCATTGTGTACTTGGTGGCATTTTCACTTAAGGTTTTTCCTTCTTTACAGTGGATTCCTTCCATTCTTTTGTGCCAGACTAACATGACTATAAATAACTATTAATTTTAGGCAGGTACATATTTCTGTTAAGCAAGCACTTGAAAAGATGAGACAAAAGGATGGAGAGTTGGAGACAAGCCTGGCTACACATCAAGACCCTACTAATAAACTGTGCTAACCTACTGTAGGCAGAAGTTTCTGTCCCGCCCGGTCCCACAGCCATTCAGTCCCAAAGAAACACACAGAGACTTATATTAATTATAAACTGTTTGGCCTATCAGATCAGATTTATTATTAACTAGCTCTTACAACTTAAATTAACCCATAATTCTTGCCTATGTTTAGCCATGTGGCTTGGTCCCTTTTCTCAGTGAGGCATTCTCATCTTGCTTCCTCTGTGTCTGGCTGGTGACTGACTCTGCCTTTCCTCTTTCCAGAATTATCTTAGTCTGGTTTCCCCACTTATACTTCCTGCCTGGCTACTGTCCAATCAGCATTTTATTAAACCAATATGAGTGACAGATCTTTACAGTGTACAAGAACATTATCCCACAGCAACCTACAAATAACATAGGCAGTATTTTCCAACCCATACAGTATACTGTATAATGTATTTCACATTTCAACCGTGCACACATGTGCACACATATATGCGACTTAAACAAAAACTGTGCCCTCTGGTGTTTTCTCTTGTTCTTCTTTTAAAATAACAATGGATCGTGACATGTAGATGGGAGTATAGAAATTTAATTCTACTCGGTTTATATTCTAAGTATAGCAGTATGCTACACAGATTCTTTTCTCTTTTTTCCAACCATCCTGTAGGCTATAGAATTGATTTTAAAAGTACAGAAGTATTGAGTTATTATTAAATCCTGCATATAGTTCTCGGTTTCACTAGACCCAAAGCTAAGAAAGAGTCAGCCCTTGCTTTTGGACTCAAACGGGCAAGACAGAAGATAATAACTTTTAGTAGGCACTGTGCTGTCGGAATAAACAGTGTGTGCCAGCAGAAAGGAGCACGCAGATTGTTCTCCCAGAGCATGACCTAGAAGGGCTTGGTAGCAGAGTGACTCAGGAACTGGGTCATATACAATGAATGAGAATTTTCAGGGTAAGAGAGAAGGCATTCCTGGCAGAAGGAACTCTATACACAAAAGCAAAAAACTGAAAAGTGTGGCCAGAGTTTAGGAACATATGGAGAAATCAGACTCAGAACATCCCTTGGCCCAGGATGAACTTTTTTAGGTAGTGAAAAGCCTAAATGGTGTGTAAGATGGAACAGCTTTAGGAAGATGATCTGACAGCTCTTTAATGTTTTAAATTGTGTGTGTGTGCGCGCACATGTGCACACACACCCATGCTCATGTACACATGCATGTGTATGGAAATCAGAGGCAATTTACAGGAGCTGATTCTCTCCCTCCACCCCGTGAGTCCCAGAAATCAAAATCTAAGCCTTTATTCACTAAATCATGTGGCTGGGGTCCTCCATCACCTGATTAAAGGATGACTAGAGGCAGGAGATTCTTTGCATTGCTTCCTGCGGGAAGTAAGACCCAGTGAGGGGAGTGAGAAGATACTCTAGGTACTAGAGTTGTGGCGGTTTCTTCTCTTGTTACTATGAGAGAATAGCAGACCAAGCAGCTCCCGGGAGGGGAGGTTTGTACTGACACACGGTGGAGACAGAACTGAGCATCACCAGGCAGGGAAGACAGGGTAGCTGGCATGATTCTGTGCATGGACAAGCCTGCTCACAGATTGACCAACCAAGAAAAGGAAACCGGACCAGAAGCGGGCCCACCCACACTGCATCCCACTGGCCCATCGGCAGTCTCCTACAGTGAGGCTCCATGTTGTCAGTTGGAGACCAAGTGTTTAAATATATGAGCTTGTGAAAAATATGTATTCAAGCCATATCAAGAGTTCAGGACCATTCTATCTCACATGCATTTTCTGATATTTACTGGATTTATACTAATTACAGAAAAAGAAAAGAACTGGGCAGTGGTGGTACAAGCCTTTAATCCCTGCACTTGGGAGGCAGAGGCAGCTGTATTTCTGTGTGTTCGAGGCCAGCCTGGTCTACAAAGCAAGTTTCAGGACAACTAGAGCGGTTCCACGGAGAGACCCTGTCTTGAAAAACAAAACCAAACGAAGAATGGTTCTTGATCTTGAGGAGCCTCTGTCTAGTGTGAGTAGAGAAGCAGTGTAGTGGGTGGAGTTAATCAGGTTTGCACACAGCAGGAAAAGAGCGATGAACCCAAACCAAGAGGATCAGAAAGAGCCCCTTGGGAGGGAATACACGAGTGGATGCTGGGAGAACAAGCAGCAGTTAGCTGGCTGCAGCGGATGGCAAGGACACTAAAGTAGAGGGCAAGCCTGGGAACTGGGAGCAGTGGGGAGTGACACTGGTGTGGAAGTGGGGAGTTCACCAAGTTCGGTAGTGCAGTTTGCAGTACATATGGAGCCTCCAGGTCATACTAAGGGTTTGTCCTTCGGTGGTGGGAAGATCATTTGGGTATTCAGCATGGGAATAACATGAGTAGCTTAGTGGTCTAGTGGTGTAGGAGGTCCTTCTTTCCTTGTGTTGCTTGTATTGGTTAATGAATAAAGAAACTGCCTTGGCCTGATAGGGCAGACCTTAGGTAGGTGGAGAAGATGGAAACTGAATTCTGGGAGGAAGAAAGCAGAGTTGGGGAGACACCATGGATCCACCACCAGAGTAAGACATGCTCCCGAAACTTAGCCGGTAAGCCACTGCCACGAGACGATACACAGATGAATAGAAATAGGTTGAACTAAGATGTAAGAGTTAGCCAATAAGAAGTTAGAGCTAATGGGCCAAGCAGTGTTTTAATTAATATAGTTTCTGTGTGATTATTTTGGTTCTGGGCAGCCGGGATGAACAAGCAGCCCTCTCCTTGCAACAGTCTAGGCTTATTCTGATAATGTAACAGATAGAAAGAGCTGGGCTGGAGAACTGGCTCAGCAGTTAAGAGTACTGGCTGCTCTTCCAGAGGACCAAGGTTCAATTCCCAGCATTCCCATGGTGGTTCACAACTCCAGTTCCAGAGCTTCTGACATCATCTTCTGGCCTCACACTTTGCATATTTGTAGTAGACAGACATACATGCAAGCAAAAATACCCTTACACATAAAAATAAAATCTCAAAAAAAAGTTAAAGATAGTAACGGCTAACCTTCATCAAATACATCTAGTGGCCAGACACTATTGTAAACACTTTACCCTGCTGAAACAACCCTACTGTTGCTGGCCTTGCTTTACAGGGAACCTACTGACAGAGGTGGAACAGCTTGTTGAAGTTTCCCGTCATTTGCAGTCATTGGCAGCTCAAGAACCTAGTTCTCCCTTTTGTGCTAACTCAGTGATGGGCTAGTGAGGGGTCAGCCTGGAGGAAGGAATTACTGTGGGCGGCTCTAGGGCAGGGGTAGAAGATGGAGGGAAGGTGACGGTTAATTGGCTGGTTAGCCATGACAAATTCCAGACAGGGGTTTAAACAGCAGAGACATGGCTCTCACAGCTGTGGAGGCTGATGCCCAAGGCCAGGATGCTGTCAAGACTGGCTCCTAATGAAGGTGTCCTTGGTTTATTTGTATGTGTCTTCTCTTTTGTCTCTTTTACTTGTCCACTTGTGGTTTTGTTTTGTTTGGGGGCTTTGAGGGGTGTTCTGGCTTTTTTTCTTCTTTTTTAAGCAAGGGATTACTGTGTAGCTCAGCCCCCAATTCTCCATCCTTCTGTCTCAGCCTCCAGAATTCCGGGATTACAGGTGTGTAATTACAGCCACCTTCTAGCTGTTCCTTCACGTACCCCTCCTCTCTCCTTACAAAGACACTAATCTCATCCAACCAGGGCCACGGCTGTCCCCTCATTTAACTGTCATTGCTTCTTCAAAGGCCACATCTCCAAATGCAGTGGTTAGGGCTTCAGCATAGCAACTCTGGAGGGCACACACTCTCAGTCCATCACAACAGCAACTGTGCGAAAGAACTTGAGGGAGAAGGAAGAGTTTAGGATGAGAAGATTCTCACAAAGAGTGTGGGGCGAGGAGCTGGACTTATCGTAGATAGGAGAGCCTCCAGGAGGAGAGCACTGGCTTGTGGGAATGGAGGCTGAAGTCATGGGGTGGATCCAATCCCTGAAGGAAATATGGAAAGTGAAGAGAGGCAGCCCTGATGAGGTGGGAGAGATTTACCAAGCAATCAGAACAGGAGTAAGAGACTTTAGAAATAACTTCCAGGGGCTGGAGAGATGGCTCAGTGGTTAAGAGCATTGTCTGCTCTTCCAAAGGTCCTGAGTTCAATTCCCGACAACCACATGGTGGCTCACAACCATCTGTAATGAGGTCTGGTGCCCTCTTCTGGCCTGCACACACACACACACAGACAGAATATTGTATACATAATAAATAAATAAACATTTTTTAAAAAAAGAAATAACTTCCATCCCTGAATCCAAAGGAAGAAAGCGGCCCCAGGAGTAGAGAGCCACCCACAAACTCGGAGCCTCCAGTGTGTCAGCCTTGCATTCCTAGGTGGCAAGGAGCATTCAGAATCACAGCCTTCCATGGCTCGGAGGACCTGGAAGTGCCTTTACAGTCGTTCAGCAAGCGAGGAGGAGGAAGCTGTGTGCACCTTGTGATTTGCCTGTGGCCTGGTGGACAAAGGACTGGACTCTGGGTCCCCAAGACTTTTGACTTCAGTGATTTTGACAGTATATCAAATAAAGCTGACCATTTTGGAGTTTGAAAATTGATTTCTTAAGAACAAGCAAGCATGCCACTAAAGTGGAGAAAGAAGAGTCAGAATAAGTTTCCTTGTGTTTACAGAGAAGTAGCAGGGAAGCCTGGTGTTGGTTTTGACCAGTGACAGAAGCAAAGATGCAGAAGACAGAGCAGGAGTGTGCCTCAGATGTGAGGACTAAAAACAGCATGTGGTCCCCAGGGTGAGTGCAGTGACATTATGTGTCCCCCAGGGGTGAGCGCAGTGACTTTGTGTGTGTGTGTGTGTGTGTGTGTGTGTGTGTGTTGAGGGGGTGAGTGGGTGTCAAGACAGGATCTCTCTTCATAGTCCTGACTTTTCTGGAAATCACAATGTAGATCAGGCTAGCCTCAAATTCACAGAGCTTCATCTGCCTCTGCCCTCCCTCCTAAGTGCTGGCACTAAAGGCATGTGCCACCATGGCCAACATAATGCTAATTTTTTTTAATTTTATGATCATTAGTGTTTTGCCTGCATGTGTATCTGTGTGAAAGTGTCAGGTACTCTGGAACTGGAATTACAGACAGTTACGAGCTGCCATGTGAGTGCTGGGAATTGAACCCAGGTCCTATGGAAAGAGCAGCTAGTGCTCTTAACTGCTGAGTTGTCTCTCTAGCCCAGTAATGGGAGGGGGTTGATTTGTTTGTTTTTGTTTTTTTCAAGACAGGGTTTCTCTGTGTAATAGTCCTGACTATCATGGAACTGACTTTATAGACCAGGCTGGCCTTAAACTCACAGAGATCCTCCTGCCCCTGTCTCCCAAGTGCTGGGATTAAAGGTGTGTGTCACCACCACCCAACTCATAATGCTAATTCTTAATATGGCTCTTTTTATGCTTTTCTATCATGAACTAATCCCACATTGTTATTTTTAATTTTATTATATTCTTCATTTTCTAATTATAAAAGTTACGAACCCAGAATGTTAAAATCCTAAAAATATAAAGTGACAGAAAAGTGATTTTTTTATCTTAATTTTACAATAAACTAAGGCATACTTACTTCCTCGGTTCTTTCTAACGTTGTATTTTTTAACTTGTATCTAACACATAGCCTCTGTCTGAAGTACTGTGTGACATTTCAATACACGTACACGATGTATCACGTGACCAGTGTCATCCCCACACCTGTCACATCGGACACTTAGTATTTCTGTGCTGGGACTCTTCACAGTCCTCTGCTAGCCACCTTTCAATATTTAGTTATTGTCACCCATAGTTTCCTTCTGTGGGGCATAGTGGTGCACACTGTAATCCCAGCCCCTCGAGAGATTGGGGCAAGAGAATAATCAAGGTCTGTCTGATCTGCCACCGCATGAGTTCAAGGCCAGGCTGGGTGGGTGATTTACTGAGACAGTCGCTCGTCCTCTGGTGTACTGATGCAGCTCAGTGGGCAGCACTTGCCACAGCGGGGGAGCACTCATCCAGGGTGCAGAGGCCTTGGGCTATTTAGACTCGCTGCAGCTTGGGGTTTAGTCATGTTTGCGCACACACACACACACACACACACACACACACAACACAATCTTTTTTAGACTCTGGTGTCAGTGTTCTTGTTTGCTACATCTTTAAAAATCCACTTGACCTGATATTTGTATCCAAATTCCTAGCCATGGTAAGAATTCATGGGCTCAATGAATGTGTGTTAACTGAACTGCTAGAACATGGGTGGGGCTTGAACTGTCGTTAGCTAATTCACTTAGTAGCTGTGTGCTGAGCAGCATCTGTCCATAAGCACTGATGTGAGGATAAGGAGCCAACCGTAAGCTGTGGAGTAGCAGAGAAGGGAATCCTAAGGGAGTTCCTAACGCCGAAGGGTGTCAGCGCCATAAGAGAAACGTGAGGACAGCTGGAAGGTAGAGATGTAGTCACAGAGATACTGACGAACAACATCCTTATACATCCGTAAAGACTCAAAGCGCAGTGGCACTCGGGAAAGAAATTCCAGCTGGAGGTGGTGTGTTCGGTAGGGTTCCAGAAGGGAAACAGCATGTCGGTGGAGCTTTGGAGGATACTGTCCTGGCAGCTGAAAGTCGTGGGTCTGTAGTGGTATCCATCATCTTCCCATTCATCTCTAACTTGTCTGTCTGAAGATGTCAACCATGGTGACAGGTAATGCCTACCATCCCTGGAGCCCACCTTTCTCTGTCTGTCGCCCTCTTTCCTCTCCAGTGTTAACTTGGCCATTGTAGTTCTGCAAAGTTTTGAATAGTTCACGATTTTCAACAATTGATATCTTTGCACATGAACCTTACACAAGACAGCTTTTCAGTCTGTTTACTTTTCATGCTGAACACTAAACCCGGGACATTGTGATGCTGAGTGTTTACTCAACTACTAAGCTACACAGCCCAATCACAGATCTGAAAGTTTGTTAAATTATACACAAAATATCCTGTTTTCAAGCATTATTTCACAAACCCATACAATTTTTGCTCTAAAGTAATCCACCAAAAGCAACAGCAGACGTACCACAGAGCAGCTATCCCGATGCACAGTCATGGCAGTATTTTTTATTTTAAATAACGCTGCTGTTCTAAGACCACATTTCCTGGCTTTGCCCTTATCTCTGTAGAACCTACATCTTACCACTGCTGTGGGATTTCTAGACAGTAGTAGGTCTGGAGGAGCTGAGTCTCAGGACAATGAAGTTAGTGAAGGCCTACTTGCAAAGTAGCTTCTTTGAAATTCTATGAGCCCTCAGAACTGTCTTCACACCCATCTGATAAGAGCCAAAAGGTCTTTGCTTCCATAACAGAAGCCAGTTACAGCTCCTGCAAGGCAGTTCTCACACCACTAAGCAACAGTTCTGCCCCAAACTGAAAGAGAAACTCCCAGTCCCCAGCATCTGGAGACACCACTGGTTCCTTCAGACGGAGCTGCTCCCTATTGGTGAGATCAGGGCGTGCAAGGCGGTGGAGGCCTCCCGATTAAAGTTTTCATGTTTCCCTAGCATATGTAAGGCCTAACTGGAGTCTCTGCTGATCTCCGCAGAGGCTCATTCTTTAGTGTGGCCGGAGAGAAACCAGATGTACGATGGTGTACTCCATTCAGCCTCAAGCACCGTGCAGACTTCCTAAGAGTGAGGGGAGTTTTACCAAGTACTGCAGGGGTGGAAGGTTAAAGGACTAGAGGAACGCCAGATATGTCATGTAGCTCTGTAACCCCAGCACTCAGGAGGCTGAGGCAGAAGGATTACAAATTTTAGCCTAGCCTGGGTTACAGAGTAAAGCTGTGTTTCAGATATTTAAAAAGGTACAGTTTATCATGGGAGTACATGCGTGCTTGTAATCCCAGCATGCCGTGCAAAGGCTGAGTAGGAGGGAACATGAATTTGAGCCTCGGTAGTAGGAATTTGTCTCAGAAAATTAAAAATAAAAATAAGAGAGAGTGAGAAAAATAAAAACTTTTTTTTTTCTAGATAAGGTTCTGTGTAACAGCTCTGGCTGTCCTGGAACTCTCTCTGTAGACCAGGCTGGCCTTGAACTGAGAGAGATCTATCTGCCTGTGTCTGCTAGGATTAAAGGCACATGCCGCCGCCACCCAGCTCTTGACTCAGTTTTTAAGTTTTTGTAACAAACAGCCCAGTTTCTATCAATAAAGTAGTAAAGTGGAAAATCTAATTTAGAATTGCCTTCACCAGAAGTGGATTCTTCTGCTGCTATCACACACTGAACAGACTAGAGGCCAGCATGGACATGGCACCCCTGAGTGGTCTTGGCACTCTGCTGCAGTTCGTCTCTGCCACACAGGAAAGAGGAATTCTAATTAGAGTGTGTAGAGCATCACTCAGCATGACACACAGACAGCTCCACACTCAGTGACATCATAGTCACCCTATAACTACACCCTATAACTCAGTGACATCATAGTCACCCTATAACTACACCCTATAACTCAGTGACATCATAGTCACCCTATAACTACACCCTATAACTCAGTGACATCATAGTCACCCTATAACTACACCCTATAACTCAGTGACATCATAGTCACCCTTTAAGTCTAACTACAGCCCGTTCTTGGAAGTCGTACCCAGTATCCTGTCTTAAGATTGCAGACCAAGCATGAGACTATTTTACCTATCTCCCCCACTTACTATTCGGGTATGTGTGAGTAGAGGATTGCACAAGGGGTAGGCTATGGCAGCAAGAAACACAGCTCCCATTAATTTATATTTACTTTATTTATTTATTTGAGGAACTGGGACTATACATAGTCCCTAGAGTACAAGCATCATGCCACTCAGCTGTATCCCCAGATCTTTTAGTACTTTTTGAGACAAGGAGCTCACTAAGGGACCCAACCTGCCCTCGAACTCACTCTGTAGCCTAGGTAAGTCTCAGCTCCTCCATCTTTCGGTCTCAGCCCCTCACATAGTTGGAGTTACAGATGTGCATCCATTAAATCGTGTGTGTGTGTGTGTGTGTGTGTGTGTGTGTGTACATATATGCACACATGTATCTAAGATTGTTGCAGAGTATCACTACTACTACACTACATGAGCAGAACAAAATAATGTGCTTGTTGTTACTTTTGCTACCCAAGAACTGTTTTTGTTCTCTTCTTAGATAGTCCCAATCATCTCCTCCATATTTAGATAGATTTGAAGATTCTTCATTAACCTCTTTGTGGTTTCGCAACCACCAGGCACTATGCCAGCTCCCAAGAGTGAAGCTTTCTTCTACAGCTTAATTGTCCATCAAAGAACCTTCACCTTTTTTTCTCTTTTGTTTATAATTCTCGGAGAGTGCTTTCCCACATTTAAGACTTCCTGCGTCTTTTATTTTTACCTGCCAAAATAAAAAGAAAATACTATAATGTATATATGAGAGATTTCCTTCAAACTCAGCATTTGTAGTCAAAATAAGGTCTTTTAAGGGAATGACTATAGTCAGAGTAATATATATATATTATATATATATATATGAAAATATTATAATAAGATACGGTATTGTGTACAATTAATGTACTAAGATTTTTCTCCCCCCTTGTGACTTCCCTTTACTGATAACTTCGAAGGAGATGGGGAGATGACCCGGTCAGGGTTCAGTTTCCAGCACCCACACAGCAACTCACAACCATCTGTTAACTCTAGTTCAAGGAATCCAACACTCTCTTCTGTCCTTCAGGGGCACTGCACACACATGGTACACTTACATACATGCAGGCAAACACTTACATGCATAAAATAAAGATAACTCTTAAAAATAAATCCCAAAGCCAGACAGTGAGCCGCACACCTTTAATCCCAGCACTCAGGAGGCAGAGGCAGGAGGATCTCTGTGGGCTCAAAGTCAGCCTGGTCTACAGAGTTCCAAGACAGCCAGGACTGTTTGACAGGGAAACCCTGTCTCAAAAAACCAAAACCCAAACACACAACAACAAAACCCTATGATAGTATTTCTTGAGAATTATATGAAAAATCACAGAGCTCATGAAGTAATGTATTTTTAGAATTGACTTTAAGAATCACTCTTTATTTGGAATTGCAAGCAATGTAGAACTTCCATAAAAGCTGTAGGATAATTGGTCTTAGGCATCTCTGTGTACAGTGGCCCTTGTCTGGTTGCATCTTGAGAGAAGGCCTAGCACAGTGACGGAAAGGATGGTGTTTAACAAAGGCATTTAGAAGTCAGGAGATGGACTCCCTCTGACATGAAGAAGTAAACAGAAGGATGCATCCGGCCTCACTGATCCTCAAGGTTGCAAAAGCAGAATGTCTAATGTAGTGAAGGACGCTGTAGGTCAGCTGAAAAGTGCAGCAAGCGTTGGTGTGGTCGCTTGAAAGCCGCATGAAAGTGGAGTCCTGAGTGACTGGATGTAGGTGCCGATTCAGTTAAGTACTCACGACCGTTCTTTCAGAAAGCTCTTGATCAAAAAATAAGACAAAAGTTCCCAATGAAAAAGTTGCCCGAGACTTAAGTAAAAGGGTGATGCAGTTGCGCGGCAAAGCAGTCCCCGCTACAGCTGGGATCTCACCACTGAAGCTTTTAGACGCGGAGGATTTGAATCACGTGTTTCTTGCTGTATTGTTGGTGTGCCTGGTGAGGCGGAAAGCTTGCTTCTAGGCAGTGCTCAGACTTTCTCCCTCCTACTCTCCGCCTGTGAGTCATCAGAACCAGTTTGCCGTCCTTCGCACACAAAGAGAAGGCTTTGACCCGTCAGCAGGGAATGCGCTGGCTTGGTAATCATCTGTTCTCCCTTGTAATCAGGCCCAGGCGTTTGCAAACTTCTTGGCAGGTTAAGGAACTGTGGACAGCTGTAGACTGGAGCAAGAAAGATGAGATTCACAGACACGAGATGCTCGATGGCTGGACTCAGCAGCCCAGGACTGACTCAGACTGGGAAGCATGCAGTTACTTGGGTATCTTAAAGCCTGCATGTCCATTCTCCTCGCTACTTCCTCCCCTACCGTTTTCACTGACTTAGTGACCCGTGTTTTCTGCTTTCTATCCATCAAAGCAGAGAAAAGCTCTCTACCAAGTAAGAGCAGGCATAGGGCTGCTCAGGACCAGCCTCTCCCACTTAGCAAGGTAGCATCCCAGGCGGGAGAGACCCTTAGTGTCCTGGTTTTCTCAGGATCCTCATCTGTAAAACAAGGATAAGCTCCAACCCGCAGAGATATGTAGAGGCCACACAAATTAGTCTATTGAAGTTGCTAGCTCACTGCCTAGCGTGTGGAAGTACACAGTAAAAGGCTAAATGTGAAAGAAAACTGATGTGGTCCACCTGGAAAAACGTCTCAGTGCTTGCCTGCCACCGGGGTGGGGGATCGCTTTTTAACAGTATGTCATGACATAACCTCTAATTAGTTAGCAGTACTACACAGTTGGTTGAAAGAGACCATGTTTAAATGTGTCTATGCCAGCACCCCGTAATCACATACCTTATAGGACATGTCTGTTTTGCTGAATTCGGAATTATAGACCTTTATCAATCTGTTTTTGCTACTTAAGACTTGGCTGTCCTGGGCTCAACCTTTTTTTGCCTTTTTTTTTTTTTTTTTTTGGTCCATACTGTGTACTAGGTTCCTAAATGCTGCTATGAATTACAGACAGGTTTGGCGTCTTTATACAAGAGATACCAGTTCTTTAGCAGCCTGGGGGACCAGAGTTCAAACTCAAGGTGCCTACTGGGTTGGTTGGTTCAGCTTCTGAGGAGGAAAGCATCTCTTCCATGTGTCACACTCCTGGGTGCTGTTGGAAGCCCTCGGCCATATCTATGACTCGTCCTTCACCCCATGTCTTTCTTCCACTTCACAAGGCCCTTGCTCCTGTCTCAGGTCTTGTGACTTTCTTTTATAAGGACAGCTGTCATTGGGTTGAGGATCCATTATGACCCATGTCTCATCTTAAGATCCTTAATTATAACACCAGTGACAATTTCCCCAAACACAGTCATATGTAAAGGTTCTTGGAGCAAGACCTAGACTTACCTTTCTGGAGGTCCACCATTCTCCTTTCTTCATCCTTTGTGAGATAGAAGGATTAGAATCTTGGGAGAAAGAGTAAACTAGAAAAGAGAACGACCTCCTAAAGTGGCCGCCAGTGGTTCTCAACCTTCCTAAGGCTTCCCCCCTTTAATACAGTTTCTCATGCTATGGTGACCCCCAACCATAAAATCATATTCATTGCTACTGCACAACTAATTTTGCTACTGTGATGAATCATAACTAAATATCTGTGCTTTCTGATGGTCTTGGGTGACCTCTGTGGAAGGGTCATTTGACACCCACACAACCCAGTGGCAAAAGTAGACCTTTGCTGCCAGTATGGTGTCGTGAAACTACAGGAAATAATGACCAGGTACAGTTAAAGCTCTGTCCAAAGGGCAGGTCTTCAGCAGTAGGAGCAGAACCCCTGGGGTTTGCCCCTCATCTTTTTCAAGTGTGGTGACACTGTGCAGTTCCAGGCCAGCTAGTGCTGTGGGTTTGGGTAAAGAATGGCAGGGAGACAGCACACATCTTCACGTGGTGTGGGTCCAGGTGCTGACACACAGGAGCACACTGCCCTCTCCCGTGAGCCCCTCCGGTGACCTCACCACCACCACACGGTGGTCCTCAGCCCTGCCTTAGAGAGCATCAGGAGAAATTTGGTCAACAGAGCAAAGTGGAGGGGTTCCAGATATCTGGGAGCTGAATAAAGAGCGACAAAGACAACATCCAGTTTTAGTCCTCATGATGGCATTGGTAGTGACCAGGAAAAGGACACATAGAATTGTATTTAACTCTTGATTCTTGCTACCATAAGAAAAGCACTGGACAAGCCAACATAAATGAGGAAACGTTCGTATTTCAGGCATTGAGGTTTCAAACCATGACCAGTTGACCTTGTTGCTCTGGGCCTGTGGTGGTATAGCACATGATGACCAGAGACTGTCAGAACAAGAAACTGGAAGCTGGTGGGGACTGAGGTCCAACAATCCCTTTTGAAAAGTGCATGCCTTCAGTCACCAGGGCCTTGCAAGAGGTCCCATCTCTTAAAGGCTGTACCACCACTGCGTAATAGCACATTCTGGGGACCCAACCATCTTGTTGGGTCCTTTGGAAGATGTTCCAGATCCAAAGGATAACAGTGTTCATACTGAGGCATTTTGCCCGAGTCAGAGAATTTGCTTCTAGTAGATTTGATCACAAACCTAAAATGATTTGGGATAGTAGGTAACTGAAGAAAATCTGGCTTTATAGAGAGATGTGACTCTGATAAGAGTCCTGCCAACGTGTATAGAAAGCCACCCTGGATATAGTGGGTTTTATAAAGATTTTTGAAATCAAAGCTCATTTTTTTTCATAAAATCTTTAGGCTAAGATAACCTTAGAATTATTATATATTTTTTTAAAAAAACAACCGATTTTGGTGTGTTTTTAAAGATTTGTTTATTTTTTTATTTTATGTATATGAGTGTTTGTCTCAATATATATCTGTGCCCACTCACATTCCCAGTACTCTCAGAGGCCAGAGGGGGCACTAGATCCCCTGGACCTGAACCACAATGTGTGTGCCGGCAATCAAACCCAGATCCTCTGCAAGAGCAAGTAGCCAGTGCACTTAACCGTGGACCTGACTCCCCAGCTCCTATTTAGGAGGTCTTTAGCCAGCCAGTTACTTAGTATATGTTATCACTTCTTACCTTTTAAGGTGCTGTCATTGATTTCCAGAAACATTAGTTTAGCAAGGTTAGACACACCCAGAACCACACTCGGGAATTGGAGGCAAAAGGACTTCAAATTCCAGGAAGCAGGACGTAGTCAAAGGCTGGAGAGTGCTTCAGAATAACTTCTGGCTGCCCTAGGAAAGATGAGAGATGAATGCATGGATGCAAGGGAAACAATATATGGACACGGGTTCATTACTTGTGTTTTTAGAGTGTTTAAAGGATACAGATGTGTATATATAGGTGTATGTGTGCATTTGCCCACATTGATGTGTGTGGAGGACAGGTTGATGTTGACTTAGATGTCTTCCTTGTTTCTCCACTTTATACATCAAGGCTGGGTACCTCCCAGAACTCAGAGCTTACTGATTGGCTAGATTGGTCTGCACTGGGGTCCCGTAACACCCAGCTTTTGTGGGTACTGAGGATCACGGCACATCTTTGCCCATCTGAGCCACTCCTCAGCCCTCATTACTAGCTGTTGTGACAGAAACGATTTGAGGGAGGGTTTCTTCAGACTGCAGACTTCAGGCAGAGCGGTGGTCACAGCCAGGAGAGAATGCAACAAGGACAACTTCATCCATCGAGGAGGGACCTCGCCGTGCCACCCGTTCATCTCTCGGAAGACCAGGAGGCAGAAGGGGGTCAGGGAGCAGGACCAGGCTGTCACCTTCAAAGGTCTATCCTAGAGGCCTGCAGGCACAAGCCAGGCCCCATATGCCGAAGGTTCTACAACCTCTCAAAATACTGCCAGCTAGGGACCAGCTGTTCAGGCACACCTGCCTGGAAGGGACATGCCACGTTCAAATTATAGCATGCCATAAACTGGACCAAGTCGTTGCCCGAGAGCTGGAGTCTGCAGTGGCCTCGGAGCTACACCCAGCCTGCCACCTGTAGTCTCTGGTCTACAGGTTAAGCATGGTTGGTAACAGTTTACACAGTTGAAAACAGTCAAGAGAATGTTTCATACCACATGAGAAGCGTATGAACTGTCTGCTTCAGGGTTCGTAAGTAAAGCTTTATTGGACGATAGCTCCTTCCCTTGAGTGTTGTCTGTGGCCTCTTTTGTCCTCCCATGGCAGAGTTAAGTAGTTATAGCGGATGCCATTTTGTGGTCCAAGGAGCTTAAAGTGTTTGTTCTTTGGCCCTTGCCAGAAAACACCTTTTATCCCAGTTGTGGAACAATGTTTTATAAAAAATGCTTTTTTTTGAACCCCAGTTTATAGACCACTTGAATTTGTCTCCTCACACTCTGCTTAGGTCGAGGAAAGTGAGGCTCACTGTAGCAGACAGTTGGCTAGGCATCCTCCCGTGAACCTTGGCACCGTACAGAGCAGTTGCTCCACGGTGCTCCATGGCTTAATGGGCCAGCCAGTCCAGCCGGAGACATTTTGAACAGGACACTGTCACCAGTGTCATTGATGGGGGACTCTCACCAGTGCTGAGAACTTGTCTCAGTTGTCTTGCATCTCTGTGACACAGCTTCAAAGGCTCCTGGCCCTGGAGAGAAGTCTTTGATTGGCCAGACCTAAATCCTGTGATAACATCTTATTAGGCAGCAGGCTAGCATTGAAGGAGGTTTTTCAGCTGTCCTTCCCACAAGGATACATACCTTTAATCCCGCTCTCAGGAGACTCGCAGTCTGTGAGTTTGAGGCCAGCATGATCTGTACTGAGTTCCAGCCAGGGCTGCATGGCAAGATTTTTCCTTTAAAGCAATTTCTTAGGGGCCTCCTCAGATCCCCTGAATCAGAATCCACAACTTTGACAAGTTCCACAGATGATTTTAGGTGCATTTAAAACTGGAATGAAGTTCTCCTTTGGCTAGTTAGTATTTTTCACTGAAAGGAAATATTAAACACCATGGGTTCATGTCTTTGACGTTGGGAGGTTCCCCACGAGTCTGACGAATCTGCGTCTGCTTCTCCAGTTACAGTATTTTGTGTGGCAGCCCCAGGAACCCATGGAAATAGGAAAAGCAGACAGCAGGACAATGACCCAAACATATGGCTCACTTGTAAACATCAAATTGAATGTGTCAATCATGCAGCCAAAATTTTTGAGATTTTATTTTTATTTGCATGTTCCTATGTCTGGGCATGGTACGTATGCAGTGCCCTTGGAAGCCAGAGGAAGGCATCCAATTCACTGGGACTGGAGTTAGAGATGGTTGCCATCTACTTCCTGGGTGCCGGGAATTGAACCCAGGTCCTCTGGAGGAGCAACCAGAGCTCTTAACCCCTGAGCCATCTCTCCAGCACCTAGACCATATTCTAAAGAGACAAGGTGAGCTACTGGTCTAATATAAACCACATACAAATTGAAAGCTCTCTGATCTGTAAATAACATCTATATAGCCTTCCAGACCCAGATTTTCTCATCTCTGAAAGAAGGTTACTAAAATGAAGGTGGCAGACAGCTCATAACGGCATGTCATGGCTCCTAGCAGGACTAGAACCATGCTTGGTCTTACAGATGTCGTCACTGGGTTTGATTTGCTGTACTTGGAGGCCGTGGTACTTGGTGCTTTAGTTAACCAAAGTGCTAACTGATTGTGCAGTAGATCTATATCGAGTTTAGAGTTACAGATTCTTAGGCACTCCACTTCGGTTCTTCCTCCCGTGTCTGCCACCACAAGACAGCATAGAGCACAGTGTTTATACCATTGGGTCTGTTTGATAAACTGCAGCCATTACTATGCAAAGGGTCCAGGCACAACTTGTGATAGCTGCAGGGTATAGCTGAAATACCCTTAAAACCATGACTTTGGAAAATACTGTCGCTGGGGAACCACAGCAGTGAAGTCTCGGGGAAACCCCAGACAACAGAAAGGATGTCAGTAGTTGTCGGAAACCTGCTAAGACACATCCACCCAGCCCCTCTCCAGGCACGAGGAAGCCATGAACTTCACAGGCATGCGCTGTCGTTGATCATTTCCCCACTTTTTCTGTGAAAGTGTATCACTGTACAAAAGATGGAACTGTACCAGTTTCCGCGGCCACAGCACACTAAAGTAAGCTTCTTGTTTTGTTGAGATGGTGTCTCTCCGTGTAGTCCAGGCTGGGCTACAGCTCACTGAGGTGTCCTAGGCTGGTGTCACTGACAACATTCCTGTCTTAGCCTCCTGAATTCTGGGACTACAGTTGTTAGCCACCGTACCCGGCTTTAAAATAGCTTCTTTATTGAGAAACGAATAGGTTTGTAGTTACTCTTTTAGTTTTTATTACCTTGCAAATGAAAGGATATTGTTATAAAGCAGGAAACCAGCTAATAAAGCTTAACCAAGTTGTGAATAAATGCTCTGGATACATAAAGCCCTAGACCTTGTCTCGGCTCCAAGACTCCCTGGTCTCCCATTGATCAGCCTGTGCTGTTCTAACACAGCCACTGGCAGGCCTGAAATGACAATCCTACGTTACTTTGCCTAGAACCAAAATAGAGAGTTGTAGAAAAATAATTGTTAGCTTTTGAAGTACGGCAGTGCCACAGTCAAACAAAACGTTTCCTGTGTTATAGGCCAGGAATTATCAGCCAGAGACATCCTTTCAGAAATTAAATTGATGGGGATTTTCCGCTACTTTGTAAACAGAAAACTTGTAGATACCTCTATAAATTCAAGAACTGGGCCATGAAGCAGATCTTTCTTGTGGTGGAGTCTCACTCCTGATTGTCCTGAGGGCTGGTGTAGGTGCTGCTGCTGCTGCTCTTTTAGCCCCAAGCTGTACAGCCGGCCTCCCAGGTCCAGCCTTGCTATTATCCCATGATTTAGCCCGTCTCTGCTCCGTGGCAGTCAGTCCCTCGTGCTTGGTCAGCCTTTGCTCTCTAGGAAGCTCTTTAGGAACAGGTCAGTTTAGGCACTACCGCAGGAAACCATGCTTCCTCCCTGGCGTATTTCCTGAGGCCAAGCTCTGCTCTTGCAAGTTATCCGTCAAACCATCATATCGTACTTCAGTTTTATTTGTTTATTTATGTGCAAGTGCTAGTGATCAAACTGAGAGCCTCACCCACGCTAGGCAAGGCCTGTGCCTCTGACCAGCACTTCCCACCCCTCTGTGTAGCCTTTCCTTTTAGGGCCGCCAGCTCACACACACACACAAAAAGACACTTATTATTAATTATGAAAGCTTGGCCAATAGCTTGGGCTTGTTTCTAACTAGCCCTTGTATAACTTAAATTAACCCATTTTTATTGTCTGTCTATGTGGTGCCATGCAGCTTGTGGCTTGTACCTCTCCTTCTGCATGTTTTGCTTCCTCTGTGACCCCTTCTTTCTCCCAGAGTCCTCTCTGCTCTGAAAATCCTGCCTAGCTATTGGCCCTTCAACTGTTTGTTTTTTTTTAATATTTATTTATTATGTATACAATATTCTGTCTGTATGCCATTACAGATGGTTGTGAGCCACCATGTGGTTGCTGGGAATTGAACTCAGGACCTTTGGAAGAGCAGGCAATGCTCTTAACCTCTGAGCCATCTCTCCAGCCCCCCCTTCAACTGTTTGTTAAACCAGTCAGAGTGACACATACTCAGCGGTGTACAGAGATTATCCCACAACGCCTCCTTTGTCTTTAAATGTGGTAGCTCTGTCCTTGCCTCCCCAAGGATGCAGATTTCATGTCACTAAGATTCCCAAATCCTTTCACAGGTTGGGTTTGCTTTCTCTCTCATTTTCTAGAAATGGGTCATTTATCCTTTTATTAACTGAAATTGTTCTTGAGAAATGTTTATGATTGTGTACACCTGCACAAGATTACTCTAACATGGAAGTCTGTGTGTAAATATCAACTCTTAAAGTATATAAAAGTGGGCTGGGCGGTGGTGGCACAAACCTTTAATCCCAGCAGTCAGGAGGCAAAGACGAGACAGACGGATCTCTGTGAGTTTGAGGCCAACCTGGTCTACAAGAGCTAGTTCCAGGACACGATCCAAAGCTACAGAGAAACCCTATCTCAAAAAACAAAAACAAACAAACAAACAAACAAAAAGTATATATGTTTGTTTCTTTACAAATAAAGTATAAATCCCAGCACTTGAGAGGCTGAGACAGGAGAGTCATGTGTGAGACCTTGTCTCAAAAATGAAAATAAAACATTAAAAAAATTAAAAAATTAAGCATAAGAAAAATTAAAAAGAGCTCTGTGTGGTGGCTGACACCTTTAATCCCAGCACTCAGGTGGCATAGGCAGTATGCTCTCTGTGAATTGAAGCCAGCCTGGTCTACATAGTGAGTTCTAGAACAGCCTGAGCGACACAGTGACACCGTGTCTCAAAAAAGAAAAAAAAAAGCGAAAAGAATATAAAGTATAAGCTCATATGCAGGTACGTCTATACGGACACACACACCCCGAGACCCCACTTCTCAGTCATACCCCCATATTCACTGTGATGTTGGAAACTGTCTGCTGGTGTTTCATTCCAGCTAGTGACTGTCACTGTTTGGAATTCAGCATGAATTACATTCCCAGCGATTCTTGGGCTTTTCCCAGTACTGCTGAGAACTTCCCACCAGCCACCAGCCTTGGCTGCCGTCCGGCCTTGATGATAAACACTGGCTTCCTGCCCTCCGGTTCCTAGACCAGCAAACACATTTACCTATATGAACTGAGGCCAGCTAGCTTTGTTTAGGGACTCTAGTCTGCCTTCATATGTCCATTGCTCCTCAGACTTCAGTACCATTACCTCTGTTCTGCCGCTTGATTCTGTTACCTCCATCTCAAGGAGAGAAAGGAAATGAGGCCAGCAAGCTATTTTTCTGGCTTGGGTCTTTCTTCCTCATTCTCTGTCCAGGGGAAGAAATATGCTTTTACCTCATCCAAGCTCTCCCCCACTCTCCAGGAACGTTCTTTAAGTTCTGTTGCTGTTGGCATTTTATCGCAAGTGCCTTCTCCCAACGTCGGTCTCTTACATTCCTTGGCGGGTTAACGTCTCATCCCTGCTTTGTCTTCCAGCCATTGACACAACTGCTCTTCAGACTCGAGCTTCTTGAAAGGATGCCTGCCACTGGCTGTCCTGACTCTTAATTTTTTAGAAATTATATGAATTCATAAGTGAGAGGAATATATGCAAATTTCATTTTGCTGTTATTTTAATTTTTCTTTTTTAAACCATAGCATGTCCTTAATTAATTAATAATCATATGTCTTAATTAATGCCTATTTGGTGACTCTGCCCACTGCCAAGAGAGAGGGCCCTTGCTAATGTTGGCATTTCCCTACACAAAAAGATAGTGTGTTATCATTGTCTTGCTTTGTATCTTTGCGCTGTCCTGGTGTCCACCATGGAACACCTTGTTTGATGTCCACCCCATTTCTTCTTGCCATTTCAATCTACCGCATTCTAGCGTTTTCCTGGAAAGCCTGGTTGAGCCCCCTCTTTTCTCTGCTTAGTCAAGAAATGCTTACTGGTCTAGACCTTGAGGCCAGTGACTTGCGGGGTGCACACCATGTCTTCTTATTGCTCCCAGGCTACAGGGAAAGAGAAAGGGATCGTTGGAGAAAACACTGCAAGCCATTTCCCTTCCCTGACAAGAGCAGTGCGAGCCTGCCCAAGGGAGGCGCCTCCAGGTGTCAGGGAAGAAGACATCCAAAGCGTGCACAGGCGTGCGAGTTGCACCGGCGCTGCCTTTCCGACTCCTTCCGCCGTGAGAGTTTAGTGAATGGATGCACCCCGTCTTACTCACACCCTTAACTAATCGCTGTCACTCACGCCGCGGCTACGATCTGCTGCTTCCAAGTGGAGATATTTTTAGCCTTTTAATAATACACAGTCTCCCCAGTTCCCAATTAGTATTTGAATAGAGAGTTGGGCTTAATACATATTTGCAAATGCTGGGCTCTACTATCGAGCTGAAGGAGAAGCAGGTGGCATCCTGCGGAACTCCAGGTACCCATCTATTGGAGTCTGACTTTCACTCACTTTCTTAAAACTCAGATTTTCCCCCATGTAGCTATCTAAATTTAGATGTCAAGCATTCATGTAGGCAACCTACAAACAGCACTTCCATGAACACATTCCTTTTTGATATACCGTATCGATATTATTTGGATACAGTACATGGTTGGATTCCCACGTCTGTCATTTCACAGTTTTTGTGGATTATTTAACGTCCTTTCTTAAAGAAATAAAACTAGTAAGCCAACATGAAAACTCGGGGAATCTGAAGAGACCTGGTAGTTCCACAGCCCATGGTTTTGTACCTGGCTTCCCCATGGTGACCTTCCACAGCCTTCCTCGAGGCACAGAAAGCTTAACCAGCCTTGTCTAGGATAACCTGAGGCTGTGGCTTTCTACCATGCTCAGTTTTGTGCCATCCCCACTCCAAGGACATTTACCGTTATTTGGTGACATTTTTAAGTCTCATGAGTAGAAGCTAAGATGTTGCTGAACATCAAAGGTGTGAGACAATCTCCTCTCATTCCAGATCATCCTGGAAGTCCTGATCTTAGGGACAGTGGACATGTAAGAACTCACTGACATAAGAAAGAAATTCTTCTAATTCTAAAGACGTTTTCAAGGGTGTTTTTTTTTTAATTAAAATAATAATTTAGCCAGACACGCCTTTAATTCCAGCACTCGGGAGGCAGAGGTAGGCAGATCTTTGTGAGTTCGAGGCCAACCTGGTCTACAAGAGCTAGTTCCAGGACAGGCTCCAAAGCTAAAGAGAAACCCTGTCTCGAAAAAACAAATAATAATAACAGCAACAACTTGTAGATCCAGAGCACACTGGTAAAATATGTAGGCCATCATTCAGCATTCTGTAAACATCTACTGTGCACCCAGTCAGCACCAACAACTCTGGTTCTTGCCTCAAGGTTTTCATCCAGTCTGGACTGATGACCCCTAGAGGCCAGCATGTGTTGAGGGGGCATGTGGAGAGGTTTGGGGACCACTCTTTGTTGCTACATCAGTTTTCTGTTTCCAACCAGCTCCCAGGGGTGCTAATGAATCTGGTTTGAGTCATTCTTAAAAACCAGGGTTCTGGGGGAGATAAAGGGAACTCCTGTGGTTTGGGAGTCAGCATTTGCAGTGTGTGTGAGTCACTTCAAAGATTTGATTGTTGGGGAGCCACGTCTGAGGGCCCACACCTGTAATCCCTCAGGAGCTGGAGGTTGGAGCTTCGAGAGTTCAAGGTTGTCCTTGGTGATCAAGTGAATTCCAGGTAGCTGGGGATCCAGGAGATTCTGGCTCAAACAAAACAACAGCAGCAAAACAAACCTTTACCAAAGATGTGATTGTTCATGTCAGGATGTCGAGACCAGGGACTCACAGCCCAAGGCTGCTGTGATCAACCTGGAGTTTTAATAAATTATTATGTTACGCAGCAATGCTTAAGAAGCCCAGTCATTTGAGCCCGTGGGTTCTCTCTCAAAGTAGCTGGGTTCAACATTGTCTCACCTTACAAAAGGGGTTTATCTCACAGGCCACGGTGGTACAGGCCTGTAACCCCAGCACTGGAGCTACATAACTTTTGGGGTGGGGGAGAGCTCTTTTAAATGTAACTTACACATTCATTTTCAGCTCTATTTTTTTTTTTTTAACATTTCAGGTTTTGTGCTAGACAAGGACTCTGCCATGGAGCACCTTAGTTCTCTTTTAAATGTTTTTTTCTACCTGGGCTTATGGCCCATGCCTGTAATTCCAACACTTAGCAGGCTGAGGCAGGAGGACTACCTCAAGGCTAGTCTGGGCTCAGTAGTGCGTTACAGGTGATCTGGGTTACAGTGCGAGACCTTGCCACACACCAAGAACATAGGCACTGGCTCTTCTAATCCAGTGATTGGTGTTTCTGCCAAGCAAACATAACTGAATTATAGGAAATTATCAAATTACAGGAAGCAGTGACTAGAATATTTCACTTACTCATTTTTACCTTTCTTCTGAAAGATGTGATCAGGCAGTTACCATTGTAAGCCTCGCGGTAGCAGAAGCCGAGGCTCCAGACTGCCACGGATCAGAATGAACAAGAAAAGCCTTCTGTCCCGTATTGACCTGGGAAGGCTTCAGAGGAAGGCACAAGAGGCAGTCCTCACTCTCTTCAGGACTCGGGTTTGGAGGGCTGTGCGGTGCTGTTTAAATACTTACGTCATTACAGGTTTGGCACAGATCCTTCTTAGCCACACACAATATTCAGCATCCATGAAAAGTGGGAGGCAAGCCCAGAAACTTCAGGAATATGGGTATGATGTCATAAACCCTGCTGTTTCATCCACAGAATGATGGCAGAATCCAGGCACTGTACAGGTGATCCCAGCATATATGTCATAAAGCCGAGGTCATGGGAGAAACTAGCGCCCATTCATGATCTCAGGCCGAGTTTTCAAGAGGAAATTCCTGCTGCTGGCCCAGTTGGCAGAGACTAAACAGGAGTACCTGAGCTCACCCCCAGGACAATAAGGGGAGAGGTACTCATTTTATGAGAAATATTTCCTACATGAGGATGCCTCCTGGTCTGAGGAGAAATCTGGTCAGTCATTCCTTCAAGAGTTTGTGTATTCTCTCTCTCTCTCTTTCTCTCTCTCTCTCTCTCTCTGCATTGGTGTTTTGCCTGCATGTATGTCTATGAGGGTGTGAGATCTTGGAGTCATAGACAGTTCTTAGCTGCCATGGGGGTGCTGGGAATTGAACACGGGTCCTCTAGAAGAGCATTCAGTGTGCTCCTAAGCACCAGGCCATCCCTCCAGCCCCTGGTTTATGTGTTTTCTATATATGTGTCTACAGAATCAGAATCGGGCAGAGTCCTCTTAGAATGATTCTACAGAGTAGGCACAGTTCTCCTTACGTAGTGGGAGAGGGAAGCAAAGGAAAGTTAAATTACCCGCCAGAGTCATGACTGGTGAGTGTCTCTTCTTGAGTTCAACTTCAGGCTGTCTGGCTCCCAAGCCTAAAGTCTTTCTACTTTACCATCTGGTCCTAGTCTGGTCCTGAAGCCTGAGTGCAGGCAAGATACATGGTAGTGTGACCCCCAGGGAACAGATGAGAAAAAAAGGATGAACCCTACAAAGAGAGCAAGCCAGGCCAACAGCCCTCTTAGATTGGCAGCCATTACAAGCATCTACTCTTGGTCCCAAGGGAGCATCTGAGGAATTTCAGGAAGCACATCTCCGAGTTGGAAACTCTGGAGTGAAGCTAGGGGTCACTGCCCTGTGGGCCGCTGTCACCCGTGGTCAAAGGTGACTGCACAGCCACGTGCCAGGTAGTTCCTCTGGGAATCCTGTGACCGTGGTCTTGAGACTGGGAATGAACTAACAGGTTGCACGATGCCTGTGTAGGGCCCGAAACACAGAGGTGATGACATTGAGAACGCAGGAGGTAGTGCTCAGGATGTCAAACAGACGCGCCAACCAGAGGATGGAATGAGAATCTTGAACATCAGCGTTCATTGGCCTGTCCATCTGTCTGTCCAGTCACCAACTATTGCCAGGAGTTACAGAAAGGGCCAGAGGAATTGAAATGAATCTCATTAGGTTTCAGGTACTACATAAAAGGAAATAAATTAATATAATAAATGCTGAAATAGACACAGTTTTATAGAAGCATAGAAGATGCTGTGTGTGTGTGTGTGTGCGCGTGCGCGTGCGCGCGCGCCAAAAAGTCCTGGTTTTCCTTGAGATTAGTCTTGGAGGGTAAATAAAGACCAGTTGGAAAGAAATGTGAATATTGACTTTATACTCCAATTAAACTTTAATATTTTGATATTAAATTCCCCGAATGTCATCACTGTATTGCAGCTATGTAGGAGTGGTACTATTTTTAGGAGGTAGGTGCTGAAAAACCTCGGAGGAGAGAGTCATCCTGTCTGCAATGCGCTCAAGTGATTCAGCAAAGTGCCCCTCATCTGGGAGGGGAAGAGTGGGACACAGATGTGACATGATGTCAGTGAGTGGTTAACATAACTCAAGGGGGTATGAATGTTTATTGGACAGTTGTCCCTTAGTATTCAAGGGGATCAGTGCCAGGACCCCCCACAGGTCCGAGATATAAGGATGCTCAAGCCTTTTAAAAATGATGCTCTTTAGATAGAACATACACATGTCTGTCTATTTGAAAAAATATTTGGCAACTTACCATGCCTAATATAACGTAAATATTATCTATATAGTGTTTTTACTATGTTATTTATAGAACAATACAATTAAAAAGTCTATACATGTTCAACATTAGTGGAATTATTTTTCTGAATATTTTCAAACTGTGATTGACTGTGTCTGAGGATATGCAGCCCAGGAACACCAAAGATTGGCTGTGCTAATCCTAATAACCTGTTAAACTTTTCCAAAGAACAAGTAGCAGCAGTCAGAAAGAGACAGAGTAGAGCTATCGCAGGAAGATGAGTTCAAACAAACTTAGGGGTAGGAAAGACAGAAACCCGGTCCTCTGGAAAACAGTGTCAAAGGTAAGGAGAAGACAGCCTGGAAACGGCATGGGGCGGAAGAGTCACCAGGACTGGTCGGTTCCCTCCCTGGCAGAAGATGGGTAAATAGGTGGGGTCTAAGCCCCTTATGCCCAAAAGAAAGACTTGCACGGGGTTTTGAGCCACCAGACTTCTTGAGGGCTGTGCTCATAGATGGAGCCTGCTTGATGTGTCAAGAGTGTGTCTGTCTCTCATCTCCAGCCCTTACGGTCTGCCCTACAGTACGTTTTCAATACCATTTGGGACTTGAGTTTTATAAATCACGAGAATAGATGGTGAATTTTTTCTTCAGCTGCCGATGCTCATGGGAAACATGCTATGTGCTTTGTTAATGTCTCCTCCTCGAAGGCTGAACGCTTGGTGAACATCTGTCTGCTCACACCTGTTTTGCCGGTTTACACGGCAGTCTGAAAAGAACACATGCCAGGATAGTGGCGCTCAGAGTTCCCTCACTGTCAGACATCTGTCGGAAGTATCCAGGACCAGATATTTCTCCCATCTTCTAGTTCTTCATCTCATTTTAGGGAGAGCAAGTATTTCTCCCTCTTAGTAAATTTAATACATGCAACATAAATTTAATGAGCTCGAAAACTAGGAAATATTAATATTTCATACAACATGAATTTCCAAATGTAGAAATTCCCTCATGGGAGTAAATCTCTAGCCCAGGAGCAAGAACAAGGGAAGAAATGTAGTACCAAAGCCAAACCAGGCTCTCCCAGACACTGCCAACACTCAGGCAAAGGAATGGATGGCCGGGTGTGTTGTCAAAGGGACCTCGGGTGGGAAGACAGACAATCCGTGTCTGAACCCTTCCTTGGCCTCCCGGCATCATGTCGGGAGACCAGATACGCTCATCTCCCGGCCACAGCACAGCATTGGAATAGCTAAGAATGGTCTGCCTTGCCACCTATCTTTCTCTTCTTAGGATCTAGCGCTGTGCATGCAGAAGGACCCTGCTCCTTAGTTTTTACAGATACAAACAGATGAGCCATTAGGCTTCCTAAAATGAGTATAACCCCACCCCCAGCCCGGTGATTATAACAGCAGCACTATCTACCCTGTTGTGTTGAGTTTCAGCCTAGGATTTGTAAAGAAATTGTGGCGGCGGGATGAGGCAAGGCAAGGTAATACTATATAACTCTGAATGACCTGGAAGTTGCTATGTAGACCAGGCTGGCTCAAACTCATAAATCTGCCTGATTCCTGAGTTCTGGAGTTAAAAGACATGTACTAATATGCCTGAAAAAAACATGGAATTTTTCAACATAGTTTTATAATTTGGGGTGGTGAATCTTAAACATGTGCAGAAAGAGGACAGTGAATGAACATTCACTAAACCAAGAGATGAGAGTGTCGAGTTTAGGGAAAGTCAGCCAAAAGAAGGAGAGAACTAATTCATAAGAAGCTGGGCCCCAATCAAAGGACGTTTTATTTTTAACTTATACATCGCCTTTGCTTTTATGGGGTGCAGTGATACCTCAATATACACAAGTGAAGAATCATGATTAGGCTGGGTGTTTAACGCTCTCACCTTGAACATTTGTCATTACTCTGTGCTAGAAACAGTCAAAGTCCACTCCGCCTGTTACTTTGAAACCTGAAACTAATTGTCAGTCATCCGTTCCCTACTTGGCTGTCGAACCTTAGGAGTTTTGCATTACATGGTACTATGCCCCGTACCATACTTGTTACTCTTGGGGCTTTTTATATAGCAGATACACACTCTAACATACACATTGCAGCCTCAAGGACGTGAATGTTCAAATGAAGGTAATTTAACCTCACATGAATTTGAAGTTATGCTCACTGCTAGGGATGTCTCAGGATCTGCCAGACAGAAGGATGCCACTTTACCATGGTCCTCTGTGATAGTGTTCTATCACTGACGGAACACCCATCTTAACCAATTTTAAGAAGTTCTTCTTGCCAAAGTTTGAGAGGTTTTGATCCCTGTCGCTTTGGTTCTGTGGGAGCAGGGTACATCATGGCAGCCACAAAGCAGAGGAGGGACTGAGCACACCCCAGGTACCCTCCTTTTTCCATTAATTCCCCTTTCCTAAGCGTTGGTTCCGTTTGCCAGTGTCTTAGTTACTTTTCTATTATTGTCAAGGGACAGCATGACCAAGGCAACTTATAAAAGAAGGCATTTAAGTGGGGACCTCCAGAGGTTCAGAGGGACATCGTGGTGGGGAGCAAGGTGGCAGGCAGGCAGGTTCCCTATTGATCCACAGGCCAGAAGCAGAAAGAAAGCCTGAGCCTGGCATGGCTAACAAGGCCACACCTCCTAATCCTTCCTAAACAGTCTGACCAACTGGGAACCAGATATCCAAACATAGGAGCCCAGGGGGCCATTCTCATTCAGACCTCCACACCAAATAAACTAAGGTCAACAACCAAAGCTTCAACACGTGGGCATTTGGTGGACGTCTCAAACCCGAGTGATCACAATATCTTTTCTGATTCTTCAAAGCTCATTAAGACTAAAATTTGGCCAGGCAGTGGTGCCACAAATCTACAATCCCAGTACGTGGGAGGCAGAGGCAAGCAGATCTCTGTGAATTCAAGGCCACCCTGGTCCACAGAGTTCCAGGACAGGCTCCAAAGCTACACAGAGAAACCCTGTCTTGAAAAACAAAACAAAAAAAGACTTAAGATTTTACACCACCGGAGAATGCTCACACCGTCCCCTTATTGGATCAAGGACATTTCCGCACTGTGGGGATGGGGCGGTGACTTTGCACATGCTAGGCAAGTCTCTGCCACTGAGTCACACCCCTGCTCAGGTGTTAACAGAGACTGCTTCCAGCCCTTTGCATAGTGCTCTTGCTACCTAAGGTCAGCATTTCCAAGACAGTGGTCCATTTGACCTTGGGACAGACACCAAGGTGTTACTATTTACTACACAGCAATGCTCTGCAAGCATCTGCTTCCATGGAGATATCTTTACGTGCCCCTTGGGACAGAAGCTGTAGATCCTGGTTGATATTTTATCACAACTCAGTAGAAACTCCGAGAAGCAAGCAAGAAATGATTTGGGGGAAAGAAGGGCTTCTCTCACAAGTATTCTGGAAGTGATATACTTTTCTTTTATTTCGAGACAGGGTTTCTCTGTGAAACAGTTCTGGCTGTCCTGGAGCTCACTCTGTAGACTAGGCTGACCTTGAACTCGCGGAGATCTGCCGCCTTCTACCTTCCACATGGGCTGCCACTGCCCAGCAGGCTTGCAGATGTTAATGCAAATGATATAGTAGGGGAAGCTCATTAGGACATAAAGAAAACCTTGTGGGGACATCAGCGCTAAACAATACATGTTAATGTCATTGTCCTCCAAAACTGGACTAGGGAGACACTGCAGTCAGTAAACTCTCACAACACCGGTGAAGGACCTAAGTTCACTCCCTGAATCTACATTAAAAAAAAAAAAAAAGATCCAGACATGGTAGCCTGGCATGAAATCTCAAAGTAGGCAGAAAGGGACAGAAGGATCCCTGAGTCTCACTGACCAGTCTAGCCTAATCACGGAATTCCAGGGCAATGAGAGACCTTGTCTCAGAAAAGGTAGGTGACTCATGGAAAATATCATTGCAAATTGACTGCCGACCCCCACATGTACCTGTCCACATGTGAGTACACACACACACACGCACACAACACACACATGCACACAACACACACGCACACACACGCACACAACACGCACACAACACACACACACACACAACACACACACGCACACAACACACACATGCACACAACACACACGCACACACGCACACAACACACACGCACACACACACGCACACAATACACATACCAAACACCAAAATTGTGAAGCAGGGCTATGGGTGTGGCTCAGCAGCAGAGCCTCCATCTAACACGCATGAGCCTCTGAGTTCTATCCCCCAGGTTTCTTGTTTGCTGCCCTCACCCCTCCTTACCCCCTATCCCACGCCACCACCACCCAAATAAACCCTGGAACCTCCTGAGGTGAAGAAATGGTTTCTGCCTGCAATGTCCATCGTCAGGTGCCCGAGCTGCCGTTTGAAATATGGTGTGCCAGACTGAGGGGTTAACGTTTCAGCTTTCATTCAGGTGACCACTCATGGTGCCAATCAGGACAGTGCGGTTTTCATCTTTTGTGACTTACCACTTAGGGCCCAGGAAAGAGGATTGCGTTCTGGGGGTGCTGACTGATTCTCCAAGGAGAAAATGTGTAAATACAGCCAGCCACCTGGTCAGCCCCAGAAAAGTCGCTGGTGCTTGGCCTCACTGTCCCCCCAGGAGTGGCTGCTGCTGGCCTCACTTCCCAGATAGCATTTCCCGGTGTTCTCAGTCAGTACTTCCAACACTGCTCTACCTTTCCCAAGCATGCGCAATTTGGGAGCATAAGAGGCATCTCCAAGGTGACCAGTATTTGATGAGGTCAGGAGGACACAGCTCTCGGCCGAGATTAGTGACTGAGTGAATGTGGTTGCTCGCTTCTGCCATGCTTTGGTGTTTTCTTTGAGACAGGTTTCAGTTTTCTAGGATTCCAGACGTGAGCCACCACACCCAGCCCCACACCCCTCCACCAGATGCCCTCACCCCCATAATGGGCTTCCTAGCTCCAGAACTACATGCTGAGTAAGTTTCCTGGGCCACGGTACTCAGCTGCAGCAAACAAACCGGACCAAGACAAATGCTGTACTCCTCAGCCATGAGTCTGTGTGTGTGGTGGCCAGGGCCCCAGACAGAACAGAAACCAATACAGATGAGAGAGAAGGGAAGGAAACCAGAGTATTGCAGAGAGCGTTGGAATTTTATTTTAAAACTTAACAGCATGAAGACGCTGCACCTATGAGACAGTGTAAGCTGGCTAGTTACAGGTGAGACTTGTTTAAACTCTATAAATTATGAATAGGGTCAAAAAGTACACCAAGAGAAGGATTGGAAGAAGTGAAAATGTTCTCAAAGACAGAAAAAGAATTCAAAAGAATGATGGGGTTGATAGAGAGCTGGCTCACTTGTCAAGAGGACTGGCTACTCTCGCAGAGGAGCTCGGTTTGTTCCAAACTCCTCAACCACATGTAGCTCCAGCTGCAGAGGAACCGACGGCCTCCTCTGGCCTCCACAGGCACCACTATGCACGTGGTGCACGAACATACATACAGGCGAGATGTTCATGCACATAAAATCTTTTTGTTTTTGGAGTCAGGGTTACTCCGTGTACTTCTGGCTGTCCTGTAGGCCAGGCTGGCCTTGAACTCAGAAATTCACCTGCCTCTGTCTCCCAAAAGATGGGGTTAAAAGCGTATGCCACCACTGCCCTGCTAAATACTTTTTAAGTGGATACTATCTGCAGTGTAGGCGAACAGAGTTTCAGAAAGAAAAACAGACAAATTTGAAAAAGAGAGAATGATCAGAGAAACACTTCCAGAAATCTAAAAAGTAAATGTTGAGATTAAAAATCCCTGGTGAGAGTTGCAACTCAGTGGGAGTCCTTACCTAGGCGCAGGAAAGGCCCCAGAGAGCAGACAGAAGCGAGGAGAGGAGGAGGAGGAGATCATGCCAAAAGTGCTCACCGAGAGGCTGGAACGGTTCAGTAGTAGAGCCTGTTTTTAGCGCCCTTGAGGCCCTGGGTCAAATCTCCAACATCAGATATAAAAAGAGCTCTCTCATTCTCCACTGGAATACTGAGGAGAAGAGGGGGCTCCCACACCAAGCAGAACTGCATACATTTGTTCAAAGACTGGGTGCAAACACATTGGTGCAGCCCCGCCTGTAAAAGCTAAAGCCCACTGCAGTCAAAAGCCCATCAACGCTAAAATTGGGCAAATTAATTGTAGCATGTTCATGTGTCGGATCGGGAATGAATGAGTTGTGTGCTCTGGGTGAATCTGACAGGCTTAATGGGAAATGAGAGACAGGAGCAAAAAAGCATGTTTATGATTCCACGTCTACAGAAATTCAGAAGCCGAGCAGCAGACCCATAATGCTGGAGATGATTGACAGTGGTTAGTACTGGGGTTGCGTGGTGGCTGCTGCAGGCTCCTGGTAGCTGTCTATTACAGGAGCCCATTGCTTGTTTTTGTAAAAAAAATCCATCAAGTCGCTAGTTATGACCTGTGCTCTCGCCTGTAAGCATGTGCTTTTTCAATAAAAACCACACTTTTTAAAGTTCAACTCATGGTGGTAAAATTTAGAGCCACTTACAAAAGAGACTCTCAAAGCTTTGGGTGCAGCCGGGTAGGGCAGCTGAGTAAAAGCATCACAGCAGAATAAAGGGCACGGGGGAAGAAGGGGGAGAGAATGAACGAACGAGTGACTTAGAACCTTGTAAAGATGATCCTGGAAACCGAAAGACAGGAGCTGAGTTACACCTCACCTACCAGGGCACCAGTAAAATAAGGGTATTTGGTAAGAGACAGTAAGAAATTTACCACATTTCTGAGGAAGCTTCTTGAAGGCCTATCACCAACATAAGAGGATGTTCAAAGAGCCTAGGGAACAGGGAATGGTGGTGAGAGGCTCTGCGGTGGGTGTGTACATGGTGGAGCAGGGTACCAGAGCTTCTGAGAGGTGACCCCTGCGTCCACAGGAAGTGAGGATTCTTCTAGAAGGCCTTCTGATAGGTAGCGTGTGGGAACCTAGGCAAATGGAAAGCAAAAACGATCGCCATTTCTGGTAAGAAAACAGAGCAAGGAATGCTATGATGGATTTCCCTGAATTTATAAAAGCTATGCATTTTCAGTAGAAAACAGTTTGGTGTTTTTATAAAATAGAAGGCGAACATGGTTAATGAGCTGTCTGGTTTCACATCAATTGGCCCATTCTGGAGTCCTTTGGGAAGGAGCACCTCATTAAGAAAATGCCCCACCAGGTTGACCTATGGACAAGCCTACGAGCGCATTTTCTTTATTGATGTGGGAGGGCCCAGTCACTGTGGAAAATGGTGTCCCTAGGCAGGTCCTGGGTGCCGTGAAAAAGCAGATCAAGTGTAGAGAGTCTTTCTCTGTCCCACCAGCCCGCTCCCAAATAATAAAAGACACAGAGACTTATTAATTAGGAAGGCCCGGCCTTAGCTTAGGCTTGTTCCACTAACTCTTAAAACTTACATTAACTCATATTTGTATTAGTCTACCTCCTACCATGTGGCCTATACCTGTCTCCCATTCTGTGTGTTCAACTTGCTCAGCATTACCATGGCGTCTCTCCCGTGCCTAGATTCATCATATCCTACTTTCTCACTCTCTGTCCAGAAGTCCCGCCTATACTTCTGCCTAGCTACCGGCCATTCAGCTAAACCAATCACAGCAATATATCTTCCCACAGTGTACAAATATCCCACAACTGAGCAAGCCACAGTGAGAGTCCTGGGGAGTGAGCCGGTGAGCAGCCTCCCCCATGCCTCTGCGTTTCAGTTCTTGCCTTGAGTTCCTTGACTTCCCTTGAAGGTAGAATGTGAAATCATAAGCTAAGATAAACCCTTCCTCCCCAAATTGCTTTTCTTGTTTTGTTTTGTTTTCTTTCTTTTTTTTTTTTAAATCACTGCAATAGGACCCTAAGACACCTGCTTCCTTGAGACAATCACTGTGGCCGTACTTAGGCCTTACATATACCCTAAAAACCTAAGTATACTTGCATGTTGCATACACAATGCTATAAGATAAACAACTTTTTAAAAAAGATTTAAGATTTATTTTTTATTTCGTAAGTGTTTGCCCGCATATAGGTCTGCTAACCACATGTGCAGTGCCCACAGAGGCCAGGAGAGGGTATCGGATTCCCTAGAAATGGATCCATAGACAGTTGTCAATCACCTTGTAGATGCTAGGAATTGACACCAGGTCTTCTGCAAGAGAAGCCAGCACTCTTAACCACTGAGCTATCTTGCCACCCTCCCACAACAAAATTTTAAACATATTAGCTCTATCCCGAGGGCAATTTGTCATGCAAATGTACACTCTTTACAGTTTGCTGTTTCCACTTTTAAAAATGTGTGTGTGCGTGTGTGTGTGTGTGTGTGTGTGTGTGTGGGCAGGACAACTTTCTGGAGTCAGTTATCTCTTTCCACCTTTACGTGAGTCCTAAGGATTGAACTTGGGTCATCAGGATTTTGTTCACTGAGCCATCTCCCCTGCCCCATTGTTTCCCTTCTATAGGTAGAGGGACGGATGTGTAACTTCACAAGTGGGTTCCGGTCAGCCCCAGGCAGCCAGCATAACCAGTGCACAAGTGCAGTGCAGTTGAAACTGAGGGGACATCATAGACTAGTCCTTTGGTGGGTAAATATGGTCTCTCCCTCCCACACTTCAATATTTCTCTTCTGTACTTACGTTCCTAAGAAGGGAAGCCGTGGGATGGGAGTGCCTTGCTGTGTTCCTATTATGCGGTAGAACTCTCTTTGCTGCTTTCCCTCTGCCTTTACTGGTTAGCGAGTGGTCAGTGACCTAGCGTCACCCGCCTCACAGCCATCTGCAGGAAGACATCACTTCGGATGTTGCTGGTGATGGGGGTGGAGGTAGTCAGAGCGCGTGCGTGCCCTGCAGCACACTAAGCGCGCAATTTGGAACCTGGTTCTGAGACCTCTGACAAGTGTTGCCAGTTCCGGTGTAAGGTGACCAGAGCACATAAACTCACCAGTGCTGACTTGCAATGGCTGTTCTCAGCGTTAAATAAAACCTAAAAGTCATGAGCGCCTGGCTTGTTTTTCAGTTGTTGCCTGCGAAGTGGTGTGGGAGGAGCAGGCAGGTTTGGAGTCTACTACAGAAGGCGTCCATTGTTGGGGCGAAGAGCTCAAGTCTTTCGAAGTTAGACACGTTGAACTCTAAACCTGACTCTATGACCTCGAGAAGGTCGATTCCTGAATCCGAATTCCTTAAAGGGAGTAGGAAGAGGGTACCATACATTCTTGCTTGTGACTACTTAATGGCTGTTAAGAGGCCCAGACAGGATAAAAGTTTGAGACTAACTTGTGTTTTACAGCCAGCTCCAGCCAAACTGGAGTCTCAGAGCTTTAAGGTGGGGGAGGGGGGAGAAGGAAGGCAGGGCCGGTGTATTGTGGGGCACAGGGTCCAAGCTGAGTTCAAGTTAGCTGGCCTGGCTTCTTTCCCATCGCTGTGTATCACGGTATGTTGGAGCCTTCTTTTCCGTCTGCCCTTCAGAGTGGCCCAGATGTCAAGGCGACACCGACTCTGGAGAGGGGTCAGGAACACAGTCAGCTCACCCTCATTCCGTGCCCTGCTGCCTGCCAGCAGACCCCAGAGGCAGCACTCCCTCCCTGGCTTCAGGCTACACTTGGGGTGGGGCGGGAGCAGCCTTTCACTAGGGAAAGCAGGATTCCTTCTTTGCTGTCTGAAGGGCAAGATGAGAAGCTGAGGGCTCTGGTCCTGGCCTCACCTCTGGCCATGCCTTCCTCTCTCTGGGGAAAACAAAAAAGTCCTCTTAGAATGGAGCTTCATTTCTTGAAAATGGAAACCAAGAGATCCAAGCCTTGGGTCCAGCAACTGCCTCCCCAGAGGCTGCCTTCCTTTCTTGGCTCACTTTTCAACTTCCTCCCCTACCTCCCTGGAAAGGAAGAAGGTAGCTGGTTCACATGGGTCCCTGCATCCAGTGGGGACCCTTGAGCATCCAGGCACAACAGTGCAGGCTGCAGGTTAGGAAGGCCATCGCTCTGTCACAGTCAAAGAACATAGGCAGATAGTGTTGCAAACACAGCCAGACATGGACAGGCAATGGTGGCAGAGACTTCAGCTGATCATGATCTGAGATCCCGACACAAAACAGTGCCAGGTGCTTCTAGAAAACAGCAAGGGAACTAAAGATAACCAGGAAGGCCGTGTGCGGTGATGGACCATGGACTTTGGGGTCAGAGAGGCCAGGAGCCCTGGGCTGTCTCTGAGTAAGTAGAATCGTGGCAGTCCCTGCTCTCCTCCTGTATTCGGGTGTTGCTACGAGCCAAATGTCCCATTCGTCGTAGATAGCATCTCCCAGCAGAACTATAGAGCAGGTCTATTATTATTCTTGTGTTATAGGTGAAGAACCTGAGCCTAGTTAAATGATGCACCTACAGGGAACCCAAATCTCATTTCTCTGATGAGTCTCTCAGCCTTCATTGCTCCTCTACAAAATGAGAATTACACACACACACACACACACACACACACACACACACACCAGGGCTGGAGAGATAGCTCAGCGGTTAAGTGCACTGACTGCTTTTGCAGAGGACACTGGGTTTAGTTCCCAGTGCCCACATGGCAGCTCACGACCATCTCTAATCCAGTTCCTGCAGATCTAACACTCTTCTAGCCTTGGAGGACATGGCAGCTCATGGCACACATGTATACATGCAGGCAAACATGCATGCACATAAAAGAGATCTAAAAATATACATTTTTTAGATGCTGTCTTAGGCTGTGATTGCAGCTTAGTGATAGAGCACTGCCTGGCTTGGACAAAGCTCCAGGCTCAATTCATAGCTCCATGAAAGAAAGGCTACTACTAACTCTTGAAGTCGGAAGAATGGTGAATAAACCCCATGAATGCCAGTAGGTGCTCTGTGGGTGTAAACAGATTTTTGGGTTTTTTTCTCTCTCCCGTGGGTCAGGGTCTTTTCCTCCTAGTACAAGGGAGAGAAAACCTGGAAGCCACCAGAGTATTCACTAATGTGACACCATGGATGATGCCAAGTAGCGCTTAGTGACTGGGGTGATGTTCTGAAAAGTTTGTCATCCGGCGACTTTGTTGTGTGACAATCACCGAGTATACTTATGAAAGCTAAGACACTCACTGCACTGGAGTCTTATGTGGCAGTCATCCTGTCCGGTTGTTGTGTATCATTTGAGTAGCTGGGTACAAAGATGATGGCGTGTGTACTCCTGAGATGCTGCGGTGAAGGTGGGCGTGGATGTGGGTGCGTCCTGATGACTCTCGGGCAAACCATGGCACAGAGTCCTGAAGCCGAGAAAGATTCAGTAGATGGTGACAAGATGTTACATAGCTGCTACAACCTTTATGAAAATAAGACAAAATAGAAAGTCTTTGCAATATTAGGTTAATAAAGCCCAAACTGTACATGCACAGATTACACTATCTAAAGTATAGACAGGAGACATGGAAGGGAACTGGAGAGTTTAACGTTCTCTGGAAGTGGTTGTGTCATGCTGTGGTGTGGCCAGTGAGGACAAGGTAAGCGGAAGGCAGCTGGTGTGGATGCCTTCCAGCCCCACCAGTGGGCGTGGAGGACCCACGCCACACTCCTATACTCAGGGCGGAAATGTATCTTTTGGAAATATCCCGAAATGAGTATCAGGCTTCGAGAGCTTTGCCACACGCTGATAGCTGTGGTTGGGATGTGGTTTCCATCTATCCCCCAAAGCTCCATGTTCTGAAATTTCATTCCCACTGTGAGGTATTAAGCGTGTGAGAAACATCCCAGCTACAGTGTTCAGAGGTACGGTCTTGGGGAAGGATTAGGACTAGTAAAATCATCAGAGTGGAGGTCCCTTTGATAAATCCTTGTGGCAAAGAAGAGGGAGCAAGAGCAATTACTACACACACACACACACACACAACTGACTGTTGCCATATGATACCCTGAGCTGTCCCAGACATTACATGTAGAGAACATCTCTACATGTCTGTGAACCCTTGAACCTCCAAAGCTAAGTGAACCACTTTTGTGTACAATGTCACCCAGACTTGGGTATTTGATGCTCGGAATGAAAACCAGGCTACGACACTGACCTATTTTGCTCTGTAACGCTAGCAAGGTTTCATAGTCCTGCAATTCGAAGTTGCCTTTCCAAGCGAGGCAGGAAAGCTCCTGGCAGCAGCTTCAGGCCTTGCTCAGCCGGTGTCAGGCAACGTGAAGATTCTGCACTAGAATAGAGCTGTGGTGCTTAATCTCCAGTGAGATTATTTCATAAAATATTGATTTTTACTTTGCACGGAAAGAAGATAGGTCATGAATAGAAAATGTACGCAAGAGCGAGAATTCTTCGGTTCCCTTAGTCCATAAGCATGCAAAGTAATGAATGAGGCTATTTCACAAAACAAGACTGACTTCTACCACCCCGCTGGGAGAGGCAAGAGCTGGGAAGTCATTCTTCCTTGGTGTTCCCATCCTAGGAACTGGATGTTCCAGGAGCCTTTCCCCATGGACTGTGCAAGGAAAGCTGCAGACGATGGATGTCCTCCCCACACCACCTGTAGGCTCCTCTTTCCCTTCCTCTCCATCCTGCTCTTCTCCCTCCCCCCTCCTCTTTCCTCACCTCTGCCCCTGCCTTGCTATACCTGGGGTTTTAGCATATTCCTGTGCTGCTGCAGACCAGCGTGTCCCTGAGGTATGGCTGTCTCCAGCAGGAAGCAGCAAGGTCACGATGCCTGAGAAGGCCCGCAGTTGTGTGTCCCCTGCAGCAGTCCTGCACCAAGTCTCCACCTTCCCTTGGATTCACTGTGACTCTGACCTGCCTGCTCCGGAGCCGGAATAGCAGGGTAGTGCGAGGGCAGTGCTCCCCGAACCCCGATCCTGGTTATAGTCTCATTCACATTCTGTGGCTAACTGAGCTGTTTTGAGCAAGCCAGCAAATTATTCTTGATGTTTGCTTCCTGGAGAAACACTGAAAGATCTTGTAAAGATCAAAAATGCAGGAGGGGGAAGTGTGAAGGAGGGGGGGACTTAAAAAAAACTAAATGCAAAGCAACAATTAAATAGCTACTGATTCTCACCCACGTAGATGAATAGACTAGGAAGACAGAAAGCAGGCATGGTGGAGCACCGGTGTAATGCCAGCATTGCGAAGCCGAAGCAGGGGAGTCTCAAACTGAGGCCAACCTAGACCGCATAGGAAATCTCAAGCCAGCCCCCTTGTTCACCCCACTGACAAAAAGATAAAAGTAACAGTCAGCGGGCAAGGTTTGAGGAAGCTGGAACCTGTATACTTTGCTGGTAGATGGTGCCACTTTGCAACTGGGTGTGACAGCATGGTCACTCCTGGACACATACCTATTTCAAACTCAGCTGCACAGAGAACTGGACATGGATGTATGTGTACTGCATAACCAACCCGAGTGTACATCAGGTGAGGAGCTGCCGCATCTTTGCACATCTCGGGTCCAGGAACACCGACTGCAGGCAGTGAAGGAGTGAAGAAAGGACAGATAGATATACATTCAGAAAAGCTGGGATGGGATGGCATGTGCTCGCGCTAATGGAGCACCCTGGAGCTGCAGGGTGTTCATTAAACCCCGTTGCACAGTGAGGCGGGATGGTTGCGTCCAGCTGAACAGAGGCTGTGTTATTACACACGGGCAAACTGGTGTAGTCTTCATACACAGCTGGGCGAGGAAGGAGGCAGCAGGAACAGTGCAGTGGGGCAGCAGTTGTCAGGCCAGAAGGGAAGGAGGAGATGAGGGTGGACACTTTCTGACACTGTCAGCATTCACACTCGGACCTGAAGAAGGCTTTGCCATCCCCCGAGTCTCACCCAGGGAAGGTTTTACCACTCCCATGGGGCTGAGACTTTGGGGTCTAACTCAGTGGTTAGAGCACTGGCTGCTCTGCAGAGGACCTGGGTTCCAGCATCCATGTGGTGGCTCAGCACAGCCTGTAGCTCCAGTTTCAGGGACTCTGGTTCCCTCTTCCGGTCTCCTCAGGTACTCTATGTATGTAGTGCGCATACATACGTTCAGGCAAAACATCCATACACATTCAGGAAAAATAATTTCAAATGAAAAAAAATACAAATGCTCATATATTCAGCAACAAACATGAGCCTTGACAGCATGATGCTAAGTAAAAGAAACCAGTCACAAAAGATCCTGTGCTAGGGTTCCATGTACAAGAACTATCCAGAACAGACATAGCTGTAGAGATAAGGAGATCAATGGTTGCTAGGGGCTGGGAGGGGAGGAACGGGTACCAACTGCTCAGAGGCTCAGGATGATGATGTGGCCAGATTGATTTGTCAGTGGACTCTGGATGTACTGAATACTGAAGTTTGCACTTTAAATGGAGAAATTACAATTCAGGGCACAGCTTGTAATCAAAGATGTCTCACAACCTGTTGACCAGGCCACAGGTGCCCTCACTCTCAAGTTCATGACCGTCAGAGATACCAGTGTCCAAACTCAGACACTACATGTTAATTGCTTGAAATAAAATGCCAGAAGGAAGAGTACAGTGCATCCTTTATTTTTAGTGTGTGTATATGTGTGTGTGCACACGCGTGCATGTGCATGTATGCACAGGGGCCAAAGAGTGTGCAGAGGCCCACAGAGTCCAAAAGAGGAAACCAGATTCTTAAGAGCTGGGGTTCCAGTTGGTTGTGATCCACCTGACTTTGGGTGCTGGGGACTGACTTTGGGTCCTCCGGGAGAACATTCTCTCCAGCTCATGGGGTAGTTCTTTAATCCCTGAGAAGCAGGTGCTTATGGAAGAAGAGGTAGGGAGGAATGACGAGTGGTCACATGTTTGGCAGCAGTCTTAAGCAGGAGCCAAAAAAAAAAAAAAAAAAAAAATGGGCTAGGAAAGGGTCCAGCCACAAGCACGTTAGAGACTTCAGAATATCTTCAAGCCGTGCTGCCTCCCAGACGCCTTTGGCGACACAAAGGATGAATCAACAGCAGGAACTGAGTCACAGGAGCGACTCAGCAGGCAGGACTGTGTGAGAACAGCTGGAGACCAGAGGGACTGTCTACATTCCCCTTTGTGTGTGCAGAAAGGAAAGGGAGGGAAGGAAAGGGAAGAGGAGGGGAGGGAAGAAAAGAAAGGCAAGAGTTTGGCAGAACCTGATGCAAAGAGCAGTTCCAGAAAGCGTGGAGTCAAAAGGGTGGTGCAAGAAGGCAGCATCTGTGTCTACCTGGCAGCTCGTTTTCCTCTCTTAGTCTTGCCCCTTGCAACCTGTCAAAGGTCGGACTTTTCTTGCCGCAGGTGGCGTCAGTCTTAGGATGGTTCGACTAATGGTTTCTCAGCTTCACCCTGGCGTGAAGGTGATCGGCGCTTGGAAGCAGTCATACTTCAGCTTTTGAGTTTTGATCTTTTCCCAAGCAGACATCCTGCAGGATGATGCTCTTCTGAGGTAGGGGTAGCTGCGGCAATCCATGGCTTCTGGTCAGCCTTGTGCTCCCGAGAGAATGTTAGGCAACATTGAATTACTCTCCAAGCTCTTCGGCTGGGAAGTGACTGGGCCAGGACTTGCACCCATCTGACTTCAGAAGACCACGCTGCAGGCCACCATCATGTCTGAAGGAAATGCAGTATTGGAAGCCAGCGTAGTGATATGGATGCAGGAGGACCATGAGTTTGAGCCCGGCCCGGGCTCAGAGAGAAATCTTGTCACAAACAAATAGCAATGATAATAGAAAAGAAAGAGGAAGTTGAGGAGGAGGAGGAAAGAAAGAGAAAAGAAGATGGTAGACAGGGATGGTACGTGAGAGGCTCAGATGGCTGGGCATCCTCAGGCTCAAACAGTCCACTCAGCCAGTTGTGTTTCTCGTGTGGCCCACAGAAAGCCAGAGTGACCATGAGAGTGTAGTTACGGCTTCCGGCTTTCTCCTGTTGGTTCTGCTAATGAGCTGCCAACCAGTCAGGTCTATGTCCTCAACCTTTCTCCCAGAAGGCTCTCAGTCTAGGTCTCCTCCCTCCCCTCTCCCCTCGCACACTCCTTTGTCCCTCCACACTACCCCTTCCCTTTTCCTTCTCTCCCTCACTCATAGAAACTGAACCTAGGGCCTTAGACATGCCAGGGAAAAAGTCTCTTTTGGCCTGTCCCCAGTTCCCTTTTCCTTTTTATTTTGAGACAGAGTCTTGGATAAATTGCCCAGTCAGGTCTTGAACTTGCCACCCTCCTCCTTAGCCTTCTGAGTAGCTGGTCTCCAGCACCAGGCCTCTGATGGAAAACCACACAGGATTTGAGACACAGAAACACCAAATGGTAGATCTTAGCAGTTTAAACTTTAAAAAGTTCCCAGGGATTGGTGCTCACCAAAACTGCATGGGTCCCCTCCCTACTGAGAGATTCTTCAAGAGGAGGAGAAGCTCAGTACCTCAAAGCTAGAAGGGAAGCCTTCCTGGACCAAAAGCACCATCAAAAGCTGGGAACATCCCAAAAGTGCAGACTTCTGGGTGCTACCACGGCACCCTCCACAAGACATTTCCCAGAACACCCTGAAACCCGCTAGAGTCTGAGCACCTCCCTCCGAACTAAAGCCTGAATTTGGACAGGATGCCACATTTACCTTTTGTTTTGGAAAGAAGATTACAGTTCTGTTTCAGCTTCAATAAAAAAAAAAAAGTTTGTTTTCACATTTTGCATACATAGGCTTCCTTTGAGAGTTTATAAATTTAGAGGAACAAAAGTTCTAACCTAGTATAATATTCTCACCCTCCTACATTTCTTATTTCTTTTTAGACAGGGTCTCTATGAAGACCTGGCTTGTCTTGAACAGAGATCCACCTACCCCTGTCTTCTTCTGAGTGCCTGATTACAAGCAGGTCACTGCACTTGGCTCTTTTCACCTTCTCCTTCTTCTTCTCCTTCTTCTTCCTCTTCTTCCTCTTCCTCCTCCTTCTCCTCTTTCTTCTTTCTTTTCTTTTTGTTGGTGGGAGGGATTGATACAGGGGACAGGGTTTCTCTGAGTAGCCCTGGCTGTCCTGGAACTAGTTTTTATAGTCCAGGCTGCGGTCAAACTCAGAGGTTCACCTGCCTCTGCTGGGTGCTGGGATTAAAGGCGATCGTCACCACCACCCTGCTCTCTCACCCTTCTTTTTGTTTTTGTTTTTGTTTTTGTTTTTGATTTTGATTTTGTTTTTCGAGACAGGGTTTCTCTGTGGTTTTTGAGCCTGTCCTGGAACTAGCTCTTGTAGACCAGGCTGGTCTCGAACTCACAGAGATCCGCCTGCCTCTGCCTCCCAAGTGCTGGGATTAAAGGCGTGCGCCACCACCGCCCGGCTCTCTCACCCTTCTTAACATGGACTAAAGTCATTTTTTCTCATAAATTCACCAGGGACCAAGGCTGTAACTCCCTGACACAGTGTTTGCCTCACAGACTTCAGGCCTCATGCTTGGGGGGAGGGCATGTGTGTGTGTTGTGTGAGCTCTTGTCAGCCTTAAGTATTCTCTGGATTCATTTGTGAAACGCTGACCAAGGTGCCAGAGGCATTTCTGTGTGTATGTATGTATGTATGTATATGAATATGTGTGTATGCATGTACATGTATGTGTGGGTATGTATTTACCAATGCACAAATAGATAAACTAGAAAATGCCTGGGGTATTTATTCATTTCGCTGCATAGGCATTTTTTGCTGCATGGGTATATTTTCAACAGCTGTCAAAGATCCCTTTTTCAGTCTATTAGCTTGTTTAGAAACTGAACAGAAAGCTGATGCCACCAGTGACAGAGGCCGGAAGCGTGTCTCCAGCTCTTGGGGTGTCTTCATGATTTCTGAGGTGCTCCTTTCTCTGCAAGCCTTTGAGTCAGTACTCACTGGGGATCAGAGAAGGGTTTGTTCAGGCCAGCGTTCCCTAAATGGTTCTCTGGCAAGATGTCAAAGGGTGTTTCTCCAAGAAAAGGGTCTGTGATAAATGTATTTCAGAAATACTGCCTTAAAGAAACGAAGAGCATAGACTTACCTGGCAGGGGCGGTGCCCTGATCACGAAGGCGGTTTTCCCAGGGCGAGGCTCCTCCCTTGCACTCCCGATGCACCAACTCCCGCGATTTCACCAGATGCGGGAAACTGCATAATTTGTGATGGGGGGAATGACGGTGATAATGACTTGTTCAAACCTTCCCCTAAAAAGAAATTTTAATTTAAAAAATGGAGTCATATCATGACCTCTTAGGGTCCCTCTCCCATCCCCACCCCTTTTTGGTTTCTCTGTGTAGCTTTGGAGCCTGTCCTGGCACTCGCTCTGTAGACCAGGCTGGCCTCAAACTCAGAGATCTGCCGCCCAAGTGCCAGAATTAAAGGCATGCACCACCACCGCCCGGCGGTTTTTTAATATAGTAATACACACTGCACACCTCTGAGAGTGGGTATGTAAAATAGAGCATTTGTCAGCCTTTTTTTTTTTTTTTTTTTGGTTTTTTGAGACAGGGTTTCTCTGTAACTTTGGTGCCCGTCCCGGAACTAGCTCTTGTAGATCAGGCTGGCCTCGAACTCCCAGAGATCCGCCTGCCTCTACCTCCCGAGTGCTGGGATTAAAGGCGTGCGCCACCACCGCCCGGCTAGCCTTTTTTTTTTTAAACACAAGCTCGGTGTGTAGCCTTGACTGGTTTGGAACTCCCTATGTAGACCAGGCTGGCTTCAAATTCACAGATCCACCTGCCTCTGCCTCTAGAGAGCTGGGATTAAGGATGTGCACCAAGACACTTGGCAGCCAACTTTAAAATTTTTAAAATTTTTTTTAATTTGATGTGTATGGGTGTTTGCCCACATGTATGTTTGTGCACCTGTGCGTACAGGGTCTGAGAATGTCGGGTCCCCGGGGCTGGAGTTACCCATGGATGTGAGCCTCTGTGTGGGTGCTGGGAACTGAACCCTGGTCTTCTGCAAGAGCAGTCAGTGCTCTTAACTGCTAAGCCTCCTTTCCAGATCCTTAGCTTTTTTTTTTCTGCTTTTTTTATTTATTTAAAAAGAAAGAAAGGACAGCATCAAAGCGCTGTTTCTAAGAACGTTTTTCAGCACTGACACGGGAACAAGTGAGTTCCGTGCTTCCTGTGATGGGAAATTATGCAAAGACATTTTACCAAGAAATCCTTTCGATGATTAGTTTGCAAAGCATCCCACCAGCTGGTTTTAGTGCCTTGACACTGAAATGTAGTCCCTGGATATATGCAGTACGGATCCAGGTGCCTTTCTGCTCCAGAGAATTCTTTCCGTGGATTATGGAGACACTGCTCTTGGAGCAATGTGTTTCAGCAATTACGATGCAAACAAGCACAGCAGATATTATTCAAGGAAGCTTTCTGCTAAGACATATTGGCAGGTGACGCTAGGCAGCAGCCAAGTAACGGTGGAACGTCGCCGGTGGTCACGTAGCGTCCCTTCTCTGGGCGAGGTTTGTTAAGGTAACTGAATGTAGAGGAGGCACTGGAGGGCCCTTCGTGCTCATGCGTGTGTGTATTCCCAGCATGAGGGGGCTGAGGCAGTAAGATTTTGTCATTAGGATCAACCTGGGCAGCAGAGTAAGACCCTCGTGTTTGTTTGTTTGTTTAAAGGCACTGGACAGAGTATGTACTGATCTTTGTTGTCTGGCACACAACAAAAAAGGTTGCAAACAGCGACTTCAGACGAGGCCCACCTAGGATGCACGGCTCTGTAGGGCAGCCTGGGCTGACACAGAGGTGCAGTATGGCGTTGGTGTCCCTGAGCTCAGGGCATCTTCCAGATTCTTTGGCTGGTACTGACAGAATCTGCTTCCCTGTTGTCTACTGAAGCTCTCTTTCTCCCTGCTTGTCTGAGGGAGGGTAGCACTCTCTGGTCCTAAAGCTGCCTGCAGGTCCTCCCTTTGCAGTCCCTGGAAGCCCGAAGCCCCCTGCAGCCCCCTCCGCCCTCAAGGCTTAGGGAATCCTGGGCTTTCCGTCTCTATTCCTCTGCAGAAAACACTCGACTTGTCTATGTTGTAATTGGGATTTTGTTTTACTCCCATCCGTTCTCTTTCTTTTCATGTATTTTTAAATATATATTTTTATGTTCTATGATGCGTGTGTGTGGGTGGGTAAGTGCAGACATACATGAACCACGTTACAGGTACAACAATATAAAGACGAGGCTGGGTGTCGCTCCCTGCTTGACACAGGATCTCTTTGCTCTCCCACGCTGTGTCCCCAGGCTAACCAACCACAGGCTTCCCGGATTCTCCACTCTCTGTCTGCACATGCTATACCATAATTGGTGTTACGTGGGATCTGGGGATCTGAACTTACATCCTCACTCTTGCCTGGCAAGTGCTTTATCCATTGAGCCATCTCTGCAGACCCCATTTTCAGGTTCTGGATACATAGTACATACTGTGGTGTTTGTATCTGGGTAAATATCCGTCTCTTTAAACAGTTATCCCTCTTCATGATAAAAAATTTCAAAATCCTTTCTTCCAGCTTTCTGAGCCATATGCTCTGTCATCTTCACCCTTTCCCACAACGGGACACCAGGACCTGTTGCTGTATCACCATATGCCCGCCAGTTAATCCCCCAGTGAAACTCTGGGCTCTTAATCATGTGATTACGTCAGGCCCTTAGCCATCGCGATGTTAATGGTGCCTTCTCGTGTAACCTAGGGATGGGACCAAATCTCTTCACAGTTGCTTGGTGTCCTTCTGGAATGAGTTCTGGGGGTCATCTAAGAATTCTGCCTGTCATAAAGCAGAAGACAGATTCCAGTCCCCAAAGTTTAAAGATCGGAGCAATAGATGTACAAATGAGATGAGAATGCAAATTTTGAAGTGAAATTTGGCACCGCCAGAATAAAAATGTAGGCCTTCAATCCCAGCACTCAGGAGATCTTTGTGAGTCAGAGAACACCTTCATCCATGTGATGAGTTCCAGGACAGCCAGGGCTATGTAATGAGACCCTTTCTTGAGGAAAAAAAGAAAGAAGGAAAAAGAAAAAAGGAAAGAACCTGGCAATGAAGCAGCACCGCAGTCATCTACAAAAGGGAGACATTCGTGGACACAGTTGAAGAAAAGAGGTCACAGGAAGCTTAAAAGATCCTGCCAAAGGGCAGTCCTAGCAGTGACTAGCATTTTCTGGAGCTTAACCCCCTGGGGGTGGTGGTCCTTGAATGTTCTGTCCTCTATGCATTTTACACATTCGGAAACACGTTTGCAGAGCTGAGCACTGGGAAAGACAGCACAGGCAAGCCAGGGGCTGGCCTCGAACTCACAGAGATCCACCTGTTTCTGCCTCCCGAGTAGTGGGATCGAAGGCATGCGCCACCACCGCCCAGCTCCTGTGAAAGTTTTACATGACTCCAGGTATATAGGTACACACAAGCATACAGATCAAACATTTATAAGTAATAATTCCTAAAGAAATGTATTTTACAACACTTCTTTTGTATGTGTGTATAAATATCAATAATTTTAACATTTATTCAAGACAAAGCTAGTTTGCATACTAATGAAATAGCTGCGCATCTTTTTTTATGTAAAGAATTAAATCTTGGCTGAATATTTGATGTTGTAAGACACAGAGAACTACAACATTTTTTGGAGTAGATCAATATTTTGATTTTATAATCAGTAATGCTGATAATATTCTTCAAATAAATTCCTATATGAAATAGCAGAAATGTGTTTAGGGCAATTTCAGAAATTATCGGGAGTTCTATCTAATATCATGCTGAAAGTCCTTTGTTTTTTAGATTTTATTTATTTTTATCTTACGTGTATGCCTGCATGTTTGTCTGTGTGCCGTGTGTATGCCTGGTTACCAACGAGGCCAAAAGAGGACATTGGATCCTCAGGAAGTGAAGTCACTGATGGCTGTGTGCTGCCATTCAGGTTCTGGGAACCCAACCTGTACCCTCTGCAGAGCTCCCTGTGCTCTTACCCATTGAGTCATCTCTCTTTCCCTGATTTTTTCAGACAGGGTCTTGCTGTGTGGTCCAGGCTGGCCTCAGACTCTCAGGCCTCCTGCCTCAGCATCACCAAAGGGGAGTCCAGCCGTTGTGTAACTGAGCGCCGGATACTGAGCCGTGCAGGGAACCTATGAGAAGGTGAACGAGCTCGGTCAGTTCCTCACACTCAGAACGGGACTCTCGTTGTTGGGATGGGTCACCTCGCTTCCCAGCAGTGGCTTCACATCACCCAAGCTCTCAGGGCGTGTTATCACATAGGCACACACCAAGCCCTTGACCTGCAGAGAAGCCGGGATGAACAGTGCCTGGCTGGAGTCCAGGCCTGGAGAAACTACCCAGATAGACTGCTGTGTGACTAGCCAAGGCGGCTATTGATGACGTCAGCATGAGCCGCAGAGTCCCGGCTAGACAACAGATAGTACCCACGGATTGCTGGTCACACCTCATTCCTTGGGTTCCCTATTTTTGCCCTTCAAGTTACACTTCTTTTCCAAGCCAGGCTCAGTGTTTGCTTCCTGCTCTATAAACTACAGTCCCGTTTGAGCCCCTCTTTCATGGTGCTCCCTCGCAAGTTTTGAGTAGGTGTTCTGGTACCCCACATTCTCTAATCCCTCGCTGACAGAGCTGATGTTCCCATAACACTCTTTTTTTTTTGGGGGGGGGGGGAGGGTTTCGAGACAGGGTTTCTCTGTGGCTTTGGAGCCTGTCCTGGAACTAGCTCTTGTAGACCAGGCTGGTCTCAAACTCACAGAGATCTGCCTGCCTCTGCCTCCCGAGTGCTGGGATTAAAGGCGTGCGCCACCACCGCCCGGTTTCCCATAACACTCTTGCTGTTGGATCCCCTGTTTTTATATTTAACCCAATAAATCTCAGAAGATAACTCTTATGCTAAAGGGCATACCCCAGCACCGCCAGGGAGATTAGATTGCAAGAGCCGGATCCCAGGGAAAACCCCTAAAAATGTGGCTGTTGCATGCAGGCCCAGTCCTGTGAGCCCTGGGGAGCCCTGGAGTAAGGGTTTAGGGCAGGGAAGGCTTGATGAAAATGTTTAAATCAAGTATAATATATGTAGATCTTCAAATGTTAAACGGTATTCTTGGAGTCAAAATTCTTTCTTCTTACTTATTTATTATATCTATTTATTTAGTTTTGGTTTTTTGAGACAAGGTTTTTCTGCATAGCCCTGGATGTCCTAGAACTCACAGAGATCTGCCTGCCTCTGCCTCCCAAGTGCTGGAACTAAAGCTGTGTGCCACCACCATCTAGCAATGAGAGAGAGAGAGAGAGAGAGAGAGAGAGAGAGAGAGAGAGAGAGAGAGAGAGAGAGAGAGAGAGAGAAGGCGCGCGCGTGGGCGACAATTGGGTGCAGTACCAGAACATGCCAGTAGAGGGCACAAATCACCTGCAACCAAAACCTCTTTGTGAGCGCTAGAAACCAAACCTAGATCCTCTGTTAGAGCAGTTAGTGCTATTAGTCACTGAGGCATTTCTCCAGCCGCTCTTGTAGCTTTTTTAAAATTTATAGTAACTTGTCTATCATGATCCTGCCGTGCACACACAGCTCCTTGCTTTGCTGTAACTGAACTGACCCGTTGCCTTTTTTCTACTTCCCTACGGCCCTGGTAACCACCATTCTGCTATCAACATCTACGAGATCAAGTTTGTTTTGTTCCCCTGTGAGTGAGGCCATGCAAGGCTTGTCTTTCTGTGGTGGTTTATTTCACTTAACATTACCTGCTGGATTCCATATGTGTTGTCCCTAATTACAGAACTACGTCATTTCTTTTGTAGGGTCAGCAGACACTTCTCGAGCATTTGCTGTATCCCTGGGCTCCCACAAATTGCTGCGAGAGTTCCAGAAACTAAGCAGACAACTCCTTTTGTCATGGGGCTTCAAGCCTTCCTGATAGACGACCCTTACTACAAGAAATAACTCAAGTAAGCGACCCAAAAGGCTGTGCCGGCATGCCAGTAGGTACATGGAGACCAGTGGTGTTTCCTCCGGCAAATGAGGGACAAGCAGCTCCAATCCTCAGCGGAGAATACAGGGTCAGGAAAAGGCAAACATCAGAGCTTGAACAGAACAGGCAAACTGGCTCTGGTGCATTCAGTCCAGATTCCGCGGGGATTTCCCCTTTCTTCCTCCCTGCCCCCAGAGGTTTCCTCTTTACTAATCTCACTGCAGCCCTGACAAAATCCAGCAAAGGGAGGCAGGGATCAAAAAGGGAGAGAGGATTTGAGAGAGATTTATGATGTAGGACTTTATGATCAATTAATCTTCTGGTTAAGAGCAAGGGAAGAGCTGAGGTTCATAGCTCCTGCTCACTCATTCAACCGCTAAATCATTCACACAGCCAATGCTCACGGAGGGCCTGTCCTATGCCCTGTCTGTGCCCTGCTACTAGGCTTCCGGGCTGCAGGCTGGAGTCACCAGGCAGGTGGCAATACCCTTGCCTGAAGCGGGAGACTTATAGAAGGAGGGTTTGTGGCACAGTTGGTTGTTCAACTTCGTGTCATTTGAGTCCCATGCTGGGAATTCTGGGTGCAAGCAGGTGACCTTGACAAGTCGGTCATTTTACAGAAAGGGAAATGTTTGCTTCTGTTCTTTAGGGCTGGGGAGACAGTGCAGTGGTGGAATGTTTGCCTGTGTTGAGGCTGTAGGTTCAACTCCCAACTCTGAAAGGAAGAAAAAGGAAGGAAGGAAGGAAGGAAGGAAGGAAGGAAGGAAGGGAGGGAGGAAAGAAGGAAAGAAAGGAGGGGAGGGAGGAAGGAAAGAAGATGATAGGTAAATAGACAGACAGACAGACAGACAGACAGACAGACAGAATAATTGGTCATGGTTTATGCCTGTAATCCCAGCACTTGGGGAGGTAGAGGCAGGAAGATCAGGAGTTTAGGGTCTGCCTCAGCTACCTAGCAAATTCTGAAATAGCCTGGGCTACATAAGACCATATCTTGAAACAACAACCCCCCAAAAAGGTTAGCATTTTGGCGACAGAAGTTTGAGGATCGAAATAGACTATAATTAGTCTCTAAGTCTGTGGTTCTCAGCCTTCCTAACGCTGCGACCCTTTAACATAGTTCCTCATGCTGTGGTGATTCCAACCATAAGATTATTTTTGTTTCTACTTCACAACTGTCATTTTGACAGTTATGAATCATAACTTAAGTATCCACTGTGGAAGGGCTGTTCGGCCCCAGGAGTCACAACCCAAAGGTTGAGAACCAATGCTCTAAATGAAAGCAGAGACTGAGCACAGAAGAGTCATGGTGGGTTTCAGAATAGAACAGTGTCCAAGTGCGACCAGGGTCTGGGGATTGAGCCCAAAGCTGGGGGGGGGGGGACAGAAAAGGATGTGGGAGGGGCAGATGACCTCAGAGGTCGTAATTAAGATACATAGCAGCTCAGAACTTCAGTTTCTTCCTGGGAAATGAAGAAAGTGTCTGCTTCCTGGGGTTCGTTTTGTTTGTTTGAGACATAGTCTTGGGAGTAGCCCAGTCTAGCCTGGAACTTTCCAGTCTCCTGCTTCATCCTCCAGTGTGCAGGGATCACAGACACACAAAGTTCTGCCGCACACACATCCTGTGATGTCTTAGATTTGATGCAGAAGAACAGGCCTTCAGTATAGCAGCAGATTTTATACTCTCTTTCATTGTTTCTTTTTTCTTTTTTTTTTTTTGAGACAAGAGCCCCTGTGTTTAGTGCTGACTATCCTGGAACTTACTCTCTAGACCACACTGGCCTTGAACTCATAGAAATTGACCTGCATCCACCTTCTAAGCTCTGGGATTAAAAATGTGAATTACCACATCCAGCAATATATACGTTCAAAATATTGTCACTGTGCCCATGAAATGACTTGTGGGAAAACCCCTACATGGCTTTGCATGCCTGACGGCCTGAGTTCAGTCCCTGCAACACACACACAAATTATTTCTTCTTAGGCCAGGTGTGGTGACCTCATAACATTTATTGTTTGGTTGAGACTTCCAGTCATTCTTGCATGGGCCTGGAAGCCTCATTCCCTCTCTCTCTTCAAATTCTGCCCACTCAGAGAGTCTCCAAAGAAAAGCCACCCAAAAGCCCAGTTGCAAATCCTTGGCAGCTGTTGCCCTGGTGTGTCCAGCTGCCCAAGTCCCTACCTAAGCACTCAATTTTTGACCATATTCGGGCACAAACTCAGCTTGTGGTGAACACGTCATCACCCCTCTCCCACAACCTATAAAATCTCCCTGCTTTAGTTCCTGCACACATGGACTTGTCTGACCTTAGTCTCTGGGACTGGAGAACCCACCTAGGAGTTGCTTTGCTCAGTATAGCTGTTGTTATACTTTTTCAATTCAGCTCGATCTGGCATACTCTCATCGGTGGAGAAACTTATTACTGGGGGAAAGCAGAAAACCTATTATTATTTTATTTATTTTCTATATTATTTGTCAGTAATAATTATTAGAGCCATCTCTTGGGAGGCAGAAGCAGGTGGATCTCTGTGAGTTCGAGGCCAGCTTGGCCTACAGAGTAAGTTCTAGAACAGCCAGGGCTACACAGAGAAACTCTGTCATGAAAAACAAAAACAGAAGAATAAAGAAAAGAAAGAAAGTTTGCCTGGCAATGGTGTTGCATGCTTTAAATCTCAGTACTCAAGAGGCAGAGTCAGGCGGATCTCTGTGAGTTTGAGACCAGTCTGAGTTCCAAGAGAGCCAAAGCTGTTACACAGAGAAACCTTGTCAGAATAAGAAAGGGGGGGAAAAAAGGTTCAAAGCCACCCTAAAATTCATTATAAATAAATAAATAAACGTCCTACATTTCAAAAAAACTAAAAAAAGAAAAATGCAGGGAAGGCTAAACTTAGATAAACTTGAGGAAAAAAAAGACAGTTTTTTTTTTCCTGCTACGCTTAGGAAACTCCCTAATTGTCAGAATGAAAGACAGTGGGGAGGAGCCAGAATGCTATTAGAAAAAAGATGAAAGCAAAACTGGGGAGGACTTAATTTAGTCCTCTGGAAACGAGGGTGTGGGGCAGAGATTCTCAAGGTCTGCCTTTTCTATTTTTTAACTCTTTAAGAATTCGGACTAAAAGTGACCACGGGGGTAAACAATACCTTTCTTTTCCTGATCTTTTGAGACAGGGTCTCCCTATGCAGCTCTGGTTGATCTTAAACTCACTCTGTAGACCAGGCAGGCCTTGAACTCACAGAGACTCGCCTACTGGGATTCAACAGCATTGGGGTTAAAGGTGTGTGCCACCACACCCTGCAAAAGGTACCTTTCTTAATCTTTGTTTGGGGTGGTGCTGCTAGCACTGACTGCCTGGGCTCTGGACCGGGCATCTTTTCTGTCTACCTCAGGGCGCTGAGATGACAGGGACGTGTGTCTGTGCTGTTCTGTGCTGTGCAAGCACCGTCCACGGGAGTTTTCTGCCTCTGGTAAACTGATGGGTTGGATGTGCACGTCTGTAGTGTGAAAATCCAGCCACTCCCAGAAGTGAAACTCCAGGCAGAAGATTCTCCTGGTACTAGAGATTGGCTTAGTCTACTGACAACCAAGTCAAGTAGGGTAGTGTTAATTCTTGAGAACCCAAAATCTCAGGCTGTAGTACACGGACTGCAATGGCTATGAAGAATCCGTCCATTTGTGTTTCTGTAGGGACAGGAATAAAAAGGACTGGATACTTTAGCTCCTCCTTCAGCCATTCACCGAACACTTCCTTTTCTTTCTTTTTTTTTTTTTTGGTTTTTCGAGACAGCACCGAACACTTCTTAAAGCCATAAAATGTGCTGCCCTGTGTTGATTGCTGATGGTGTGGATGGAGAAACAACCCTAGCTTCTTGTATTCTTCCAAACTAGCCGAGAAGACGACATTGGAGCCAGGTGTCACCTCTGGAAGACCATGTAGGGTGCTGACTGCCGTAGCCCCAGGACTCACTTCCAAAAAGCAGAGACGCTAAAACCGAGGGTGAAATGGTCAGGAAGTGGCCCATGGGCTAGTAAGGTGGCCTTTAGATTGGCCCCAGAACTCAGCAGGAGGTGCAGAGGTATCCCTGTGACTATGAGATTTGGGGTGCACATAGTGAGTGGCAGAAGTGGATGGGGGGAGCTTATTTTAAGAAGGGCCTCCTCGCTTCTAAAGAATTTGAGTTTTCAGGTCGAATGTGAAGTCCCTGAAGAACAGTGTGTGCAGACACCAGTCTGGGGGGACACTTCTCTACGGACTTGAGTTCCTTGGTTAATCTTGGGTAACCCATGTTTGCCTGAGTACATCTTCTGACCTCCATCCCGTGTGGGTCCTCAAGAGCCTAGACACAGAAAAGTAAGATCTCACGATGGCAAGGTGCACCTACACACATGCCAGGGATCCTGAGGAGCGGCCCATCAGCAGGGAGGTGGTCCCACACACAGTCTCCCACAGACCCACAGCTGAGACCATAGTCAGCACCCAAGCGCCGGAGAGAAGCGCTGAGGTGGAGGCTGAGAGGTTCAGGTGACAGCGGTAGGGTGTGGATGATCAATGCCTGGGTTTCCTTCAAGGAAGGGCCCGTGTGAGGCAAGGCAGTCATGAAAAATGGAGGGACGTGGGCCGGGCAGTGGTGGTGCATGCCTTTAAATCACAGCATTCCGGAGGCAGAGGCAGGTGGATCTCTGAGTTCAAGGCCAGCCTGGTCTACAAAGCCAGTTCTGGGACAGCCGGGGGTACGCAGAGAAACCTTGTCTCAAAAAAACCAAACAAAGAAGTGGAAGGAGGTGATTGCCTTGGGCAATGAAGTGAGAAGGGTGTGACTGTGGGGTGGGGGGTGGGAGCATTGCTGGCAGGTACTGGCTCAGTCCACCAGTGCACAGTAGAAATGGGCTGTGTTCTGGTGATCACCATGGACCACACATAGGCTGAAAAACTCCTGTTAGCCGGGTGTTTTTATGGGGCCCTTTTCTACATTGAAGTAATGTCAAGAGCACCTCCAGTAAGTGGTGCAGCGATGCACCCCCAGGGTAGCACCTGGGTGTGTTGGAAGCTGCACTCCTGGGTTGCAGAAGTGCCCTGCAGCCTCGCGCCGCCGAGATGAAATAACCCGAGACACTTTTCTCTGGTCCTATTCCTGTCTGCAAGGGGCTCTACCCAGCTGTCCCAGCCCACCTGTGGGACCTAACCACTGCTGCCTACCAAGGGGTTGGGCCACCGGGAGCCTCTCCTGCCTTTCCCCTCCCCCACCGTCCCCTCCCTTCCCCGTTTGCTTAATCCTCTGGCGTTTCTGTGGGTACCTTTTCCTTCTCTCACATCTGCCTCCTTGACACTCTCGGGCTTCCCAAGAAGAGGGGTTCAGCCAGAGCACTGTCCTCCCAGGGTGACCGCAGGTCTCTTCTGAGCAGTGCGGGGAGGTAGGGAGCCCGGAAATCGGACTGGAGGTGTCATCACACCTAAGTGTGACTCCCCCGTTTGCATCTGTTTGTCGGTTTCCATAAGGAAAAGCTGGAAAATTAAATAAGGTATTTGGGGCTGGGGTCAGCTCTTCGGTCCCAGGTTTGGTCTTTAGCATGTAGGGGTGGAGGAGGTGGGTTTTTTTTTTTTTTAAGCTGTGAGTTTTCAACAATGCCTCCTTTTTGCCAGTTAAGGAAATAAATCTATATTATTTGCCACAGTGAGACAAAGCAAGAACGGTTTTACTCTGGGTCTGGGTCTGGTTTTTCTTCCTCTCTCTTATCTCCAACTCCGGGTCTTAGACCAGTGTTTGGTACTTTCCTTCCCTGCTTTAACCAGTTCCTCTACAAGCTCATTGTCTCCTCTAAGCATCCAAGGCTAAGGACACTTTCCCTTCTGTTTACCTAGGCCTTGCGTTGCTCCCAGCTCCTGACTTTGGGGAAAATGGCAGGTTATCTTACTCGCAAGTGTTCCCCCTGGGGCATTTTATATCAAATAATCCTTTTGGGGGTGGGGGGGCTCCTAGCTTTTTCACGCATCTCTGGCATTTTGAAAAGAAATAGCTATAGGTTCGCCAGCAAAGATGCTGAGTGATGGTAAGCAGAGGGGGGAAAAAAAAAGCAAATATCAGATGTAAAAGCTGATTCCAAGCCAGACCACAGGGTGATGGGAAAGGAGCTGCGCATCAAAAGATACACCAGTAAGTAGCCAGCAGCCAGCACAGCAGATACTCTGTGCAGGTAGAGCCCTGGTCGCTGGCTGGGGCAGGGCACTTGACAACCTCGTCCTTACTGCCCTTCCCTTCAGGCCTGCCCATGCCAGGCATGGCATATGAGATTCCTCCTGATCCGGTTTGCCCAACCGCTTCTAACTTGAAACTCGCACCTCCCTCCACCTGGACTCTACCCCCCTCCGCCCTTGTCCCTGGTCGCCTGCTTGGACTCTACCAGTGTTGGTTTCTTGCTGAGCCTCCAGAGCCTTAGTGGGCCTGGCGCCTTCCCCACCGCCTCCCTGCCTGCCACAGGTCCTTTGAACTCATTCACAGCCTCAGGGAGTGCACGGCCATAGAGTCTAGGAGGCTCCTCACAAGAGCATGGTGGATTAATGGCCCCCAAATGAAGTTAGCTAATTAAAGCCCGTTGCCACACCTGCAATCCTAGCACTGGGGAGGCTGAGTCAGGGAGGTGGTGTGGCAGAGGCCAGGGGTAGATTAGGACATGTCATGTGCTTACTTAAACCACCGTTGTTCCAAGCTTCTGTTTCATTTTATTTTATTTTTTTATTATATGTGTATGGGTGGTTTTGCCTCCCTGTATGTGTGTGCACCGTGAGTATCAGTCTCTCTAGAGACCAGAATTGGAGACATAAGTGTTTGTGGGCTGTAAGGCATTTACAGGCATTACATTTAAGGCATTACATTACAGAGGGCCCAGCCCATGGTGGGTGGTGCCATCATCCCTGGGCCGGTGGTCCTGACCAAGCCATGAGGAGCAAGCCAGTAAGCAGCTCTGCTCCATGGCCTCTGCATCAGCTCCTGCCTCCAGGTTCCTTCCCTGCTTGCATTCCTGTCCTGATTCCTTCAATGATGGACCATGATGTAGAAGTATAAGCTGGATAAACCCTTTCCTCTCCAACCTGCTTTCGGTCCTGGGGTTTCATCGCAGCAATGAGAATCCTGACTAGGACATCGCAGCCAGAGCTCGCGGCCACTGAACCCCTATAGGATGCTTTCTACTGCTTCTGCATTTACCCTCATTTTGCCCCTATTTGTTTGTGATCCCTTCTCCTCCACTCACTTCCCATCCCATCAAATCAGGAGAGAGTAGATGTGAAGTGTGTCTCTCTGGATAGAAAGCCCAGCCCTGCTTGTCTTCACTGCATCCCTCTCCTGGGTAACTTCCCTGACTTCTGGACCTTATTCTTTCCATCTGTAAAATGGGCACCATTGCATTAAACCCCCTTGCAGAGCTGTGAAGACCAAGAGTCACCCCATAATGCATCCAGTGTTGTGTCTGGCCCTCAGAAAGGCCATGGAACTTCAAGCCATTGATGCTGTTTGAAAATACTCAGAGAATCCTCTTTCTAAGTGCATGTCTCCGTGTGTTTAATTTCTCCTTGGTTTTTTGAGGCAGGGTCTCCTTGGATATGCCAAACTGGCCTCGAGCTCACGAATCCTACCTCAGCCTCAGCAATGCTGGGGTCACAGACATGGCACAGGACACCTGGCTGGATTCTAAGTATTTAAGTATTTTTCTCCCCCAGTTGGTTTTTGAACTCTTGAGGCTTGCTGTAAGTCAACCCTAAAACTTCTTTTGCCCTTTGAAGTCACAAGATTGCCATAAACTTCCTAACCTGCACCGTGTAGAGCACTCTTGCTAAGGACAAATGCCCCCCCTTTGCAGAAGTAATCAAATATGTCTGTTCTGCTGGCAAGGGGAGCCATCGCCAAGGTTTAGGACTAACTTAAAGATGGAGAATTGCACTTTTTTTAAAAAAAAATTAACTTATTTTTATTCTTATTATATGTATGTCTGTGTGAGGGTGTCAGATCTTGGAGTTACTGACAGTTGTGAGCTGTCATGTGGGTGCTGGGAATTGAACCTCAGGCCTCTGGAAGAGCAGTCAGGACTCTTAACCACTGAGCCATCCCTCCAGACCCTAGAATTGCACATTTTATCCAAATGAGTTTGATGGGATACACAGACATGTGTATAGTTTGTACATCATACTGCAATGAAGCTGTTTTATGACCTTATATAAGATCATCTATAGAAAGGGTCAGGAAACATCTAAGAGCAAATACAATGAGTTATCAGGGCTAATTACAAGGACTGGTTAGGTCTCAAACTCAGGACAAATGGCTAACTGGGGTGCCTGTTTAACATATCAAAGTGGGCCCCGCCAGTCTCTCTTAGCATCACCTCACCTATACCAGCTCCTCCTTCAACCTCTCCAGCCCCTGAGTTTCTTTTCTTGGGCCAGCTTCTCTTCCCTAAATAACCCAGGCATTTTGGCTTCGGGGTCTCTTGGCCTCTTGGTCTCCTAGCTCACACCTGGTCTCTTGGCTCCTGGTTCCTCTCTCTTCCTTCCCCCGCCCCCCCCCCCCACCACCACCACCAAATTCCTCCTCTCCTCTCGTGTTCTGGTTCAGTCTGGACTCTTGCAGGTACTCCCTCTCATATCTAAAATAAACCTTCCCCTCAACCATACCTGGTAGCAGAGATACCTTAGGGGTGTGGCCTTCAGGAAAACAGCCTTGAATGCTGCTGATGGGGTCACAGCTGTAACCCCAAAACTTAGGAGGCAGAGGCAGGAGGACTACAGGTTAGAGGTTAGCCCAGGTTACACAGTGAGACTCACCTTAAAAATGGGGGATGGCAAGATGGCTCAAGGGGTAAAGGCGCTTTCTGTAGAAGCCTGGTGACCTGTGTTCAATCCCAGGGGCCCCATAAAAGCGAAAGGAAAGCACCAACTCTACGGGGTTGTCCTCTACCCCGCACGCACGTACCCTGGCACAGGCACCCCTCCTACCCACGCAGGAGCCATCTTTAAAGGGAAGGGCTGAGAAAGATGACTTAGAGGGTGAAATCATGTGCGGCGCAGACACAGGGCCCTGAGTTCAACTTCCCAGGACTTACATCAAGCTACCACAGCTGCAACCACAGCCTAAGGTGACATGGCAGTCAGAGTTTGGCATTCGCAGCAGGTGAATGACAGAGACCCTGTGTCAGGGCGGAAAGCTAGGACCTGAGGTTGTCTTCTGGGCATAGCCTGTGCATACCCCCACCCCATACACATCCCCAAGTTAAAGAAGAGCAAAGCAGCTGTTTCGTTCTGCATGCCTCTCTCTCTCTGAAGGGGCCCACGCGCGGCTTACACTGTCCCACAGCTTAGACCAGTGCCTGCCTGCAGCAGACCTGAGGAACATTTCTAGAAGTCACTAGAACTTTGGGGAGCATGACAAATGGAGGGAGCAATAACTTGATTGGGTTGGCCAAGGCTGACTCAGACCTGCCTCTCAGTTTTAAGATCCATTGTGAGGCTAGCGTACAGATAGCGTACGGAAACGATACTTTCCAGCAATTTGACAACTATTCTTGGAATACTCTGAATGGATCCTGGCTTTCAAGACGCAAGCTCGGAATCTGAATTTGGCTGCAGAATCTGGCTATAAAAGGAGTTTTCACCGTCTTTCTTCTAATCAGTTTGTTCTAAAGCGTAGACAGTAGCCCCTTTTTCTTCTCTCTGGAAATGAGGTATTGGAACTGAAGCATCGTGTTCAGTAACAGCTTGGCTTATATTTATTACCACCTTTAAATTACCTGACTGAAATTCTTCCCAGACAGTGATGGAGGTCGAACTATTCATGGTTCACGACCCTAGTTAAAAACCTATGTTTGGCCGGACGGTGGTGGCGCACGCCTTTAATCCCAGCACTGGGGAGGCAGAGGCAGGTGGATCTCTGTGAGTTTGAGGCTAGCCTGGTCTACAAGAGCTAGTTCCAGGACAGGCTCCAAAGCTACAGAGAAACCCTGTCTAGGGGGAAAAAAAAACTATGCTTGAATACCCCACCACCCATTTTCTTTTGCCTGTTGTATACCCATGAAGGCAAATACGTGTAGATCCATATCTGAAATGCTTATTAGTGTTGCTCATATTAGTGGTTGAATCTGAACATATGATTATTATCTATAATATCTGATAATATATATATATGAGTGGAAATTATTCACTGTTATTTAATATCCTTATAAATGTAAAGCATCTTTTCAAGACTTTTAATTTTATTTAGTACCATTGTGTCTGTGTGTGATAAGTGTGTGTGTGCCTTGGCACACAGGTGGAGGTCAGAGGTCAATATTTGAGAGTCCTGTCTTACTCCTGCCACCGTGGCATCCAGGGATCCAGCTCCTGGCCTCATGTCTACATTGAGCCATCTTCAGCAGCCCTAAAACATCTCGATTTTAATCTTGCCTTTCTTCTATGGCAAGGACCTGCTCGTGATGTTGGCAGATGACTCCAGCCATAGATTAGAAATGTCTAAGCCATGCAAATGTATGGAATACCAAAATGCCCCTGAGTTCAAGGGTCTTTACATGTATTTCACTTCAAGCGTGTCATTTGGCCAAGGCTCTTTAGCTTTTGTATTGATGATGATTTTCACACTTAGCCTGTGGTCCTCAAGGTATTCCTTTATTAGAGTATTCTCGTCAACTTGTGTCTCAATGAAATACGTAAGAGCTTTTAAGATGATTGGCAGGTGAGTTTTAATTTCACCTTAACCAACTGGGGACACAGTTGACTCTGTTGTTGTTTCATTTTATCTTTGTGTTTGTCTCAGTGAATTCAGCAACACAGCTTTTACAACCATCCAGAGCAGGTCCTTGCAAAATTATATTGAGGCAATTGTCACAACTTGACACACACTTAGAGTCACCCGGGGAAGAAGAAACCCCAACTGAATAATTGTTCAGATCGGTCTGGCTCACGGACTTGACTTGTGTGTGCAGCATTTTCCTGATAGCTAACTGATGGAGGAAGGCCCAGCCAAGTGTGGGTGTGGTCATCACCTGGTAGGAGGACCTGGACTGTACAAGAACGCTAGCTGAACATGAGCCCTGGAGCGAGTCAGTACCCATCGCCCCTCCGTGGTCTGTGCTTCATCTTCTCCGTGAGCCCTGGTTCTCTGAGTAAAGCCAAGCCTTTGCTCTCCACCTCGCTTTTGGTCATGGTGTTAATCAGAACAACAGAAACACAAAGGGCACCGATGTAGCCAATGGATTGCCCTTCCTAGGTTTCCTCTGGGTGTCACTGCTTTGGGTTTTGCAGAGTAGGGAACTGGCAATCAACGACGGGTTGTCTCTCATACTTGGTGTCTCTGTGAGAACAGCCATGGTTTGGGGAATGGTTATGGTCTTGGGAAGGTCAGCATTGAGTCAGATTTTGAGGCTGCCTGCAAGACAAGGATACAGAGAAACTCGGTGTGAAGCAAGAAAAGGGAAAATGGGAAGGATGAGTGACAGCTGAGACTGTTAGCCTGGTGGCCAGGGCACTTCCCTGTGCTGAGTGGCCCAGTCTGGACATCAGAGGCCCAGTAGGCCCATATCAAACCTAGGTACCCTGTCATTGAGGTACAGCTGTAGTAGCGCAGTGACTTCAGACCCCACTTCCAGGGGGGAGCATTTGCTGAGTTCTTCCTTGATTTGAGGGATCCTCACATCCTCCTTGTCAATCATCATCCTGTTGCTACACAGAATACCCACAGCTGTTAGCTTACCAAGAGAAAAGGTTTCCTTGGTCCCAGGGTTTCACAGGTGCATGACCAGCTGCACCTTCCTGTTGGTCTAGTGACAAGGCAGGCCCCGCTTAGCGTCAGGGGAAGCAGTTAGTGGCACCAAGAGAAGAGGATGGACAGAAAGTAAGAGAAAGGCGCATAGCAGAATTCCACCGCCCCCTTCGAGGGCACACGTGTGTGCGCGCGTGCATACACACACACAGAGTTCCACCTCCTAATCACATCATCCCAGGGAGCAAGCTTATACCACACGGATCCTGGAGGGGATGCTTAAGAACCAAACCACAGCATCCTCCATAACTAGATCATCCCAGGGAGCAAGCTTATACCACACGGATCCTGGAGGGGATGCTTAAGAACCAAACCACAGCATCCTCCGTAACTAGACGTAGGCAGAATAAGCGAAGACATTACGGAGAAGAGCAAGCCCAGCCCTCTCCAATGCCCCGGCAGTGCTCATTTCTACAGTTCCATCCACTCCTCCCGGATTCCAGCAGGAACAAGAGAGGGCGTGAGAGACTGGGCCAGTGAGGTGGCTTGGCAGATACAGACACTTTACTGTACAGGCCTGGCAGCCTAAGTCCAATACCTGGAGCTTGTGTAAAGGTAAAAGGAGAGAAACGACCCCAAAGTTGTCCTCTGACATCTGCCCCCTTATGTCCTATATATACTTACACACGATAGATAGATAGATAGATAGATAGATAGATAGATAGATAGATAGACGTTTAAGCAAATATGTGGGAGGTTGGAAGGTTAGCTCAGTGGTTAAGAGACTATACTTCTACTGCAGAAGACCTTAGTTCAGTTCCCCACACCCACCTCAGGTGACTCACAACCAATCACCTTTGACTCCAGTCCCAGGAGATCCACCGCTCTCTTCTGGACTCTAAGAAAACCTACACTGACACACACATATACAAGTAATTCAAAATAAATCCCTTTTTAAAGCATGTAAGGACAACTTTCAAAGACTATCATATTTGCCCAACAAAATCCAAAATTGGCATTTGAAGAATATATGTTGGCATTTTTTTTTGTTTTAATGACAATAAAGACCCTGACATGTGGTACCCACACATAATGCAAGCACTCTGAAGGCTGAGGCAGGAGGACAGATAGCAAGGTTGAGGTTACCTGGGGCTCCCTAGCAAGACCCTATCTTCAAAGAGGGTGCTGAGCAGATGGCTCAGCTGAAGCCCCTCTTGTGGTTCACTCCAGTGTATCTGGGCAACAGGGTGCAAACATGCATTCTCTGGGTGGTTTCTGGCCACATACATGCATTCTCTGTGTGGTCTCTGGCCACAGGGTGCATAGATGCATTCTCTGGGTGTGTGGTCTCTCTCCACAGGGTGCATGCATGCCTTCTCTGGATGTGTAGTCTCTGGCCATTACGAAGACTTTCTGCTTGAAATCTCCAGCCACGGTGCCCACAGGTGTCAGAGGCAGAGCTAATGGTGCAGGGAAGTGGCCCAGGGTCACACTGTATTCCAGGCAGACAGATGGAAAAAAAGCCTGTTACTTGTTTAGAATTAGAGCCTTCAGGGGGCAACTGATAGGAAAGCCTGCAGGAAGACACGGTGTGGCATGGTATTCCTGGCCCTCCTGTCAGGAACGAGAGCCCCTGAATCTGCAGGTATGTTACAGAAGAAAAGGTGCCGTTTAGCTTCAACCTTTCTTGGTCTACTCCTTCAGGTCCAATGGCGTCATAAGAATTTACTTTAGGGCTGGAGAAATGGCTCAGAGGTTAAGAGCATTGCTTGCTCTTCTAAACGTCCTGAGTTCAATTACCAGCAACCACATGGTGGCTCACAACCATCTGTAATGAGGTCTGGTGCCCTCTTCTGGCCCACAGGCAGGTAAACCACTGTATACTTAATAAAAATAAATATTTTTTTAAAAAAGAATTTACTTTAAAGAGTAAACTAAATATCAGAGTTTACTTCCAGGTTCATGTGTGTCTGCTTTGAGGCTTGGATACCTTACTAAGCCTAGGCACGGGAGTTGAGGGGAGGCATTGGTCCTGCCTCAATGAGGTGAGACTTAATTGACTTCCAGGGGAGACCTTAACTTCTCTGAGGAGCAGATGGTGGTTAGATGGGGGAAGGGGGAAAAGTGGAAGGAGAGGAGGGAGGGGGAACTGGGATTGGTATGTAAAGACTAAATAAATAAATTGATAAATAAATAAAATTACATATATGTATACATATTTATATATGTGTATGTATGCATATATACATACATGACAGGGTTTCTCTGTGTAGCCCTGGCTGTCCTGGAACTCACTCTGTAGACCAGGCTGGCCTCATATTCAGAGATCCTCCTGCCTCTGCCTCCACAGTGCTGGGATTAAAGGCGTGTGCCACCACGACCCAGTCCAAAGAGAGGTGTCTACCTTCCCTCAAGCCTACTCATCATCATCAAGTTTGGACATCAGTTCTTTCTAGGAGGATGAGTGTGTGTGTGTGTGTGTGTGTGTGTGTGTGTGTGTGTGTGAAGGGTATGTGTGGCGTGAGTGTGTGTGTGAGATGTGTATGTGTGATGGGTGTGTATCTGTGTTATACCTACGTGTTCATGTGGGTGTACCTGTATGTATATGCTTAGGGGAACCAGAGTTAGTCAACCAGTGTCTTTCTCCATCACTCTATTTTCTGGGACAGGGTCTCTCACTCCACTTGAAGCTCAGTGATTCAGGCTGGCTGTGACCATGAGCTCAGCCTCCTGTCTCCACTTCCCAGTGCTGGATCGCAGACGTCTGCCACATGTCCAACCCTTCCCATGGGGGCTGGGGACTGAACTCCCCATGGGCGCTTACTGTCCTGAGTCACATCCCTGGCCCCTCTTTTTGGGACTAATTAGTGGGACATTGTATGGGGACCCCCCCCAAAAAAAATAAGAAAGAGGCAAATGACCTTTTTTCCCCCTTCCACATCCCCCTTTTCTTTCAAAAAGCTGTTATACTGGTTTTATCGATATCAAATAGGTTTTGTGGCATTTGGTACTCACCAGAAGAGAAATAGAAACAATTATTTAAAAATAAAGAGAAAGTTTTTCTTGTTCAAAAAATGAGACAAACTCTTAAGAATGGGAAAACCGCTTGCTAACCGTGGCAAGGGGGAGGTATTTTGCCAAATTTAGAACCCACTTGAAAATCACGGGTTCTAAGTTTAGAGATGATCTGAAAAACTTGAGCTCACGTTGCATTTGGCATTGGCTTAAAAAAAATCTAAGCTACTAATTAAAGGGAAAAAAATTATATTCTCTGGAGTTCTAGAAGCCATGAATTATTTTCAAACAAATTTGTTATTGGTTCAATGAAGGGCCCTCACTTAGAAAAGAAACATTTTTTTCCTAATCAAATTTGCCTACAAAACAATAATTTAAAATCAAACAAAGAATGTTTTTGCCAAAGTCTTGTCTCATAACCTTCTTTGGACCCAACCGTATATACTGCTTGTCTGCATGAATGAAGAAACTAGATGGTTTATACACCAAATGGTGTCCAAAGTAGACACTACTCATCATATCTACTGTTAAAATTAAAATAATGTCAAAGCAATACAATATGAAGCACTTAAAAATGTCATTTAAAAAAGCATTATTTTTTTACTTTCTAATTTAAATATTATTTATTCCAGCACTGAAAAAATGGACCAGAATTGCTATGGTGATAACAATAACAACAACAAAAATTAGGACCAAATGATCCAAAATAGTAACCCAACTCCACTAATGAGCTGGGGGTACTGGTACACACTTGGGAGGTAGAGGCAGCAGATCTGTGAGTTTGAGACCAGCCTGGTCAGCAGGAGCTACATAGTGAGATTCTGTCTCTAAAAAAGGAAGAAAGGGAGTGAGGCAGAGATCGGAAGAAGGAATGGAGGAAGGAAAGAAGGAAGGAAGGAAGGAAGGAAGGAAGGAAGGAAGGGATGCCTTAGAGATTAAGAGTACTGACTGTTTTTTTCAGAGAGACAGCTCAGGCTCGGTTCCTGCATGATGTTTCCAACTGCCTGTTAACTCCAGCTTCAGAGGATCCAATGCCCTCTTCTGGTCTCCGGGGTCACCAGGCATGCAGCTGTGGGTGCACAGACACACATGCAGCTAAAACACCCACAGACATTAAAAAAGAGCCCACTAATTAATAACAGTGTTTGAAATACACCCACTTTTCTAACGACGAAAACCATCTCGGTGGCCCCTGCTCCCCACACACACCCTCAGGTGCACAGCTACACACATGAACGGAAGTCAAGAGCTCAAGAGGAGGGCCTAAAGGAACCACACAAAAGGTTGAGCATGAACCTGCTTTGCAAATACTGTCTTCGGCAAGTGTCCACCAATGAGTGATCGTGGAAAAACATCGTCTTCCCTTCCTGTGGACTGCCTTGTCAGGCCTTAGAGTGCAGGCTTAGCATCTGCCCAATGTGGCATTCTTCCTCCAGCGAGATCTTTAGCACAGTAGATAAAACCTCTCCAACTAAAGACAGTGTGTAGATACACACCTGCAATCCCAGAACTCAAGAGGTGAGGCCTGAGGACGGGGAGATTTGGGACCTGGTTAAAACACTCCCTTGAAGAGCAGAGTGACCAGGTTTTCCCTTCTTCAGAAAATGATGGCATCCCCTCCCTCAGCAGAGGCACCAGAGAAACAACCTTGGCTTCTAGTAACTGTGTTTGTTTGCTTGCTTAGAGACAGGGCCTCCCTATGTAGCCCTTGCTAGCCTGAAACTCTCTCTGTAGGCCAGGCTGGCCTCAAACTCACAGAGATCTGCCTGCCTCTGCCTCCAGATTTGTTTGTTTGTTTGTTTTTTGAAACAGGGTTTCTCTGTGTAACAGCCCTAGCTATCCTGGAACTAGCTCTTGTAGACCAGGCTGGCCTCGAACTGATCGGCTTGCCTCTGCCTCCCAAGTGCTGGGATTAAAGGTGTGTGCCACCGTCCTGCTGTGTTCTTTAAAGCCTGTGGTGCTTCCCCTCCCCCTTCTCCTCTCCTACCTCCCATTCTAAGAACATCAAAGCAGGTTTGCGCCACCCCCCCTCCCCCCTGCTGCTGCATTCCCTGAAGCTCTCGTCAAATAAGCATCCTGTCTGGTGTTACCCTCCTCTCTGTGGGGAAGGAAGGGCCCTAGCTGGTTAAGCTGTTCCAGGCAGCAGGAGGCCTTCTGTAAGTACAAGCTGCCTGGCTTTTCCTATCGGGTTAGGGGAACCTCTGCTGGTTTCTAGCTGGCCTCAAAAGTATGCTTGAGGTAGTTCTGCTTGCCCAGCCTTCCTGGGCGCTGAGCAGCCTGAGGAACCTGTGCAGGGTGGTGACAATGGAAGGATGGCCTGGGATTTCCACAGGCAGCTGCTCTCCTCGCCCAAGTGCCGGAGAATTCCGTGGCCCTCAGCATTCCTTGAGTGACTGGATAGTCAGCGCGGAAGGAATGCTGCCAGTGAGGCCGGCCGTGAGTCACTTGAGTTCCAAGCGACTAGACGCTCTGAGGAAGAAACCCAAGTGATCACTTGGGTGAGCAGGTCTTCGGGGCAGCGCCTTGCCTCTCACAGGCTCTTCAGTGCCTGAATATGGCTGTTTTCAAATGCCGGCCTCAAGCTTTCTGAGTTAGACCACACGATGTCCCTGGCTTACCTTGCTAGTACACTATTTAGGGCCAGGAGAAATTCAAGGCTTCAACTGCTACAGCAGAAAACCCAAGTTCAGATCCCAATACACTCACACACACACACATCAGGCACCTACCAACTGCCTCAAACTCCAGCTCCAGGGCATCTGTGTAGAACTTTTGCTGCCTCTCAGACAGAATGCCCGACCAGGTTCCAGCCACGCTGTGCTCTGAAGTTCCATAGTGTTCTTGAACTGCTTGCTGTTCATTGCCTGGTGATGCCCCCGCCGACTAGAGTCTCTCACATCTCAGGATGCCTCTTAGCTCGCTCTGTGAGTGGGAGTCCAAATTCCTTCCTCTTAGAGGTGTGTCTAAATATTCTTCCCAAGCCAATCCAGTCTTTGCTACATGGAGTTGGTCTCTCCTTTGTCTCACACTAAACTCCCTTGAGGCGGCGGGGGTGGGGGTGGGGTGGGGTGGGGGGGTGGGGGGTGCTGGGTGGGACCTGGGCCACGGCTCCGCAGCACTAAGCAACAAGTCAGCTCCAACGCTGACAACAGTTGGAAGGGCTCTTTTGACTAATAACCCTGGAAGAAGAGCCATCTAAGAATTGAGGACTGAACTCTGTATTTCCATCTTCCTGTTTGTTTTTAACGTATTTTTTTTTTTAAAAAAAAAGTGCCCCTAAGCACATACAATTTTAACATGCTCAAACAAGCAGGACTGGGGCTATAGCTCAGAGGTAGGGTGCTCACTCACGGACATGCTACACCCCCTGGGTTTGACCTCAGCACAGCACGCAATAGTGGCCACACTCTTAGATACATCCTGGTCCCTGGGAAAGAGTGACAGCTGGGGGAACGGGGGTGGGGGGTGGGGGGGACAAACATGGAGAAGACTATGTAAGAGACCAGAACTCAGGGTCCCACTGTGCTGGGAACTTGGCTCCACTGTTTTCTTTCCCTGATCATATGTTTCTAACATGTGATAATTGTACATGTTTCTGGGGTACGGTGTGATATCTCAGCACAGGCACACAGCACGTGCCGATGGAGGAGGGGGCCATGCCGTAGTTGGGAGCAAGGTCAGGGTTAGACTCACATCTCTTCATTACTTTCTCTGTTTATCATATTTAAAGATTCCCTCGTGGATCAAGCGGCTCTGGTAGGCCAGACGGTAGGCTGGATGTGGCGTGTCAAGTAGACACAAACTGAAGGCCACGATCACGGGGGCAGTGGATTCAGAGTGCTGGGACACAGAAGACAAGACTGTCCCCCAGAGCCTGTCCCTGAGAAGGGGTGTCAGGTGAAAAAGAAAGAGGTGTGGGAGAAGGATTAGTGTCAGGGACTGAGGGAGGAAAGGAATGGGCTAATAAGACATTGTCCCCCCCAAACCCACCTCACCCCACCTGGCTTCCCAGTGGCTGCTGGGAGCTGAGCAGCAGCAGGCCTGTGTATGCAGGGCCTGGTGAAGGCGTAAGTCACAAACAATGCCACACCAATTCGGGGTTATGATTATTAGGGCGGTATTTATTTAAAGGGGAAAAAAACTTACAGATCACTGTCCCAGGCAACAGCCCTCTACGCAACCAGGAAAGGAGTCTAGTCGCCAGCGGAGCAGGAAGTGAAGAGAGAGAGGAGAGGGAAGTGGCCGCTTTTTTAAAGGGAGAGAAACCATGCCCCAATGGGCTGGTACCTCACGGTGATAGGCTGGAGGAGTGGGAGGACCTCCCGCAACACCCTGGGACCTGTGCTAAGGAGTTTGAGCTGAGTTGCAGGGAGCCATGTTGAGATCCTTGAAGAAGGAGAAGATGCTTGAACATAACTGTCCCTTGGATATGGAAAGTCACTTGGAGTTTTCTAAAGCAGAGGCCCAGGAATATTAATGAGGTAGTTAGCACTCAACGGAGTAGATGAAACAGGAGATGGTGACCCTAGAAAGGAGGGAGGTGACAGACATTACAAGGGTAGAAGCCGCAAACTTAATCTGCTGGCTGAAAGACAGTGGGAAGGAGAGGAATCGGTGATGACAACTCCATTCCTGGGTCAGGTGAAGGGGGTCATGCCAGAAGGGTCAGATGAGAGGTGGACAAAGCCAGATGCCCTGGGGGGCTTTGAATGAGACTGGCCTCCGTTGGCTCCTGTATTTAAATGCTTAGTTTGAAGCTGGTGGACTTAGTTTAGGAAGTATTAGGAGGTGTGGCCTTGTGACAGGAGGTATGTCACTGAGGGTGGGCTTTGAGGTTTCAGAAGTCCCTGCCAGGCCCAGTCTCATTCTCTTTGCCTCCATGTTGCAGATCAGATATAAGCACTCAGCTTCTGCTCCAGCACCATGCATGCTGCCATAGTCTCTATGGTGATGATCGGGGACTCACCCTCGGAAACTGTCAGCAAGCCCCCGGCTAAATGTGTTCTATGAGCTGCCTTGATCATGGTGTCTCCTGGAAGCAATAGAACAGTAATTAAGGCATGCCCTCACGTCCTCAGGGCAACATGTTAAGGTCCTGGGGGCTCCACACGGAGTATGAGGAAGGCATCCTGGGGGTGCTGCCACTCAGCTGACCTGTCCGTCTACTCTGGCCGCTATGGCAGCTTCGCCAGAGTAGTTGGTAGCGAACACATGTCCGGTCTTTGCCGTTGCTTCCGTTTGCCTTCCTGTGAGCTTATGTAAGCTTGTCTGCATTTTGGTTTTTGTTGTTTTCAGTCCTGGAGCCAGAACAGGAGTTCCACCACTGAGTTGTAACCCTAGTTTTTCTCTCTCTCTGTGTTAAAACGGGGCTAGAGAGATGATTCCATAGTTAAAAGCACGGCTGTTCTTGCAGAAGACCCAGGTTGGGTTCCCAGCACCTAGACGGTGGCTCACGATCTTCTCTAACTCCAGATCCAGAGACTCTGATGCTGTCTTCTGGCTTCCGAAGGTACCAGGCATGCGTGTGGTGTGATGCACAGACATACATGCAGTCAAAACATCCGTAGGCATAAAACAAATTTTTAAAAATTTAAAAAATGTTTTTGAGACCGGATCTCACTAAATTGCCCAGGCTGGCCTTGAACTCATTTTGTAGCACAGGGCTAGCCTGACATTTATGATTCTTCTGCCTCAGTTCCAGAAAAGATAGGCTTCCCAGAAAAAAAATCAGCAAGGCGGGCTTGCAGCAGGAAGCCTAGCAGAGAGAAAGGGGGATTTTTGCCTGGGAGAGTATCGTCCTGTGTCTGGCATCAGCTTTCTCGCCTGCAAATGCCAACTCCTGTGACTGTCAGTTACAACTTGGGTGGCACATTCAAGACTGAAACAAAATAAAATCTCTCTTTGAGCTTTTTGGGTTTTTTTATTTTTGGTTTGTTTATTTGTTTGTTTTTCAAGATATGGTTTCTCTGTGTAACAGCCCCCTAGCTGTCCTGGAACTAGCTCTTGTAGACCAGGCTGGCCTCGAACTCACAGGCCTGCCTTTGCCTCCCGAGTGCTGGGATTAAAAGCTTGCACCACCACCTCCTGGCTCAAAATCTCTCTTTCAAGTTCAGGTATAATCATTGAGGAAAAATAAAATCATATGTGCTCTGAACCTTCTAATTGTAATGTATAAAATATAAGCATATCGTGATGAAGATGACTTGCGGCCATATAATACTTAAAGGTCAGAACGTTTTTCTTGTTAGGTTTTCTTTTTAGTTTTTTTTTTTATGTATATATGATTGTTTGCACATGTCTGTGCACTGCATAGATGCAGTGCCTACAAAGGTCAGAAGAGGGCAGCAGATACCTGGAGTTACTGGAATTACAGATGGTTGTGAGCGCTATGTGGGTGTTGGGAACCAAAGCCTGGTCCTCTGGGAGAGCAGCCAGTCCTCTTAGGCACTGAGCCATCTCTCTAGTCCCTAGAACTTACTATCTACCTGTCAAAGTTTTTACATGTCTTTCCTTCCTTCTTACTTCCCTCCTTTTAAAAGACAGAGTGTTGCTGTGTAGCCCTGTTTGCCCCAGAATTATGGGGGTGACCCTGCTTTCAGTACTGAGATCACAGTTATACCATCACGGCCGACATTTGTTTCTTAGTAAAGTTGAAAGAGAAAGATATAAGAGGTTGATATGACCCGTCATTTTAAAAGACAGGCAGGCAGGGGTCTGTAGAAAAAAACCTCACCCAAATCCGTTCTGCTTGGGTTAGGACTATTGATTCTCTTGGTTGCTATTTTCCCCCTGAAGTGTTGAAAGAAATGCCTTTTGATGCTGAACTTGAGAGGGAAAAAAATTGTTCCCCAAAGCCATCGGTGCCTATAAATCCCAAGAACTAGATGCTTTGGGCACCAAGTACACAAAGCAGGACCTGGGCCTGGGGGTTGGGAGTGAAAGTGGGGTTGAGGCAGAAGGACAAAGAACTGTAGCGTGGACACACAACTGTTTTAATCTCCAAAAGCATCTTTGTTGCTCCACATATGACATCACTTAAAGAGCTATTGCGGGGCATGCTGTGACCCCAGAATCTGGAAATTCTAGACCAGCCTAGGCTGTAGAATGAGGCCTCGTCTCAAAACGCCAAGAGCTGAGAGACTGGAGAGATGGTTCAGCCGTTAAGAGCACATGCTGCTTTTGCAGAGAACCCAGGCTCACTTCCCAGCATTGCATGAGTTCCAGGGCTCCAGTGCCTTTTTCTGGCTTCATTGATTGGGTACTAGACAGGCATGTGGTGTGCAGACAGACAGACAGACATGTCAGCAAATGCTCATACACATAATAATAAATAAATCTATTTTTTAAAAGAAAATTTAAGGGCTGGATAGTTAGCTCAGCAGTTAGGAGAACTTGCTCTTGCAGAGGACCTGGTTCCACTGTGGCTCACAACCACATGTAACTCTAATCCCAGTAGATCTGATGCCCTCTTCTGACCTAATGGGCACCAGGCATGCGCACGGCGCTCATATTTCCATGCAGGCAAAATGCTCATGCACATAAAAATACATCTAAATTTTGTTATTAATTCTTTTTTTTTAATTTTTTTTTTAATTAAAACACAACCTGCAGAATTCAGTAGCAGCATTTGCTCAGTACGTGTAAGGCCCTGGGTTCACTCCCCAGCTCTTAGAAAAAGCCCAATGTTGCTGGACTCTAAAGATTTCTAATGAGACACAAGAAATGACCCATAAATGCATTTACAAGCGGCAACATTGCACACAACAAAAAGCCAAATAGAAAAGCAATTGAAGCAACAGTTTGTAAAGACATTGCCCAGATCATCAGGATAGGAACCAACCTAAATAAAATCCAGCCCCGTGCAATTGCTGACAACAACTGATTTTGGCCCGCACCAGTGATAGTGAGAAGGTATGTTTGCTTCATGCCCCTAAGGCCAGTGGGGGAGAGCACAGCTAGTCTCCAGAGGGAAAGGAATTCTACACATAGCTGTGTCTTTACTGTACTTGTCTGTTGGTTTTCATTTTGGGGTTTTGTTTATGTTAACACAATGTCTTTTCATAGACTTAATTTTAAAATTTTGTTCCTACGTGTATATGTGTGTGCCAGGTTGTCCGTATGTGTACCACATGTGTTCAGGTGCCTGAGGAGGCCAGAGCAGGGCATCAGAGACACTGGAGCTGGGGCTACAGGGAGCTGTGAGCCACCGTGTGGGTGCTGTGATGGAACCCAGGTCCTTTAAAGATCGCTGGGTGATCTTAACCTGTGATCCAGCCCTCTAGCTCCTAGATATACATTTTTAAATTGAATATCGAACAGCCGGCAGTGGTGGCTCACACCTTTAATCCCAGCACTCGGGAGCCAGAGGCAGGCGGATCTCTGTGAGTTCGAGGCCAGCCTGGTCTACGGAGTGAGTTCTAGTGCAGCCAGGGCTACATAGAGAAAACCCTGTCTTGAAAAAAAAATCAAGCAATGCAATAAGTTTGTCACAAAAACATTAAAAATTCCCTTTATATTCATTTGCAGAGACAGAAGAGCAAAGAACGCCATGCTTAGTGGCATAGATAGGCCTTTAGTTTCAGCACAGGGAAAGCAGGTGGAGCTCTGTGAACTCAAGGCCAGTCTGGTCTACATGCTAAATTCTAGGGCTTCACAATAAGATCATATCTCAAAAAAAAGGAAAAAAGAAAGAATATGAGAGAGAAATGAACAAGAGGGAACAAACCATGAGATACTAATATGGGTTATAGCATGTGCAATGGTTAAGTTGTTACTACAGCACCTTAAGGGCCCTGGACAAGAGCAAGTGGAAAGGACCGGAAATTCCAAACTGAAAGAAAGCTCACTGAGTTGACAATTAGAAAGGTCAGGGAGGGTCAAAGGGCAGCTTGAACTTTAGCAGCCATGACAGGGAAAGGACATTATAATCCAAAGAAACAGCTTGCCCAGGACTCAGAGGCAGGAAGGTGCAAGGTCTGAACTGGTAAAGGTTAAGGATGTGGGGGGAGGGGAAGAGAGGAAGTCCACTGTCTCAGAGAGAGCTCTGAGGACCTGCGGAGGCCTTGGTAGTTAATCTGGAAGCAAATGTTGTAATAAAATGAGTTTTTTAATGTTACTTTTATTTTATATGCATTGGCGTTTTGCCATGGGGGTCAGGCCCCTACAACTAGCGTTACAGACAGCTGTGAGCTGCCATGTGGGTGCTGGAATTGAACCCGGGTCCTCTGGAAGAGCAGTCAGTGCTCTTAACCACTGAGCCATCTCTCCAACCCAGATCAAGAAGTCTTAAAGCAGTAGAGTTATGGACACTGGAAAAGTTATATCCATTTTTTAAATTATTTATTTTTGTTTCCTCTTTTATTTGTTTATTTATTTGTTTGTTTTTTTAGGTGAGGTATCACTTTATGTCCTGGAACTCATTGTATGTAGCCCAGGCTGACCTCTAACTCTGAAACTCCTCCTGCCTCAACCTCTTGAGTACTGAAATTACAGGGTTGCTGGAGAATGAACCCAAGACTTCCTACATGTTGCCTTGGTAACAGGATCTGGGAGCATCAGGACCAGGATTCTAAACCGGGAGGGTCTAATTCCCAGGGCTCTGTCTGCTGTTGACCCACAGAGCACCCCAGAAGTGAGGCTGGGGGGGGGGGGCGTCACAGACACTCAGCTAATATTGACAGCTTGCCTACCCTGCGAAGTTTTACTTCAAACACTAATAAAGCTGTCAGTTACCTTCTCCTCCCCCCCCCCCCCCCACTCAGAGTTGAGAACCAAACCCAGGGCCTTGTGTTTGCTAGGCAAACGCTCTCTCTACCACTGAACTAAATCCCTAACCCCAACATTGTCAAGCTTTAAAAACAAACAAACAAATAAGGGGGCTGGAGAGACAACTCAGCAGTTTAGAGCCCTGGCTGCTCTCCCAGAGGACCAGGGTTCAATTCCCAGCACCCACATGGCAGCTCACACTTGTTTGTAACTCCAGTCTCTGGGGATCTGACACCTTTACACCAATGCACATAAAATAATATTAATTAATTAAATTAAAATTAAAAGAGTCAAAGGGCTAGGAGTATGGTTAAGTGGTAGAGAACTTGCTTGAGGCCCTGGGTTCAAGCCTTAGCACAGAAAAAAAACTAACAAACCAAAACTGGTTGGGATTAAAGGTGTGTGCCACCACTGCCCAGCTGAGCCTATCTTTCTTTAAAGACTTTGGCCCAAAGTTGCTGTTAATGAGGAGGCCCTTGAACTCCTGGTGCTCCTTGTCCTCACCCTTAAGTGCCAGGATTATAGGTGGACACCATTACCTCTGGCAAGGGGCTTTTATGGCTGATATAAACTGATCGTAGAAAACTTGGGAATTCTAAAGAGAAAATAAAGATTGTCTCTTGCCAAAATTAAATACTATCAACACTTCGTAGTATATTCGTTCGTTCAGCCTTTTTCGGGGGTTCACACAACACACATGCTTTTCTTCAAATCAGAATTCCTTCTAAAAATAGTTTTTCTTGTGACAAGATATTATGTATATTTTTTGTATAACAGTAAATCTAGTGTCTATAAAAATTTGTTAGAGATAACACTAACATGCATAAAGGTAGATCAAGGTTATGAATGTGGGGTTCAGGGGTTGGGGCTCACTTATCATGCAGGAGGTGACAGATTGCATCCTCAGTACCATGTTAACCCAGTGGCACACACTTGTAATCCCAGTACTTAGGAGGAAGAGCTAGAACCACAAGCTCAAAGTCATCCTGGGCTACACAGGGAGTTCAGTGCCAGCCTGGGAGGCATGAGACCTTGTTTCAGATAAAGAGGAGAGCTGGTGGGTCTCTGAGTTTGAGATCAGCCTGGTCTGCAGTGAGTTCCAGGACAGACAGAGCTACACAGGGAATCCCTGTCTCAAAAAAAAAAAAAAAAAAAAGAGGGAAGGAAGGAAGGAAAGAAGGAAGGAAGGGGAGATGGCTCATCAAATAAAAAATGCCAGAATGCAATCCCAATAATGCAAGTTTGATGTGGAGGTGGTGGGCATCTGTAATCCTGGCATTCCTACAGTGAACGGGAAGACAGAGACAAGAAAATCCTCCCGAAACACTCAGCCAGCTAATCCATACAGCGCACAGCAGCAGAAGCAGGAGAAAGCCAGCCTCGAAAAAGGTGGAGGATCAGAATGAACTCTGCAGGGCCGGGCAGCTAGCTCCCAGAAAGCAGAAGGCTGCGGTGGCAGAACCACTCGAGTCTACGTGTTGGATACCAGACTAGGTAGCATAGCAACAAGATGACATCTTTAAAAAAAAAAACAAACGAAATTACCGACTGTTCAGTGACTATTTCCTAGCTGCAAAGTCGCCAGGGTAGTGGCTTCAGTGTGTGGCCGGCAGCGTTTCCATAGGTGGCTCTCCATTGCGGGAGTACTCCCGCGGAATGCACTAAGTCACATTGTCTTCCTACTTCCTCATTTCCGTTCTTGGAAGTCAAAAGGAAATCTCAGAGTGGGATCTACAGCAGTCTTTTGCAAAAGGCAGGCAAGCTTTGTAGTGGATTTTTTCTTTCTCCACACTAACACCGTTAGTTAGGACCCGTTTCCTCCCCATCTCTCCCAGAGCCACCTTGGGCCCTGAGTGGTTTGCGGTTGATTTTGGTTGCTGTTGTTTTCCTTCTGTGGCGCTGGGCCGGTGCAAGCCAGGCCAGTGGTCTATAACTGAGCCATGCCCCTTGGCTTTTTGTCTGTCTGTCTGTCTGGTATATATGTACTCAGTGGGGTTTTTGGTTGTTTGTTTGTCTGGGTGGGGGGTGTTGTTTCATTTTGTGACCCTCTAACTAGGTAGCCCAGGTTGACCTTAAACTCTAGCCTCCACATTCCTAGTTCTGGGAGTACCGAGTTGACTAAGCATTTTGAAACTAAAAGCCTGGGATCTTGGGTGGTGAGGCCATTGTTCCCGAAGCAGAGATCCCTGTGCTGCGGGCGGGTGACTTCGACTCTCAGCAAATACAAAATGAGGACTGTACCACTTGAGCAGGACAGTGGCTGTTGGTTCTGCTGGGAGTTCTCTCAGCAACTCCTCAAGGCCTGGAAGGCCTATTGTGGCCGGCCTCCCTGGTAGACTGAGGTGCCGCCCCCTCCCCATCCGAGTTTTCGCGCACCCCCTCCCCATCCGAGTTTTCGCTGACCCCAGGACCAACCTGCAGGGCCAGCAGCAGCCTCAGCTGATTGGCTGCGGTGCTTGGCCACAGGCCCCGGGTGTTGAGCATCTCCTGTCTGCTCCTTGTTCCACTCCCTAGACCTCAGCACCTGCGTTGTCAGTTAGGGCTACGGTACCTAGGGCAGGAAGCAGGGCTTTACCGCTGCTGTAATCTAACATTCGGCAGACTGCACAGCCCTTTGGTGGGTCAGAAAGTAAATTTAAATCTTAAGGGGAAAACAGATAAGTCTAATGAAGTTAGAGAGACTGCTCAACATTTAAGGGCACCAACTGCTCGTGCAGAGGAGTCCCAGCACCAACATGGCAGGGCACAAACATCTGTAACTCCAGTCCCAGGGGATCTGACGCCAGCTTTTGGCCTCTGCCTGCACCAAGAACATGAATGGTACATAGACAGACATGCAGACAAAACAGACTTAGACATAAAGCGATAATCAGCTCCATAGAACTAATAGTCAGTAGTGTTTTAGGGGTGTTTTGTAAACTCAACGGGTCCTATTCAAAAACCTTAAAACCCAAAGCTGTGTATCTTGTACTCACTTTCATGTTTCCTATGAAGATAATGAGGGGTTTTCGGGTAGGAACACACAATACATTATTTTATTAGCGAGGCTAACAGTTGTGAGAAAACAGGGACACGTTAGCTTTGCAGTCAGAATCGGGAAGATGACTTTGCTCTCACCGGCCATGTGATTTCAGCCGACACACTACGTCTCTCCCACGCATTATCTCAGAGTGTTTTCTGTAAAGGAAAGTGAATATCCAGAATAGCGTGAAGCTTCAATGACCTTTCCCCTACCCCTTCAGACTGGGGATTGTAGCTAGGGCTTCACAGACGCCAGGAAAGCATGCTACTGCTGAGATCTATCAAATGATGTCAATTGTGTACAGTGTCTTCCACACGGGAGACACATGGATCTGTGTGCATTGCTTCCACACAGAAGGCCTGCGTTATGTGAAGCTTATTTTTCAGTCTTGCCTGGCACTCTGTAGACCTGCCAGGCTACACTCGTACACACTGGAGCTGGAGAGCAGCCTCCGTGGTTAAGCGTGCAGCTCTTCCAGAGGCCCTGAGTTCGGTTCCCAGCACCACATCGGGTAGCTGTTTGTAACTCCAGCTCCAGGAGATCTAGCACCCTCTTCTAGCCTCTTCCGGGACCCACACACACAAAACATGCATGCCTACAGATATGCAGACGAGTAAAAATGTTTAAAAATATTTTTTAATGAAAAAAAGCACTTCTCACAAGTGGTTTTTCACATGAAGGACCCTTTTAATCCCGTTTGATGACAATACACGTTCTAGGTTTTTGTTTGTTTTTGAGTTGGAGACTTCTTTTTTTTTTTTTTTTTTTTTTTTTGGTTTTTCTTTTTTGAGACAAGGGCTCTCTATGAAGCCCTGACTGGCCTGGAACTCATTGTATAGACCAGGATGGTCTCAAATTCATAGAAATCTGCCTGCTTTTGTCTCCCAAACGCTGGGATTAAAGGTGCGTGCCCTAATAGTTGGGGTCTTCTTATGCAGCTCAGACTTGCCTTAAACCTGAAACCACCAGACTCAGTTTCCTGAATGTTCAAGTTACAGACGAGTCACCAAACCAGCTTTAAAAAGAATTCTCGGGGGCTGGAGAGATGGCTCAGTGGTTAAGAGCGTTGCCTGCTCTTCCAAAGGTCCTGAGTTCAATTCCCAGCAACCACATGGTGGCTCACAGCCATCTGAAATGAGGTCTGGTGCCCTCTTCTGGCCTTCAGGCATACACGCAGAAAGAATATTGTATACATAATAAATAAATAAATATCTAAAAAAAAAAAGAATTCTCGGGTTAAGAGTATTTCATGGCCGGGCGGTGGTGGCACATGCCTTTAATTCCAGCACTCGGGAGGCAGAGGCAGGTGGATCTCTGTAAGTTCACGAACAGCCTGGTCTACAAGAACTAGCTCCAGGACAAGCTCCAAAGTTACAGAGAAATCCTATCTCGGAAAACCAAAAAAAGTATTTCATGGCTCACCTTGAGGGCTCAAGCCTGCCATCCCAGCTACTGGAAGTGGGCCAGGCACTGAGACAAGAGGCTTTCAAGTTCAAGGGCAGCCTGGGCTACTTACAGAGAACCTGTCTCAAAATAAAAAAAAAAAACATTTCCACAGTAAAACTCGGGATTCTGCCCCATGTGGCCCCATGAGTCCTTGCCTAGCATAGAAAAGGCCCTGGGATCCTCCGTGTCACTAATGGGGGCAGAGAGAGGGGAGAAAAGGGAGAAGTCAGGACACAGGACAGAGTAAATCAGTGGCAGGGGTGGGTCTTGTTGCCACAGGCCCTTGGTGTGATTCTCAGAGCTACTAATGAAGAGAGAACACTTCAGAGCTCTCTTCCTGGTCCCAGGCACCAGCTGCAAACGCAGCTACCTACAGGGGCTAGGCAGGTAGCATGATGGGTAAGAGTCAGGGCTCCCTTAGGGACCACAGGCATGGTGGCAAAGTAGAAAACTCAGACTCCATGGAGAGAGGCAGCCACTCTCCACTACGTAAGGTCCTTGCCCTCCCAAAATGTAAGTCTACCTTATGGAACCTCTAATTGTTTTTGGTTTTGGTTTGGTGTTTCTCTCAGGTGTGTGGGGGGGAGGTTGTTTATTTTCATTTTTGGTTTTTTGAGACAGGTCTTCCCTAAGTAAACCCTGGTTGTCCCGAAACTCTATATAGCCTTGCCTGGTCTTGAACTCACAGAGATCTGCCTGCCTTTGCCTTCTTAGTGTCGGGATTAAAGGCATGTGCCACAGTCTGGGACCTCTGATTTTTCAAAAGAAGCCAACTATCTAGATCTTTCTTTCTTTCTTTTCTTTTCTTTCTTTCTTCTATTTATTTATTTTTTTAAGAATGGTTTTAACTTTATTTATTTATTATGTATAGTGTTCTGGCTGCACCAGTGAAGAGGGCACCAGACCTCATTACAGATGGTTGTGAGCCACCATGTGGTTGCTGGGAATTGAACTCAGGACCTCTGGAAAAGCAGCCAGTGCTCTTAACCTCTGAGTCATCTATCCAGCCCCCTAGATTTTTTTTTTAATTGTGGAAAATTAAGATTTTTGAAAAAAATTATGTGTCTATGTGTGTGCCCGTGTGAGTTTATGTGCATTATACGCATCAGGTGCCCTCAAAGGTCAGAAGAGGGCGCCACCGGGGACTGAGAACCAAACTCAGGTCTTCTGCCTGGCAGTAATCTCTTAACCACAGAACCATCCCTCCAGCTCCAAATTCCAGCTTTTAAAACCACCTTTAACCCTGTGGAGGCCGTTGGTGGGAGGAGGCCAGGCTGCATGTTTGAATTGTCTCCTCTGCCTCACCCCCAGTCACTAACTCTCTGAGCTAGATGGCGGTGGTGGCTTTTAAACCCAGCACTCGAGGCAGAAGCAGGCAGAGACAGAGGGTTCTCTGTGAGTTCAAAGCCAGCCTGGTAGAACAGCCAGGGCTACACAGAGAAACCCTGTCTCAAAAAACCAAACCAAGCAAACAAATAAAAAACCAAAATCCAGAAAGGGTTCTCTGAAGATTAATATTTTGTAGCAAATATATAGATTAATCATGGAGCTCGGGACTCTATTTTTTTAAAAAAATATTTATTTATTATTATGTTTACAATATTCTGTCTGTGTATATGTCTGCAGGCCAGAAGAGGACATCAGACGTCATTACAGATGGTTGTGAGCCACCATGTGGTTGCGGGGAATTAAACTCAGGACCTTTGGAAGAGCAGGCAATGCTCTTAACCACTGAGCCATCTCTCCAGCCCAGAGCTCAGGACTCTAGCAGTAGGTGAAATTCACACCTGCTCAAGATGAGGGCCACTGTTTCTCACACAGTGTCAAATCCCAGGCCAGTGGGAGGGCTTTGGGAAGACTGGCAAATCAGGACCTTGCCCATCCCTTGCTTAAACAGAACCACTCATGAGCCCTTTACTCCTTTTTAAGAAACGGCTTCCTCAAGATGTAATTCACACGCCATACAGTTTACCCACTTAGTATGCACAGTGCTGTGGTCTGGGGCAGTCGTGGGCTGTGCGGCCATTACTACAGTCTAATTTTAGAACTCTTTCAGAAGTCGCCCAGAAGAGAACCTCCGAGGCAGGCACTCCCTTTCCCCGAAAACCCTGGCAGGCACTGCCCTCTCTACTCTGCTTATCTCATAATCCTGTGGGTCGTGTCCTTTTCGTGTCTGCATTCTCTCACATGATGAAACGTTTTATCCCTATAGATTGTGTTAGACTCCACTCCTCTGAGTATGTGTGCATGCGTGTGTGTGTAGGCCTATATGTATATATGTATGTATGTATGTACATACATGTGCCCATGGAGGCCTGAGGTCAACTTTGGGTGTTCATCAGAAGTGTCCATCCTTGTTTTCTTTTTTTTTTCTTTGTTTGTTTTTCGAGCAGGGTTTCTGTGTGTAGCTTTGGAGTCTGTCCTAGCACTCACTCTGTAGACCAGGCTGCCCTCAAACTCACACCTATCTGCCTGCCTCTGCCTTCCAAGTGCTGGGGTTAAAGATGTGTGTCACCACCCAACTGCCTCCTTGTTTTCTGAGACAAGGTCTATCACTAGCCTGGGGCTTGGCTAGACGGACCATCTAGTGAGCAATCCTCCTGTCTCACTTCCCCAGCACTTGGATTACAAATACATTCTGCCAGGTGCAGCTTTTTACATAGATGAACTCTGGCCTTCGTGGTTCCAGGCCAAGACTTTACCTGCTAAGCCATCTTCCCAGCCCTTGTTCCCCTTGACTGCCAGGTAATGCGTAACAGTAGTAAGCCTGATTGCTGGTGAAGGCCTGTAATTCTAGCTACTTGGAAAGGTGAACTAGGAGGTTCACAAATTCAAGGCCAGCCTCAATAGCTTTGTGAGTGAGACCTTATCTCAAAAAGCTAATTTTTACAGGGAGAGGAAGGGCAATTGAAACAGGGTCCCATTATAACCCTGGCTGTTCTGGAACTTAGTCTGTAAACCAAGCTGGCCTTGAACTCATGGAGATCCTCCTGCTTCTGCTTCCTGAGTGCTGGGATTAAAGGTATGTGCTACTATACCCATTTGTCTCAACATTTTTAAGAAAGTAAAGGATGGAATTCTAGCTCAGTGGTAGATTTGTGCCTATTGAGATGAAGGCCCTAGGTTCAATCAAAAATGAAAACAAAAACAACACAGGCATGGTAGCTCACATCTTTAATCTCACATTCTGCAGGCAGAGGCAGATGGATCTCTGTGAGTTTGAGGCCAGCCTGGTCTACATAGGTGCAGGTCAACCAGGCCTCCCTGAAGACCTTGTCTCAAAACAAACAAACAAACAAGCAAACAGGCTGGAAAAATGGCTTAGCCATTAAGAGCCCTAGCTGTTCTTCCAGAGGTCCTAAGTTTGATGCCCAGCAACCACATGGTGGCTCACAACCATCTATAATAAGGTCTGGTGCCCCCTTCGTCCTGCAGGCATACATGCAGACAGAACACTGTATACATAACAAACAAGCAAATGGGGACTGTGGTGGTTAAGAGCACTTCTTGTCCCTACAGAGGACCTGACACCCACATGATGGTTCATAAGCATTTGTAACTCTTGCTCCAGGGTCTCCATCGCCCTCCTCAGGCCTCTGAGGAAACTAGGTACATATGTGATGCAGTTTTACATGCAGGTAGAACAGACACATAAAAATAAAAGATGAGGGAGGAGCACACAAACCAAGTTCTGCTGGGAAAAGATCCAACTGTATGAACATATCACATTTTATTTATCAACTCATTAGCCAATGGACAGGTGAAATGTGTTCACCTTGGGATATATAACAAAAAACACTGCAGTGGATGCTGATGTGCAATGGTGTGGGACAACGGCCTGTATTCTGTCAATTATATTTTAATAAAACACTAATTGGCCATTAGCCAGGTAGGAAGTATAGGCAGGACAACCAGGCAGGAAGTAGAGGCAGGGCGACGAGAACAGAAGAATTCTGGGAAGAGGAAAGCTTGGTCCTCAGTCGTGACCCAACCACAGAAGAAATAAGATGTGACCTGCCTTGCTGAATAAGGTACTGAGTCACGTGGCTAGACAAGTATAATGGGCTAATATAAGTTATAAGAGTTAATAAGAAGCCCGAGCTTACGGGCCAATCAGTTTATAGTTAATGTAGACCTCTGTGTGGTTTCTTTGGGACCTAACAACTGCAGGAACTGGGCAAGACAGAAACCCCAACAGTGTAAGTCTTTGTGTGGATGTGAATTCCTCCCGGATATAGGCCTGGGAGAGGAGTGACCAGGTCCTGCGCTAACTCTGTGTGTCAAGCCTCCTGAGAAACAGCTTTGGCTTTTCCACAAAGTGCCTGCCATCACTTTCTCTTCCCATCAGCAATCTGTATGGATTCTACTGCCACAGGCTTGCCCACACTTGCTGGTGCTCTTTTTTTTTTAAGATGGGGAGTCCTGGCAGAGACCCTGAGTTCCTGGCTGGAGAAACTCAGGCAGGAAGTTGTTCACATTCTGAGAACAAGCAGCAGAGAGCATGTTGGGGTCCGGAGACAGGCCAGACCCTTCAAAGATTGGCACCCAGAATCCTGGTTCCACCATCTAGACCCCACCTCCCAAAGCTTCCAGTCTCCCAACATGGCGCCCGGAGCTAGCGAACAAGCACAGAGAGCAGAAGCCTGTGGGGACCTTGTGCAATCAAACCTTTTGATTTGTTGGGCACTTGTTGTTGTTGTTGTTTTGGTTTTTTGAGACAAGAGTTTCTGTCTAGGTTTTGGAGCCTGTTCTGGAACTTGCTCTGTAGACCATGCTAGCCTCAAACTCACAGACATCTGCCTGTCTCAACTTCCAGAGTGCTGGATTAAAGGTGTGCACCTCCACCATCAGAGAATGGACACTTTTGTTGGGGGAAGCGAGTTTGATATGTTGATGTGATTTCTCAGGTCAAACCCTACAAAGAATGAGCTTTCCTGAATATATTATTATTTTATGTTTTATTAAAATAAAATAAAAATTAATCTTGTTGCGAGTGTGTGTGTGTGTGTGTGTGTGTGTGCTGGTGCAAAAGTTGTAGATGGAAGTTTCTGTCCTGTCCAGTCCCAAATAAACACACAGAGACTTATATTAATTATAAACCATTTGGCCTATTACTCAGGTTTATTACTAACTAGCTCTTTTTTTTAAAGATTTATTTATTTATTATGTATACAACTTTCTGCCTCCATGTATACCCACACGCCAGAGGAGGGCACCAGATCTCATTACAGATGGTTTGGAGCTACCATGTGGTTGCTGGGAATTGAACTCAGGACCTCTGAAAGAGCAGACAGTGCTCTTAACCACTGAGCCATCTCTCCAGCCCTTTTTTTTGGTTTTTTGAGACAGGGTTTTTCTGTGGTTTTGGAGCCTGTCCTGGAACTAGCTCTTGTAGACCAGGCTGGTCTCAAACTCACAGAGATCCACCTGCCTCTGCCTCCCGAGTGCTAGAATTAAAGGCATGCACCACCACCACCCCCCCCCCCCCGGCTTACTAACTAGCTCTTACAACTTAAATTCACCCGTAATTCTTGTCTATGTTTAGACACATGACTTTGTACCTTTTCTCAGTGAGGCATTCTCATCTTGCTTCCTCTGCATCTGGCTGGTGACTGACTCTCTGCCTTTCCTCTTCCCAGAATTCTCCTGGTCTGAGTGTTCCACATATACTTCCTGCCTGGCTACTGACAAATCAGCGTTTTATTAAAACAATATGAGTGACTTTTTTGGGTCTTTTTATGTTGTTTTCATGTTTGTTTGCTTTTGTTTTCTGAGACAGGGTTTCTCTGTGTAGCCCTGGCTGTCCTGGAACTCGCTCTGCAGACCAGGCTGGCTTTGAACTCACAGAGATCCACCTATCTCTGCTTGCAGAGTACTGGGATTAAACATGTGCACCACCACTGCCCAGCATGAGTGACAAATCTTTACAATGTACAACAGCATTATCCCACGGTATTTTCCCCCTTTTTTTCTTTTCAAAACAAGACCCTGAGATCTAATCTCCTTTGTTTAGCTTCTTTCCTGACCATTATCCATAACAACTTGTAACCAACACACTAAACAAAGGCAAACATCCACAATCCATTTTTTGGATAATGTGGGAGTAGTTTTCTAGGTTATTTCCTGCTGATTGTGGGCAGGGATAGTCTCATGGAGATCCAAAGAAAATTTAGGATTATGACAAGAGTATTCTATAAGGCTGGATTATCTCAGAACATCACAAGATGTTCTGGATGTAGAACTCAGAGGAAACTGCAAGAGAGGTGCCCTAAAATGTTGGATCATCTGGGTCATTTGTTCCTATCAGTGATTTTTCAGAGGTCTTCCTTGATCAAACCTTATTTTTCTTTTTTTTTCAATTAATTATTATGTATACAGAGCATTCCTTCCATGCATGCCTGCAGGCCAGAAGAGGGCACCAGACCCCATTACAGATGGTTGTGAGCCAACATATGGTTGCTGGGAATTGAACTCAGGACCTTTGGAAGAGCAGACAATGCTCTTAACCTCTGAGCCATCTCTCCAGCCCCAAGCCTTATTTTTCTTAACCCAGAATAAATCCACAGCCTCTCATTTCCAGTGTAAACAAAAGCAAAACCTCTTTGGCAAAGTAACATATCTTTTAACTTAAATTTTAAAGTCAAGGCATTTTCAAAATATATAGATTGAATTAATCCAGCAGCATTTACAATCAAATGTCTTTTAGCAGCTGTTGCTCCTTCTGCAGCAGTCAAACAATTCAAAGACAATACAATAACATACAGTGTTCAGTTTCTCTGTGTATTTTCCATCTTCACTTGTCTTTTTTCTCTATTTCTTTTAATTTTATTTCTAATTTTTGTTTTTTGAGACAAGCTATCTCTTTGTAATTTTTGGTTGTCCTGGATCTCACTCTGTGAACAAGGCTGGCCTTAAACTCACAGAGATCCACCTGCCTTTGCCTCCCAAGTGCTGAGATTAAAGGCATGTGCCATCATACCCAGCTACTCTATTTCTTTTTTTAAAGGGCTTTATTTGTAAGCAGAGGCTGCTCATTCATTTCCCGGCCATCCAAACACAAATAATCACACAAACTATATTAATTACAACATTATTTGGCCTGATAGCTCAGGCTTTTTATTAAGTAACTCTTGCATCTTAGATTAGCCCATTTCTATTCATATATGTATCACCATGAGGCTGTGGCCTACAGGAAAGGTTCCAAGTGTCTGTCTCCTTTGGCAGCTACATGGCGTCTCCCTGACTCTGCCTACTCTCCCTATATATCTCTTCTAGCCTGGCTATATTCTGCCCTATCTCAGGCTAAAGCAGCTTTATTCATTAACCAATAAAAACAACACATACACAAAAGGACTTCCCACATCATTTCTCTGTCCTTTTTCTTCTCTCCCAAGCTTACATATAATTTGAAACAAACTGTAAACCATTTAGAGGTTTGTTTGTTTGTTTGTTTTTTTAATCTGTCTTTACTGTATGTCTCTATCTTTTTCTGAGCACATGAGGCTTTAATCTGCAAAGCGATATGGCTAGGATTAAAGATGCCGTTTTGGCTACTGGTTCCACCTCATTCCTTAACTTTCTGAGAGTCTAGCTTAGTAGTGGAGGTACTGGTGGGAGCCATGTTTATTGCCACAACTCTTTTGAGTTTCTAGGTCCATGCCACCATCAAGATACCTGATGCCGGCTTCTTATACACACCATTTAAGTGTTTGGTGGCAGAACTCTTAAAAGAACTGTGAGGTTTTTGTAACCAATGCTGAGTCCTGCAGGAAGCCTCTCTTAAAGGAGCCATGTTCTAGAATCTGTCTAGAATCCTTTTTTCAGGCATTATGTGGAAATTCTTGCCAAACTTTTGGGTACCATTTGTTGACAGAAGTTTCTGTTCTGCCTGGTCCCTCATCTGTTCAGTCCCAAATAAACACACAGAGGCTTATATTAATTGTAAACTGTTTGGCCTATTGGGTTTATTATTGACTAGCTCTTATAACTTAAATTACCCATAATTCTTGTCTATGTTTAGCCACATATGTGGCTTGATACCTTTTCTCAGTAAGGCATTCTCATTTTGCTTCCTCCGTGTCTGGGTTGTGAATCACTCTCTGCCTTTCCTCTTCCCAAAATTCTCCTGGTCTGCTTTCCCCACCTATACTTCCTGCCTGGCTACCAGCCAATCAGCATTTTATTAAACCAATATGAATGAGAAATCTTTACAGTGTACGAGAGCATTACCCCACAGCACAACAGTAACTGCACATGTATGCGCAGGTCAGAGGACAACCTTCAAGAGTCAGTGCTGCTTTGCACTGTGGCTTCTGGGGACTGAATTCTGAATCAGGCTTGCACAGTGAGCATTTTACTTCTTGTGTCTTCTCATGAGCCTGTTTCTAAGCCTAGATTATTGTTGTATAAGGGTTCTGGTGGAATCTCTACCTTAGCCCCTGGCATCCATATACCCAAAGAGTCTGGGATATTCTGGTAGAAGGTCTACCTCAAGCACCTTCCCCCATCTCTCTCCAAAACCTGCCTCATCTCAGAAAGCCCACCAAATGATCCCTCCCCTAGAGATGTTCAAGACCACTCCCACGGGGTGTTTAAAAAGCTCCCCCAGAAAACAGACACGTGGTTTTTCAGTCTCTGGGGAGGGGGGCAGAAAATCATCCAGGACCATTTTACCCATTAAACCTGGGCTTTTTCTAATTCAGTTTGATTTGTTCTGATTTGGATTGCTGTCGGTGGTGAGGCTTATTGGGGTGTAGAAACTTTTCAATAAGGACTTTTACTGAGGTCCCTCCCCCAATCTTCATGATCACTAGTCTTGGACTAACCCATATCAGTCCTCTCAAGAAAGAAAGACTGAGGGCCAGCAAGATGGCTTGGGCTAAAGGGGCTTGCTGGCAAACCTGATGACAGGAGGTGGATCCCTGGGACCCACATGAAGAAGGAGGACTGACCTTTGAAGAAAGAGTTCCTTGACCTCTCTGGGTGATGGTAGCACACATCTTTAATCCCAGCACTCAGGAGGCAGAGGCAGGCAGATCTCTGAGTTCAAGGCCAGCCTGATCTACAGAGCAAGTTCCAGAACAGGCTCAAAAGCTACAGAGAAATCCTGTCTTGAAAAACCAAAACAAGCAAGCAAACAAACAAAAACAAAAAACAAAAAAAACCCACAACTGAGTATGGTGGCATACACCTCTAATCCTAATGCTCAAGGGATAGAGGCAGGAGGATTGCAAGTGTGAGCTAGCCTAGGCTACATAATTTTGTCCCACAGAAATGAGGATGAAGGGAGTTCACAAATAAACGATAACATATTATGACTGATAGATGCTAATTGTATGTAGTATATTTTTAAATAATTTATATAATTTATATTTTTTATCTTTGTGCATTGGTGTTTTGCTTGCATGTATGTTTGTGTGAAGATGTAGGATCCCCTGGAACTGGGGTTACAGGCAGTTGTGAGCTGCCATGTGAGTGCTCAGAATTGAACCCAGTCAGTGATAGTAACTGCTGAGTCATTGCTGCAGTCCTGTGACTAGTATTTTTTTTAAAGATTTATTTATTTATTATGTATACAACTTTCTGCCTCCATGTATACCCACACGCCAGAGGAGGGCGCCAGATCTCATTATAGATGGTTTGGAACCACCATGTGGTTGCTGAGAATTGAACTCAGGACCTCTGGAAGAGCAGACAGTGCTCTTAACCACTGAGTCATCTCTCTAGCCCCCCTGTGCCTAGTATTTTTAACTTAACAAGTTTCAGGGTTAGAGAGAGAGCTTAAAGTTTAAGAGTACTTGCTCTTGCAGAGGACCACTGAAGCAGGATTTTTAGCGTCTAGCACCCACACACTGGCTCAAACCATCTGTAATTCCAGTTCCAGGAGATCTAGCATCCTCTTCTGGCCCCATGCGGGTACCATATGCCCTCAAATGGTGCCCAGACATATATGCATTCAAACACTCATACACATAAAACATAAAAACCAATAGATTTTTTTAAAGAGAGTATAAAAGGGCTGGAGAGATGGCTCAGTGGTTAAAAACACTGGTTGCTCATCCAGAGGACCCTGGCTCAATTTCCTACTCCCATGTGCTATGTGGCGGCATACAACTGTCTGTAACTCCAGTCTCAGCGCGTCCGTTGGGCATCAGGCACACATGTAGTACACAGACATACACACGCACATAAAAAAAAGAATTTTTTTAAAAGAGAGAGAGTATAAAAATCTTCACTTGGCACAAGGCGGTGGTGGCACATGCTTTAATCCCAGCACTCAGGAGACAGAGGTGAGTGGATCTCTTTGAGTTTGAGGCCAGCCTGGTCTACAAAAGCAGGTTCCAGGACTGCTATTACACAGAAGAAAAAAAAAAAAAAACAACCCAGCTCTGTCTCAAAAAAAAAAAAATCCCCACACTCTGGAGGCGGGGAGTATATCTGAGAGTTCAAGGCCAGCCTGGCCTACAGAGTGAGTTCTAGGACAGGCTCCAAAGCTATAGAGAAACCTGTTTTGCTGGGCGGTGGTGGCGCATGCCTTTAATCCCAGCACTCGGGAGGCAGAGGCAGGTGGATCTCTGTGAGTCTGAGGCCAGCCTGGTCTACAAGAGCTAGTTCCAGGACAGGAACCAAAAGCTAAGGAGAAACCCTGTCTCGAAAAATCAAAAAAAGGGGCTGGAGAGATGGCTCAGTGGTTAAGAGCAGTGTCTGCTCTTTCAGAGGTCCTGAGTTCAATTCCCGGCAACCACATGGTGGCTCACAACCATCTGTAATGAGGTCTGGTGCCCTCTTCTGGCCTGCAGACGTACACACAGACAGAATATTGTATGCATAATAAATAAATAAATATTAAAAAAAGAAAAATAAAAAAACAACAACAAACAAACAAAAAAAACCTGTTTTAAAAAACCGAAACAACAACAAAACAAACCAACCAAGCCAACAAACAAACAAAAAACCTTCCACTGGGCAAAGCAAGGTATGTGCACTTATAATCCTAGCACTTGGGAGGTGGAGGTGGGAGGACCACACATTCAAGGCTAGTATGCAAACACAAAACAACCCATCCCCTGTCTCCTGTCCATCCCACCCTCCCACCCAATAAATCTTCCAGGACAGCATTTTGTTTTGTTTTGAGTCAGGGTTTCACTGTATAACAGCCTTGCTTGTCCTGGAACTTGCTCTATAGACCAGGCTGACCTCAAACTCACAGAACTCAGGCTGTCTCCCCCTGAGTGCTGGGATTAAAGACGTGAGCCACCACCACCCAACTGCATTTTGATTCTTTTTTTTTTTTTTTTAATTTTTCGAGACAGGGTTTCTCTGTGGTTTTGGAGCCTGTCCTGGAACTAGCTCTTGTAGACCAGGCTGGTCTTGAACTCACAGAGAGGCCTGCCTCTGCCTCCCGAGTGCTGGGATTAAAGGCGTGCGCCACCACCGCCCGGCCTGTTGTTTGTTTTTTGAAACAGGGTTTTGCAGTAGCTATGGAGCCTATCCTAAAACTTACTCTACAGACCAGGCTGGCCTCAAACTCACAGAGATCTGCCTGCCTCTGCCCCCCAAGAGCTGGTATTAAAGGTATGCACCACCACCTCTCTGCTTGCGTTTTGGTTTTTACTTTTTTTTTAATTATACAGACAGCAAAGGAGTAAACAAGAAAAACTTGAAGTCCTACAAACTTTCAACCTATCTATTATTCTTTTCAAACATCATTTCTGCCTTAGTTTCTTTCTCCCTTTTTGGGGTTTTTGCTTTGTTTGTTTGGTTGGTTGGTTTGCTTTTGGTGTCTTTTGTGTTTTGGTTTTTGTTTTTCAAGACAGGGTTTCTCTGTGTATCCCTGGCTGTCCTGAAATACACTCTGTAGACCAGGCTGGCCTTGGACTCAGAGACCCACCTGCCTCTGCCTCCTGAGTGCTGAGGTTGCAGGCCTGCGCCTCCAACACCTGGCCCTCTCCTTTAGTCTCAACACCCTAATTTGTTGGGTTTTTTTTTCCTTTTTGTATGTGTGATTTTTTTTGGCTTGTGTTGGTTTTCTGAAATAATGTATGTAGTAGTCAACATAAAACTTGGGACCCCCCTGCCTCAGCTTCCCCAGAGTGGGGCTGGGAGCTGTGTGTTCCCAAGCCTCCTGACATCTTCAGTGTACTTGCTCGCGTGATGTGCTCTGACTCACTCTTCGCTCGTTTTCAGAAACAAGAGGAAACAAGAGTTCACTGACCTACTTCAGGACCCTTTCCTGCAGAGAAAATCTGCGCTTCAGCTAACGGAGACCCTTAAATTCAATGTCTGTCTGGCAGTGGTGGCGCACGCCTTTAATCCCAGCACTAGGGAGGCTGAGGCAGGCGGATCTCAGTGAGTTAAATTTAGGCCAGCCTGATCTACAGAGCGTGTTCCAGGACAGCCAGGGCTGTTACACAGAGAAACTCTGTCTCAGAAAAAAAAAAGGAAAAAAAAGGAAAAAAAAAAACAGAAAGAAAAAAAAAGAAAGTAAAAGTTCTCCGAGTTTCGCCTTTTTGTCTTCCCTCATAAAGATTAAATTTCCAAAGCCTGTTGGGAGCTCTTCATTTATTTATTTAAACAGACTTTCTCTACACAGGTGCCCTAGAACTCATTATGTCAATCATGTTGTTTGGGAACTCAAGAGATTCTCCTGCCTCTGCCTCCGGACTGATGGGATTAAAGGTGCGCGCCACCATGCCCTGTTTGAAAAGTAGTTTTAAGCCTGCTCTTTCATTTTTCTGTGATAAATGCTTATTTGGCCTGCCACAGTTCACTTTGGGAAAGGTGCTTGTAGCACAAGCCTGACGCCATAAATTCTATCACTGGGGCCCATGGTAAAGGAGAAAATCTACTCAAGAGAGTCATCCAACAGAGCCCAGTGGTGGGGCAGGCCTTCGAACCCAGTACTCAGGAGGCAGAACCAGGTGGATCGCTGAGTTCGAGACTAGTCTGATCTAAAACACGAATTCCAGGATATCCAGGACTACACAGAGAAACCCTGTCTCAAAAAACAGAAGGGAAAGGAGGGAGGGAGGGAAAGGCTGTTATCTAGGCTCCACTTATAGCCTGCTGCACACGCACTCACATACACACATACACAATAAAAATAAACTAAAAATAAAATCCAGGTGGTGGTGGTGCATGCCTTTAATCCCAGCCCTCGGGAGGCAGAGGTAAGCAGATCTCTGAGTTTGAGGCCAGCCTGGTCTACAGAGTGAGAAAGACAGCCAGGGATACACAGAGGAGCTCTGTCTTGAAAAAGCAAAATAAAATAATTTAAAAAATAATAAAATAAGCCAGGCGGTGGTAGCACACACCTTTAATCTCAACACTTGGGAGGCAGAGGCAGGTGGATCTAGGTGAGTTCGAGGCCAGCCTGGTCTACAAGAGCTAGTTCCAAAGCTCTCTCTCGCTCTCTCTCGCTCTCTCTCTCGCTCTCTCTCTCTCTCTCTCTCTCGCTCTCTCTCTCGCTCTCTCTCTTTTTGGGGGGGATTTTCGAGACAGGGTTTCTCCGTAGCTCTTGGTTCCTGTCCTGGAACTAGCTCTTGTAGACCAGGCTGGCCTCGAACTCAGAGAGATCCACCTGCCTTTGCCTCCTGAGTGCTGGGATTAAAGGCATGCGCCACCACCGACCAGCGCCTGGAGCTCTCTTAAGCAAGCAAGCTGGCTCAAACACACAGAGACCAGTCTGCCTTTGCCTCCTGAGTGCTAGGATTAAAGATGTGTACCACTACATCCAGGCCTGATTTTAAAATTGCAGGAATGGGGTGGGTTTTGTGTCTATGCTCTTTCTGAGTATAACAACATATTATTTATTGTAGTCTCCTATCTTCTGGTTTAAAAAGACATAAAACTTAGACCCAAAGACGGAAAAGAAAAATTAAAACTCACGCCACTACTAATTCATTTGCTCGGCACGATGAACCTGAGCACAATGAATCTGAGCACCCGGCTACATGCCGGGTACGGTACTGGGTGCCTGGGATCTAAACAGGAGTTGAGTGGCAGCCTGGAAGAGAGGGGTAAGATTTGGGCGGGACAAGTAGAGCAGCAGTAACTGCCCACTACGCGGTTGAGTGTAGTCATCCCTGAGCAGAAGACACTGGATTGTAGGAAGGAAAGGCCGTGCATCTGCCCTAGGACTCTCAAAGGGAACAAAACGCAGACTCGGGAAGGATTCCTGGAAACCCATCCCGGTGGAGGCTGGGGCAGAAGGGTGGGCCGCTTGGGCCGGGCAGTGAGAACTAGTCTCAAGCGACAGGAAGGTCTGTAACTCTTCTGACTAAACGAGGCGTTCAGACTTTCCCAGTTAGATAATGTTATAATTTGGAGAAAACTGCCCAAGAACTAAGTAAAATGATCTCAGTGTGTCAAGCTTTCCAGATTAGGGCTAAAAATTCTAGTGTAGACTGTACTGTTTGGGGGTGTGTGTGTGTGTGTGTGTGTTTTGTTGTTGTGGTGTTTTTGTTTGTTTTGAGACAGGGTTTCTTCCTGTAATCTTGGATCCTGGCTGCCCTGGAACTAACTCGGTAGACCAGCCTGGACTCGAAATCATGGAGATCCGTCTGCCTCTGCCTCCCCAGTGCTTGGGTTAAAGGTGTGTGCCACCATCGCCTGGCAGATTGTGCTTTTAAATTTAAAAGTATTCATTTTTGCTGGGTAGTGATAAGTAAAAATCCCTCGGTAGCGAGTAACTCTGCCGATTCAGTAAATCAGATCAGGCCAAATTAATAAATCCAAGTCTAATCTGAGAAAAACATTCCCGGGTGGTCCCAGGAAAGAGAAGAAGCCACCAGAAGAAACCACGAGGGGCAACCTACGAGACAGACCTTCAATACCCTCCAGGGGTTGAGCCAATGTTTGGCAGGCTTTCTTTGGGCACGGTCTGGCTCGCTGAAGGTGGGGTTTGTAATGGGGCCCCAAACTGGAGATCCCCAGCAGGTTATGAGTTTCAGGTCAGCCATGTCTATTACACAGAGAAACCCTTTCTTGAAAAATCAAAAAAAAAGAAAAGAAAAAAAGAGTTCAGATTTGGCACCAGCTATGGTACCACATGCTTGGAATCCTAGCATCTAAGAGGTTCATGAGTTAGAGAATAACCTCTCTGTTGGGGGGAGGTAACATCCTAGGGTTGCAGGTACAAGGCCGCAACACCATACACACAAATTTTATTAAATAAGATGAAAAAAAAAACATCAATATGTGAAAAGACAACCAGCTCGGACAACACAGCAAAACCCTCTTTCCCAAAGTAAAATGTAGTCCTCACAGTAAGCCTTGGCCATCTGCTTTAAGGATGGGAAATCCAATACACAGGGATGGTAGATTTGAACCTCTGGCTATTTAACTCCGGGGCCTGTTACTCCCCGCCCTTCTCGGATGGAAACGTCATGCGTGTCCATTTCTCTCCTCTTGCTCTGTGGGCCATTAATTTACACTCCCAAGGGTCTAGTCTAGACAACTAGCAGTGTGGGCAGAGGACCAGGACCAGTGCTGCAAGATACTGATGGTGCCATTCAAATGGAAGCTACACTTTAGTGATGCGGAATGCTATGGAAATATTTTAGTTATTCTAAGATTTTATATGTATATATATATATATATTATGTGTGTGTATGTGTGTACATATGTAAGGTGCCATGTCGGTGCTGGGAACTGATCCAGGTCTTCTGTAAGAGCAGCAAGTGCTTTGACCAAGAACCATGACTCCACCCCCTATCGAATATCCTATAAAGAACTAAGAAGACACAACAGGTCTGAAATGATGTAGATGTATCTAAAGGAAAAAGCTTGGCTTGGATCAGGGAGGGTAAATACAAGTGCGAATAACAATTTAAAATTTAACATATATTTTAAATATCGATAGTGCACAATGCTTGTTCACGTAGCCTTTAATACTAGAGTGGTCTTTTGTTGTTGTTGTTGTTTTTAATTTATTTATTTATTAAAGATTTCTGTCTCTTCCTCGCCACTGCCTCCCATTTCCCTCCCCCTCCCCGAATCAAGTCCCCCTCCCTCGTCAGCCCAAAGAGCCATCAGGGTTCCCTGCCCTGTGGGAAGTCCAAGGACCACTCACCTCCATCCAGGTCTAGTAAGGTGAGCATCCAAACTGCCTAGGCTCCCACAAAGCCAGTACGTGCAGTAGGATCAAAAACCCATTGCCATTGTTCTTGAGTTCTCAGTAGTCCTCATCGTCCGCTATGTTCAGTGAGTCAGGTTTTATCCCAGGCTTAGAGAAATTGAAGAGGACACCAGAAAATGGAAGGATCTCCCTTGCTCTTGGATTGGGAGGATCAACATAGTAAAAATGGCAATTCTACCAAAAGCAATCTATAGATTCAATGCAATCCCCATCAAAATCCCATCAAAATTCTTCACAGATCTGGAGAAGACAATAATCAACTTTATATGGGAAAAACAAAAAACCCAGGATAGCCAAAACAATCTTATACAATAAAGGATCGTCTGTTGGTTTGTTTTTGAGACAGGGTTTCACTGTGTAGTCCTGGACAGGCCTGTGTAGACTAGGCCGGTCTGGAACTCACAGAGATTCTTCTGCCTCTGCCTCCTGAGTGCTGGGACTAAAGGCATATGCCATCCTAGCCAGCAACTACATGTTTGTGTGTGTCTGTGTTTGTGTATATATTTTGTGTACTGCCCATTCACACCAATATTCCCTGAGACCAAGAGTGTTTTTTTGTTTTCAAAAACGACAATGGACGTTTAAAAGCACTGCTCAGAAAACATTATCTAACCCTTTTCTCAATAAGCATAATAAATTTGAGCAAACCCATTAGATAATAGAGCCTTGGAAGTGGTATAGAAATCTAACCCAGTGTGGTCTGTTTTGACTTGGATCGATTGCATTTTGGAGGAATTAATTCTTTGTTGGGTAGAGAAGTATATAGGATGTCAGAGAGTGGGAAAAAAAATGGGGGATGTCTGTTGTAACTGAAGAGAGGTGTGGTCTGCCCCTGAAAGGGAAAGATAGTGCATTCACCAAGAGTTAATGTAAGCCTGTGGCCTTTGGAACTGGCCTGACTATTTTCTCTGCAGACCAAAGCGTGACTACCAGCCAGCTTAGTGAGTGGGAGAAAGCCCGGCCTGTGGGTTTGAGCCCGAGCAGTCTCCGCCTGCATCTAATCCTTCAGGTAACAGTAGCCCTAAACGTCTGGTAATCCTAGAGCAGGTACATGTATGCACTAAGTGGTGTGATCGAATGGAAGATAGCGATCACAAAGATTCGTTTGATTCTAACAGTAATCCACACCAAGTCCCAGAAAACAGCCAGTGTGTGCGGATGGGGGTGGGGAGATGAGGGCTTTAACGAACTTGCTAATTCTAGCTGGGCCCTCCCAAACATTTCCTGAGAGCAGCCAGTAGCAAAACCCAGTGGCCCTGCATTAATTCCCTGGAATAAAGCTTTGGTGTCCGGGAAGTTCAAAACAGTGCTTTGTGTTTGACAAAAAAAGAAAAAAACAAAGTTCGAGAAGTACTGGGAAACTCGAGCAAACCCAGAAACAGGGGTGCAACTGGACGCCTACTTGGGGGTGCAGACTAGGCCTCCGGGCAGGGTGGGCCCGACGCCGTGAGACCACGGTGCGGGGTGTCCCGTGGTGGGCTGCGGCAGCACGGCCGTCCCCAGGCTCGCAGAGCCCCCCACGTCCGGGTCGCCCCACTCGGGGAGGCTTCCGCCGGCCAGGGCCGCGCGCCTCAACGGCTCGGGGCGGGAGCGGGGAGCGGGAGGGGGGGGGGGGGCCTGCGGGAGCCGCCCGGGCCCGAGGACGCAGCGGTCGCTGCGGCGAAGCCAGGCCTTGGGCGCGCGCGCCGCGGCTCGGGCGTGGGGCCGGCTCGGGGCCGACGCAGGCACACAGACACCATAGAGCTCGGCTTTCCCGTAGCAGCTGCTGCCGCTGCCGCTGCCTCTCCCGCCTCAGCCTCTCGGCCGGCGCACACACACACGTTCAGATTTGCGCGCTGTTTCAATCCTCGGTGACGTGTCCCAGGAGCCGACCAATGGCGCGCGGGCTCTGGTCAGGACAATGGGAGGGAACGGGCCAATGAGCGAGCCCCGTGAGTTGGCGGTAGCCAATAGGAGGCGCGCTGGCTGGAGAGTAATGTTACAGATCGGAGAGAGTGAGGAGGCTGCGTCTGGCTCCCGCTCTCACAGCCATTGCAGTACATTGAGCTCCATAGAGACAGCGCCGGGGCAAGCGAGAGCCGGACGGGCACTGGGCGACTCTGTGCCTCGCGGACGGTGAGTGCGGGACGGCGAGCGGCGGCGAGAGCGCCTCGGGCAGCCTCGTCGCCCGCACGGCGGCTGGATCCCCGCGGCCCGGAGCCGGCGGGTCAGGCTCCACACAAAGGCAAATGAGGGGGGACCGTGGGGGGAACTGCGCACGGAGCGAGGCTCCGCCGGGCGCCGCGAACGCTGCCCCGCGCCGAGCCTTCCCGCGGGCCTCAGGCGGCCGCCACTTCCCACCCGTGGTGGCGTCCGTGCTTCACTGGCGCAAAAAAAAAATTTTTTTTTAAATTTTTTTTTGTTTCAGATTTTTTTGTAAAATATTTTTTTTAAAAAAAAAAAACGTGTTCGCGGCCCCCGGGGCCGAACGTTCCGGGCAGGCAGGCGGGCGGCGTGCGCGGAGCGGGCAGCGGCGGCGCTTCCCGGCTGCATGGGCGGCCGCGGCGGGGAACGCGGGGCGGCGGGCGGGGCGCCGCTGCGGGCGAGGACGAGGGCGGCGCGGGTGGGCCGGGGGCAGCCGTGCGGGGCGGCTCGGGCCGGGCGCGGCGGCGGGCGAGCGGGCGGCAGGGGGGGAAGCGGCGCCGCTGCGCTTGCTGGAACATGGCTGACTCGGCCCGGCGCTGCTGGCTGGAGAGAAAACAAGGCGGGCGTGCGGGCGGGGGAAGCTGGGCGCAGCAGTTCTGAGGCAACTTTTTTTTTATTCTCCCCCCCTCTTCTCGCTCGCTCTCTCCCCTCTCTCTCGCTCCTCACAGCCCCGCGTTCTCCGTGCGGGGGCGGCGGGGCGCGCGGAGGGAGACGGCGCGGGGGCCGCGGGGGGGAGGGGAGCCGCGCGCCCCCGCCCCTCCCCCGCCGCCATGGCGAGTGCGCCAGCGCCCCGCCCGCCGCGCGCCTCAGTCTCCTCACACACACACGCACACACACAGACACACACATACACGCGCGCGCACACAAAGGGAAGGAGCCATATTCGCGCTCGCCCTCGCGGCGGCGGCGGCGCAGGCGGGGAAGACGCGCAGCGGCCATTCCGTGCGCCGGCCCTGGCGGCCGCGGGCGGAGCCAGCCCCCATTTCGAGCGGGGCTTCTCCCTGCGCCGCGGCCGACAAAATGGGGGCGGCGGCGCGAGCCTGCGGCCTTCCGGGCGCACGTGGCGGCCCTCAGCCTCGGGCCAAGTTCCGAGGGAGGGGGAGGCCTCCCGCGCGCGCCGGGGCTCCCCAACTTTCCACGGGCTCGGTTTTGAAAAAAAAAAACACCAAAAAAAAAAGCCAAGCAACCCAGACACCCCCGTGGCAGCGAGAGGGGGGTGGCGGCAGGAGTGGCTTTTGTCCCTCATCCTTGTTTACTCGGAGAAACTTCAGACCGGACGTGTTTAGTCAGAGCAGAAACGCATCTCGGGGCCAAAGCGATAGGAAACGGCGGCCTCTCCCGGCCCCGTCCGAGCGCCGTCTCCGCCCTCCCGAGCAAAGTTTGATGCGAATCCGGGGTGTTCTGAGAGCGGGGTAAACTTGGCCTGCGCGAGGGGCTCTTATTGTTGTGGTTTGGGTTTTTGCCCCCCTTGGGCTTTGCTAGGCCTGTAATTCTCTAAGGTCTACAGACCGTTCCTTGGACGCTGCAGAATTCACTCATGGACAGGGTGCGTTTTCTTTTTGAGACGTTTGGGTTTTGTTGGCTTAAAATTTTTTTTTTTTTTTTTAGTTTTAAAAATGGTTTTGATAACCGGTTGGGCAGTCATTCTGACACAGATAGCGAATGCTTGAGTATCTGCCCACACGTTGTGATCAGACTTGGGGACCGTTTTGTTTGTGTTTTTTTTCCCTGTGTCCTGTCTTTTCATTCTGTGGCTTAGCCACTTCTAGGAATTGGTTAGCGTTTGCAATGCTCTGTCTGCTTTTCATGGGAGATTGTCGTCACCGCTGGGTTAAATAACACCAACTTTGGTTTGTCTTGCCACCCCGAGTAGTTTGCAGCTTGTCAATTTCATAATGTCGTTACTAACACCAAATGCTTTCTTTTAGAAAATCAACTAAACATGGGCAAAGGAGATCCTAAGAAGCCGAGAGGCAAAATGTCCTCGTATGCATTCTTTGTGCAAACCTGCCGGGAGGAACACAAGAAGAAGCACCCGGATGCTTCTGTCAACTTCTCAGAGTTCTCCAAGAAGTGCTCAGAAAGGTGGAAGGTAAGAAGGATTTAGACACTGACAGCCAGTTCTTTCAAATTAGGACGGAGGACTGCTGCTGCCTGTGGTCATAGTGTGTGACTATTAAATATTTATGTGTTAAGCTTACAATTAACTTTTCTAGACCATGTCTGCTAAAGAAAAGGGGAAATTTGAAGACATGGCCAAGGCTGACAAGGCTCGTTATGAAAGAGAAATGAAAACCTACATCCCCCCCAAAGGGGAGACCAAAAAGAAGTTCAAGGACCCCAATGCACCCAAGAGGCCTCCGTAAGTACAGCTTTATTTTGAGGAGTTTCATGGTAGGTATAAATTACCCACCTTGAGTGTCCGCTGTTTGGTTTCTTGGCTGAGAATGGCTCAGGTTATGTACTTAAGTTGTCAAAATTGTAACTCATTCTGGATAAAAATATTAGCCAGGGCATCTGAATTAAAATACTTGACTCCTTTGCACAGGATACCACTTACTGTGATTTTTTTTTTGTCCCTTTTTTATCATTAGAAATTACTTAACTAATTCATCAGAACATGAGAGTAGTAAGTGCTTATATTGCAAAACAGTAAAAATTTGACAGCGTTTGGTTTTAAAATCCTAAAATTTAATTTCTGGTTTTAGTTCGGCCTTCTTCTTGTTCTGTTCTGAGTATCGCCCCAAAATCAAAGGAGAACACCCTGGCTTATCCATTGGTGATGTTGCAAAGAAACTGGGAGAGATGTGGAACAACACTGCTGCAGATGACAAGCAGCCCTATGAAAAGAAGGCTGCCAAGCTGAAGGAGAAGTACGAAAAGGTAAAGAGCAAGAATGAAAAGGAATGCCAGATGTTGGGTGATTGTACTTGATAACTTGTCTTAATTTCCTGTTTGCAGATCCATTTTTCAAACAGGAAGGACCAATACATTGTTAAAATTGCATATAATGTAACTTGAGCTGATGCTATATGTTTAAGATGTTTTAATTTTACTTCTTACTATCTCCAACTTTTGGGAGAAATTTGGTAGTTAATTTTGGAGAGGAAGATTTTTAAATGGGTAGGTAGGCATACAGTATAAAAATAGGTTATGCAAAGTAACTGTAAATGACTGTAGTCTATACACAAGTATGTTATGTTCACTTTGAATTTTTAAAAAAGGTAGTTAGATTTCAAGACTGCCAAAGTAATTATAAATAGGATGAAGAAAGGTTGTGATTTTTATGCCTAAATTGAAATGCTTAAAAACTTAAAACTATTTTTTTTTAAGTTATTCTGAAAATAATCCACTTCTGGATGTTAATGTAACTGCAGAGTTACATCCTATCACACACCCCCGTTGTCTACTATGAATTAGGGTCTGACTGGACCTGTGGAATGCTGTTTTGTGTTCAGAAGGTGGCAGTATTACCCTTTGATCGGTCTTCTAGTTCTCATAAACTGGAATTACCATGAGGTGCGAGTGAGACACAACAATACAAATAGTAGGCTGCCACCTCGTGACTTGTGGCTTGCTAATTGTTTATTTTTAATTATTTGGGAAGGTGCCGTGGGCCTACTTGTGGTTTTTAGAGACTGAGGTTTTGTCATGTTTCGTTATTTATTTTGTCTTCTGTTTTCTCGTTTTGTTTCGGAAGGATATTGCTGCTTACAGAGCTAAAGGAAAACCCGATGCAGCGAAAAAGGGGGTGGTCAAGGCGGAAAAGAGCAAGAAAAAGAAGGAAGAGGAAGATGATGAGGAAGACGAAGAGGATGAAGAGGAGGAGGAAGAAGAGGAAGATGAAGATGAGGAAGAAGATGATGATGATGAATAAGTTGGTTCTAGCGCAGTTTTTTTTTCTTGTCTATAAAGCATTTAACCCCCCTGTACACAACTCACTCCTTTTAAAGAAAAAAATTGAAATGTAAGGCTGTGTAAGATTTGTTTTTAAACTGTACAGTGTCTTTTTTTGTATAGTTAACACACTACCGAATGTGTCTTTAGATAGCCCTGTCCTAGTGGTATTTTCAATAGCCACTAACCTTGCCTGGTACAGTCTGGGGGTTGTAAATTGGCATGGAAATTTAAAGCAGGTTCTTGTTGGTGCACAGCACAAATTAGTTATATATGGGGACGGTAGTTTTTTTTTTTGTTCGTTTTTTTTTTTTTTTTCATCTTCAGTTGTCTCTGATGCAGCTTATACGAAGATAATTGTTGTTCTGTTAACTGAATACCACTCTGTAATTGCAAAAAAAATTGCAGCTGTTTTGTTGACATTCTGAATGCTTCTAAGTAAATACAATTTTTTTTATTAGTATTGTTGTCCTTTTCATAGGTCTGAAAATTCTCTTCTCAAGGGGAAGCTAGTCTTTTGCTTTTGCCCATTTTGGGTCACACGAATTATTGCAGTGTTTCTTTTCATATAGTTAGCTGGAAGAAGAGCTTTTATTTACACACCCTGCATATTGTGATGGGGGTAACATTTTCGTCCATAGTTAATTCCAAAATTGTGATCAGTCAGTTAAGAGATAGTACATAACCCACGTGCAAAGCTGAGAGTGATCAGTTCTATTACACCGTAGGATTATTAGGATCAAACAGTCTGAAAGTCTGTCCTTGAAGGACGAATAGAAAAGTATGTTCTAATCCTTACATGAGGACTCTTCTTAGCTTCCATTACTATGTAATGGCAGTTACATTCTGCAGTTCCCCTATTAAAGACCTGAGAATGTATCCCCAAAAGCGTGAGCTTAAAATACAAGACTGCCATATAAGACTCTGTTGACATTAGCCCTAGTGAAGGCTATGATGAAAACTGGCTATAATGCCTTTGCCCATCTATCTAAATACAGGATTGCTCAGGAAACTTGACTGTTTAAAAGTATTTTTAATTAGTTGAGCCAGCTTTTCTTAAAATTATGCCACATTTAAAATTAAAGTAAGGGTATATTTTCCTATATTGTGATTTATCCCTTTATTAAATCGGAGACAAAAGACCATAAACTGCGTATTAGTACCAGTTGTCCAATCCATTTGGTATTTCTTTATAAAACCCAAACTCATTAGTCATGTTTAATCTGCTTAGCAGTTTAGGGAACAATTCGGCAATTTTGTGGTTTTTTGAGATTATCATTCTCTTAAAGTGCCAGTGTTTTAAAATAGCGTTCTTGTAATTTTACGCGCTTTTGTGATGGAGTGCTGTTTGTTATATAATTTTTACTTGGGTTCTTTACATTTGCGTTTGTTAATGTAATTTGAGGAGGAATACTGAACATGAGTCCTGGATGATACTAATAAACTAATAATTGCAGAGGTTTTAAATATTAGTTAAATGACTTTCACTTAAAAACTTTAAGCTTTTTGTCACATTGTTTATGACAGTGCCTAGTAGTTAGGCTTTTTTTCATTAGAAACACAGGCTGGTGCCAAGATGGCAGTGGGTAAAGCGCTTGCCGTCAGACACAGGAAAGGGAACCAGCTTTCGGCAGGTTCTCACCACTTACCTGCACTCAATAAGTTTAAAATGATAAATAGGCTAAAGGACTGGAAAAAACAGGTTTATGTCAAACATCCCATATATATGGATAAAAAATGAGTGTAATCTTTCAAAATACTGAGTTAAGATTAGTTTAAAGTTGCTGAAAAGTGGGGTTGGTTTCAAAGATCACACATCCGTTCTCTAACCCAAGGTGTGGACTGGAGCAGGCTGTAGAGATCTTGATGACCAACTTAGGAACAAGTAACTGACTTAGATGGGAGTGTGCTGTTGCTTTAGAGCCACCATTGTGGACATCTGTTGTTAGTAAGGATCCTTTTAAAAGCGAACTCTGCCTCAAGGAAACTTCTTTGTAACTTTAGTGGGTGTGTCGTGACAGCTACCCTTTTAAAGATGTTAAGAATGGGAACAGTTTGCCTTGCTTAACCAGCTTCAGATCTTAACATCAGGAAATAGAATAAAAAACTCTTAAATTTGAGAATGAGTTCTGCTCAGTGTCCAAGCAATATCCCCTGGAACTGTGTGTTTGGCTCTTAAATTTTAAGCTGATGAAAGTGAGTGGAGATTACTTAAATAATACAGTATAAAACTTTGTAAACAGTTTTGGAAAGATACAGGAATTACTTTCAAGCTTGAGATGGTTACAACACAATTAGACTTAAAGACTAAAATTTACAGGTTTTGGTAGTTGTGTTTAAAGAAGTGGTCTTGTAGCCCAGGTGTGCCTGGGGCTCACTGTATAGCAGAAGATTGCATCCTGCCTCTGCTTCCCAAGTGCTGGGATTACTGATGCGTTCACCACACATGGTGGGTTTTCTGTGATTTAAAAATGATATTTGTCACTGTTACTGATCATCTTAAATTTGATCCCCATAACTCCTCCTGCAGGTCGTTGATCCTCAGGTGTGTGCCTTGATGTTCATGCGAGCACACAGAATAAGTGCAAGAGAACCACTGGCACACTAAATTTCACTTCCTAGCTTCTGGGTTGTAGAATTTGGCTGATCTCAAACAGTTCAGCTTCTCAACTACTGGAAAGTATGCTCCATTTAGGGTGAGATTTGGGCTGGGCACAGTGGAGCATACCTTTAATGCTAGCACTGGGAGGCAGAGGCAGAGGATCTTTGAATTTGAGGCCAGCCAGGTCTGCACATAGAGTTCCAGGACTATCAGTGCTACGCAGAAGCTCCCTACTTCTACCACCATTCCCACCCCAAAAACTTATTTGGGAAGAGGGACTGCTGCTTATACTACAGGGGCCAAAGGCATGTGATGAAGAGGACAGTGTTCTTTAGACCGCAGCCATTCAATTTAACAGTTTCCTTGGTACTTAAGGAATCAAGCGTATCTCAGAATGCTATAGTGAGTGTACTGAACCACACAGCAGAAGAAATAGCAGTCTGGCTTGCAGAATGTGGCCAAGCCCAAATCTAGGTCTGCCTGAGACAACATACCTGACAAGAACCTCATAGCATTTTGTCCCAGGTCAAGCACAAGTCAGTATTAGCATTATTGCAAGCTGCACACATCACAGCTTAGTCTGAACCATAAGTGAACCATTGCCCAGTAATTAAGTTCATAAATAAGGGGCTGTAACAAGTTTCTTAAGCTTGTTTTCCTGTTTACATCAATTTCTATGATACTTGAAACCTCTTAATATGTGGTAAGAGACAAAACAGTTCAGATAGCCATGTAATCAAAGCAGTGAGGTGCGTCGTTTACATATTCTTAAGTAAAGCAGTGCTAACAATTTTGGGAAATTCCCTGGGGTTCAGCCAAGTTACTTCCTTGGGTAAAGAGGCAGAATGTTGCTGTGCTCTAGTAATGCAGTTTCAGGATAGCACTGGCACAGGAATGCCAACCATACACAACACTGCACCACACTTAAACACTGCCAAGGAGAGATCGTCCATTCAGCATGGTCACTGAGTTGACCCTGAATAGTGGAGTTTACTGAACAGCAACGGAAAAGCAGCACAGCAGTGGAGTAGCCACCTCCGTGATGGCGGGCTTGGTGTGCAGGAACTGGAGTCCAGGCCTAGAGCAGCAGGGAGGGCTTGGGACTATAACAGAAGGTGCGTGCATAGATACGTGCTATTTCCAGTGCCAAAAGAAAAATCGGAAAGCCATAGAATACGTTTCAAAATTTTTATTATTATGTTGTTGTTGTTGTTGTTGTGTTTTGTTTTTCCAGACAGGGTTTCTCTGTGTAACAGCCTCAACTGGAACTAGCGCAGTAGACCAGGCTGGCCTTGAACTCACAGAGATCCACCCACCTTTCCCTCCCAAGTGCTGGGATTAAAGGTGTGTGCCACCACAACCAGCTTTTTTCTTCTTTCTTTTTATTTTAAAACACTTTTGTTTTGAGATAGGGTTTCACTGTGTCGACCAGGCTGGCTTCAGAGATCCTCATACTTCTGCCTTTCCGGTGCTGAGATTAAAGGTGTGCATCACCATGCCTATTTAAAACATTTTGTGTGTATGGGTGCTTTGCCTGCATGCATGTATGTACCACATACACTCAGTGTCCGTCAAAACCAGAAGAGGACATCAGATCTGGAGCTGAAATTACCTGTGATTGTGAGCTGCTATGTGGGTGCTGGGAACTGAAATTGGGTACTGTGAAGGAATCGTAACAACTGGACTGGTTCAGCCCATTTATGTTTTGTTTATTCGTTTGTTTGAGACAGGGTCCTGTGTAGCCCAAGCTGACTTTGAACTCACTGCAGCTAAAGGTAATTCTGAACTGTTTCTGCCCTGACTTGGTTTTCTCTTTAGTTGTATAATTAGATATGTAATGGAACTGGAGGGATGGCTCAGCCATTAAGAACTGGCTGCTCTTCCAGAGGACTGGTGTTATATTCCCAGCATCTGTAAGAACCACCCACAACTGTAATTCCAGTTCCGGGGGATCTGATGCCCTCCTAGCCTTCACAGGCACCAGGCAGGAATGTGGTACACAGACTTACATGTAGGTAAAACACTCATATGCATAAAATTTTAAATTTTTTTTGTTTTGTTTTGTTTTTTTGTTTTTTGAGACAGGGTTTCTCAGGGGGTGACAGTATTAGGAGGTGTGGCCTTGTGGGAGTAAGGTGGGCTAGTGGAGGAACCTGGGTGACACAGGACGAACTGAAGCATGTCACTGTGGAGGCAGGCTTTGAGGTCTTCAAGCTTCCTTAAGTGTGACAGTTTACTTCCTGCTGCCTCTGAGTCATGATGTAAGACATTCAGCTATTTCTCCAGCACCGTGTCTCACTGCATGCAACCATGCTTTCCCCATGATGGACTGAACCTCTGAAACTGTAAGCAAGCCCCCTCAATTAAATGTTTTCTTCATAACCGTGGAGGCCGGGAGGTGGTGGCACATGCCTTTAATCCCATCACTTGGGATGCAGAGGCAGGCGGATCTCTGTGAATTCGAGGCCAACCTGGTCTACAAGAGCTAGTTCCAGGACAGGCTCCAAAGTTGGTATCTCCATCCAGCAATCCAGCAATAAAACCCTAACTAAGACACTCTGTGTAACTCTAGCTGTCCTGGAACTCGGTCTGTAGACCAGGCTGGCCTTGAACTCAGATCTGCCTGCCTCTGCTACCCAAATGCTGGGACTAAAGGTATGTGCCACCAGCACCTAGAATTTTTTTTTTAAAATTAAAATAATCAGATATACAAATGACCTCCCATAGTGTAATACTTCATTTCCTTCACGGCGGATACCCACTGTCTGCCACCTTCTGATGTTTCTGACAGTATTTCAGGCATTTGTACAAGTTCAGGATAAATGCCTCAAAGTAGAATTGCTGAGTCAAAGGATGCTTGGATTTAACACTTTGGCAGATATCGATTAATTGCCCCCAAAAGGTGTGCTTACACTAAGAAACATTTTAACAAGGACTTTATAACAAATCGAGATTTTTTTTTTTACTTGTTATTCTTTGACTCCATTACAAAAATAAACAATTTTTATTTTGTTGTTTGGTTTTTGTTTTGTTTTTTTTTAAAAGATAGGGTCTTGTCAGGCCAGGCGGTCACACACGCCTTTAATCCTAGCACTCAGGAAGCAGAGGTAGGCAGATCTCTGTGAGTTCAAAACAGCCTGGTCTACAGAGCAAGTTCCAGGACAGGCTCCAAAGCTACAGAGAAACCCTGTCTCGAAAACCAACAACAACAACAAAAGGATAGGGTCGGGCTATCCAGCGTTCCATGGCATATAGGCAGATCAGAGGTCGTTTTGTGGGAGTCAGTTCTCTCTTTTTATGGTGTGAGTCCTGGGGATCGAACTCTGGCCTTGGCTTTGCAGCACGTACCTTTACTCACTGAGCCAGCTTATTGGCTCAATGTCCTCTTTTTTTTTTTTAGTTTTTCCGAGACAGGGTTTCTCTGTAGCTTTGGAGCCTGTCCTGGCACTAGCTCTTGTAGACCAGGCTGGCCTCAAACTCACAGAGATCCACCCGCCTCTGCCTCCTGAGTGCTGAGATTAAAGACGTGCGCCACCACCGCCCGGCCTCAATGTCCTCTTTTAAAAGTAGCCGAAACATGAAGTTAGAGCACACAAAGACTAGTTATGTACTGTGTCCAGAGAGGTTGGAAGAGCAAGGCCTTGGAGCAGTGCTCTCAACCTTCCTAACACCGCTACCCTTTAAAACAGCCCCTCGGATCGTGGTGACCCCAACCATAAAACCATTTCCATTGCTTCTTCATAAGTGTGTCGCTACTGTTGTGAGTCGTAACGTAAATATTTTTAGAGCTAGACGTTTGCCAAAGGGGTCTCGAGCCCCGCTTGAGAGCAGCTGCCCTGGAGGTTTCTTAGAGCAGTCGCTGCTGTTGTCCGTCCATCCCGTCTGTTTCCCACCGGGCCTGGCGCTGCCTATGGACTCGCCTGCGTGAGGTTTGGCTAAGGGAACAGTCTAGGCAGTGAGAGCTCAGAGGCAGACTAGATAGCCTCTTTCCACAAAAGGGAAGAACATCCCTGCACTGGAGGCCATCGACGCCAGGGCACGGCACAGCGCAGCCTTAGTCTCAGGCCGTAGCATGTCAGAGGCAAAGAGGCTGGAGTGTATCTGGAGCCCAAACCTGTACCATTTTACACAGTAGACAGTGGCCCGTGGACACTCACAGACAACTCCTGCAGTATCAACCTAGCGGTGCCTGTCTCGCGTTCATGAAACATGGAAGCCCCCTCCCGTCCCTTCCCCTCTAGGCTTCTTCCTTACCCTCACTGCCTGAACTCTCTCCTCCCGATGTGTGGGTACAGCAAGCGCTTGGGTATGCTGCTGCAGCAGAACCTTCCAGAAGATTATGGAAGGGAGAATGGCCATACTACAAAAAACTTCTGCAAAGCTTGCCAGGCAGAGTGGTACATGCCTCTAGTCCCAGCACTCAGGAGGCAGAGTTTGAGGCCAGCCTGGTCTAGAGTGAGTTTCAGGACAGCCAGGACTGTTACACAGAGAAATTCTATCTCAAGAAACAAAAATGAAAGAAAAAGTGACTCTGTTTCAAAAAACCCAGTTGTCCTTACTTTGATATTTAAATTTATTCACACATACACACACACACACACACACACACACACACACACACACACAAAGAGTAAATTCTACCAGTCAGAAAGGCTAACTGTATGTATACATATATGCATATATGTGTATCTTTATAGCTGAAGTGGCACATATAAAATGAACCTCTTAACTTTCTCTGTCAAGATTTGAACGCAGGACCTTCCTCCTGTTACAAAAGTGCTCTATCTACCACTGGGCTACACCCTTGATCATTCTTTTAAAAAGATGTATTTATTCTTTATTTTATATGTATGAGTGTTTTTCCTTGCATATCGGTACATGCTCTTTTAAAAAATGGTAGTATGCCAGGTGGTGGTGGTGCACGCTTTTAATCCCAGCACTTGGGAGGCAGAGGCAGGCAGATCTCTGGGAGTTCGAGGCCAGCCTGTTCTACAAGAGCTAGTTCCAGGACGGCTCCAAAACCACAGAGAAACCCTGTCTTGAAAAACAAAAAACAAAACAAAACAAAAAAATGGTAGTATGTTTACATGCTGTCCGCGGGCTCCACTGTGTGTCTGCCGGCCGGTCTGTTTTTATAATGTTGGGTCTGGCAAAGCAAGGCTTTGCACGTACAAGGCAAGCACCCTCCCACTGAGCCCTGACCCAGTATCCACTGGACATTACTGTCTGTAATCGCATTGTACCTAATACCTCTGTGACAGTCCGCTGGAGGAGCTGAGGAGACAGCTCTCAAGGAGCATAACAAAGATGGGTGACCAAGCTCTGGTCAGGTAAAAATTTCATGATGTTTTTACAGAAATAGAACAAGGGCAGTTGGAAATCAAGAAACTTTTTTTCTTCAAGACAGGGTCTCACTGTGTATCCCCAGCTGGCCTGGAACTCACTCTGTAGATCAGGCTGGCCTGTCAGTCACAGAGACCCGCCTGTCTCTGCCTCCCGAGTGCTGAGATTAAAGGCGTGCGGCACTGCTACCCGCAAAGACGCTTTTAAAATACAGTATTGGAAATAGTTGCAGGCCACAGCCAAGTGGGGGACACTCTTAGTTTTGGGGTCTGCTAAGTTAAACGTTTCAGAAGGTTATGACAGTCCTAAGAGGAAAGTGGCTAACGGAGCGAAGCAGGCTCCTGACCCGCGACATCCCAACCTCTCCGTAATTATTGGCGCCCTAACCAGTTAGTCAGCTTTCATTCCCAGGTCTGCTCAGCTCTGTATTATCAAACATTTAGGTAGTGTGAGATTTTTTTTTTATAAGCAAAGAGGCTTCAATGACTATCCATTCCTTATACTCACATCACTGTCTATGATTATCTTATTTTGATATAACTATATCTCAAACAGTGAAATTGCTGAGTCAGGGGACGTGAGGGTTGGTACTGTCAACTTGCGGAGTTTTGAAGTCACCTAGGAGACACCCTTCTGGAAGTATCTATGAAGGTGTTTTCTAGAGACAGCCAAGGAGGGAAGACTCATCCTCTGTGTGGGGGGCACCATCCTGTGGCTGGGATTGAGGAGGAAGGGGAAAGGAGGAAGCTGCAAACGCAAGGTCTTCCCCACTTCCTGCTTCGACGTGACAGCTGCCTGGAGCCCCTGCCATCACAGCTGGAGGCGACCCTTTGCCACCTTGCTGGACTGTACCTTTGACTTAGGGACCACAACAAACCATCTCTTAGGTTAGACAGCTTTTGTAGTGTATTGTGTCAAATCAACACCAGAAACAATTACAGCAAAAGATGAGCCACATTGGGTGGCTTTCCCCAAACTCCCTTCAACAATTCTCTCAAATGTAACTTTTGAAATTCAGATCATTTTGCATCCAGTGGAAGAGGGAAGGTCTGGCTCTTTAGGTCTCAGTAAAGGTTCAAGGCCACAGTGGAGGGAAAGCGGAAAGCAGGAAGCAGCAAATAAAACCCGAGCAGATAAAGTGTGACAAACCAAGGAAACCCAGTGCTTGAAGGGTTCATTCCTCTGCAGTCCTCATTATCTGACAGCCTTTCCGGCCTACGACCAACAAAGGCTTTTTTATATTCAGGTAATTGCTGAGTTGTGGATGCAAATCCGTAGAGTCTGGTCAGTTGGAATGGACAGGAAAACAAGTTTTTCAAAGGCATGAACACTTCACAGCTTTTGTTTGTTTTATCATTCTTTATAACCTTCTTATCTCAAATATATTAGTCAATAATTGTGTTGGAATTGCTTTCTTTCTTTTTTTTTTTTTTTTTTGGTTTTTCGAGACAGGGTTTCTCTGTAGCTTTGGTGCCTGTCCCGGAACTAGCTCTTGTAGACCAGGCTGGCCTTGAACTCCCAGAGATCCGCCTGCCTCTGCCTCCTGAGTGCTGGGATTAAAGGCCTGCGCCACCACCGCCAGGCCGGAATTGCTTTCTTTAAAATATGTGCTTAGGGACCGGAAGGAAAGCTCAGCAGGTAAGAGCACTGGCTGCTCTTACACAGGACCTGGGTTTGATTCCCAGAACCTGCATATCAGTTCACGACCATGTGTCACTCCAGTTTCAGGGGATCTGACGCCCTCTTCTGGCCCCTGCAGGGATTTCACCCACATGATGCATAGTCATACATGCAGGCAAACTCATATACATGAAAAAAATTAAAAGTCTAAAAACAAACAGATAAAGCCTGTGCTCTAAATAACAATAAATATTATTTATTTACTTTTATTGTTATTTTATGTGTATGGTGTTTTGCCTCCTTATATGTACGTGTACCAAGTTTGTACCTGGTGATAAGGGAGGCCAGAATCAGGTTCCCTGGAACTGGTGCTGCAGGCCGTTGTGCTGCTGGGAATTCACCTTGGGTCCTCTGCAGTAGTAGCAAGCACTCTTAACTGCTGAACCATCTCGCCAATCTCAGCAAGGAATATTTTTAAAGGGGGGGGGGGGCGAAAATACAAATGCAAACTTTCTTTCTTCCCTTCTCTTCCCTTCCTCCCTTTTTCCCTCCCTTCCTCCCTCCCTCCCTTCCTTCTTTCTAAATGTTTTTGGCTATGTCTTCTATTTTCTGCCAGATGTAATTTTCCTTTCTTAACTTTAGGACCAAGTGGTTGTCAACTATTATCACAAAAATGCTGAACCCTGGGCTGGAGAGCTGGCTCGGTGGCAAAGAGCACTCCCTGTTGTTGCTCTCAGGGAGGGCCATGCCTCACAATCTTTTGTAACTGCAGTTCCAGAGAACCCAGGGCTCTCTTCTGACCTCTGCAGGTCCCAGGCAAGCCAGTCAGCTGTGCACTGTGTACAAAAGCAAGGCTGGAGAGATGGCTCAGCAGGTGCGAGCGGTGACCTCTCTTCCAGAGGACCCAGATTCTGTTTCCAGTAGCCACATGGTGGCTCACAACTGTCTGTAACACCAATCTAGGGACCCAGCAACCTCTTCTGTGCTCAGGTACCAAGCACACATGTGGTGAGCATATATACATGTAGGCAGACACGCATACACGGAAAAGGAACTAAAAAGAAAGTACTAACCAAGACCCTGGGTAAGGCAGAACAGGCCTTCAATCCCAGCAGCTCCCTTGGAGTTTAAAGCCAGCCTGGTTCTTTTTTTTTTTTTTTTTTTTTTTTTTTTTTTTTTTTTTTTTTGGTTTTTCAAGACAGGGTTTTCCTGTGGCTTTGGAGCCTGTCCTGGAACTAGCTCTTGTAGACCAGGCTGGTCTCGAACTCACAGAGATCCGCCTGCCTCTGCCTCCCAAGTGCTGGGATTAAAGGCGTGCGCCACCACCACCCAGCTAGCCTGGTTCTTATAGGAGTTCCAGGCAAGAGAGAGCTACAACTGGAAAACAAACCAACACTCACTTAAAAAATCATTTTTTAAAAAAGGGCTGGAACCAGGCAGAGGTGGTGCATGCCTTTAATCCCAGCACTTGGGAGGCAGAGGCAGGTGGATCTCTATGAGTTCAAGGCCAGCCTGGTCTACAAGAGCTAGTTCCAGGATAGGCACCAAAGCAACATAGAGAAACCATGTCTCAAAAAAAAAAAAAAGGGCTGGAGAAATGGCCCAGTGGTTAAGAGCATTGGCTGTTCTAACAAAGGACCTGGGTTTAGTTCCCAGCACCCAAATGGCAATTCACAACTGTCTGTAACTCCAGTTCCAGGGGATCTGGCACCCTCACACAGACATATATGCAGACAAAAACCCAATGCACGTAAAAAGTAAATAAATCCCCCCCACCCCAGACAAGGTTTCTCTGAAGCTTTGGTGCCTGTCCTGGAACTAGCTCTTGTAGACCAGGCTAACCTCGAACTCACAGAGATCTGCCTGCCTCTGCCTCTTGAATGCTGGGATTAAAGGTGTACACCACCAACGTCTGGCCAGTAAATAAATCTTTAAAAGGAGAGGAAGAAGGAGAAGGAGAAGACGAGGAAGAAGAAGAAGACATTTCTGTTTTGCTTTATTATCAGTATTCTGCTTGGAAAGGGGATACTCACAAACCAATGGAGCAAAAGAGCATAAACCTTTACTGGCTTCCACGCCTCCCCAAAGTATTTGTGGAAAGGATGTTTAAAAAAAAGGAAAGAAAGAAAGAAAGAAAGGAATAAATCAGTGAATTTAGATCCTGCTCGTGTCCGAGTCTCACGGCCACTTTATGTCTTTGCTTTTTGTCGTTTGACTTCTTTTCGTGTGACTGTGCGGGCCGAGAGGAAGGCACTGGATAAACTCACGTGGTCGGCCCTGCCGAGAGCTGCGCCCTGTTCACCAGTCACCATTTGGCAAGTTAAGGGGTAGAGCTTTGGCCAGGGATAGAGCTAGGATGATCACCAGTGAGACCAGGCTGGCCTTGAACTCACAGAGATCCACCTGCCTCTGCCTCCCGAAGGCTGGGATTAAAGGTGTGTGCCACCACCACCCGGCTGGTCCTGTGTGTTCTTTCTACCCAGAAGATCCCTACTTCCTCAGAGGCCTAAACCAGGCCTTGGGGTAGGTACCAGGTGCCACTGAGGAGAGGAGGATAGGTCTGCACATGGCCGTGAAAAGGTCGTGTGCCTCCCCCCCCCCCCCCGCAATTCTTTCTCTTCTAGTTTCTAAACTCTGTAGGATCATGGGGTCGGGCTTGCTGGGCCTCATCACCAGGCACTGCTTTCAGGCAAAGTCCCTAAACCCAGACTAACTTTCCACTTCCTATCAACTCGTCAGGGAGGGGGGCTGTGCTAATTAGTTTTTTCCACTTGACCCACACTGGAGACACCTGGGGAGAAGGAAGGCTCCACTGAGGAACTGCCTCTGTCAGACTGACCTGCAGGCAAGTCTGTGGAGGTGTTTTCTCGATTGTCGATTGCTGTGGAAGGGCCCAGATGACTGTGAGCGGTGCCACGCCTGGGCAGCCGGTCCTAGGTTATGTAAAAAAGGTAGCTGACCCTATTGGGATCAAGCCAGCAAGCAGTGTTCCTCCATGGTTCTGCTTCAGTTCCTGCCTCCAGGTTCCTGCTTTGAACTCTTGCCCCAACTTCCCTCAGTGAGGGACTGTAACCTATAAGGTAAAACCAACCCTTTCCTCCCAGGTTTGTGTTAGGCGCGGGTTTAGCGTAGCAACGGAAAGCAAACTACACAGAGGCCCAGCACAGTTCACTTGGCTTGAGCGATGGCTAAACATCGTTCCAGGTTTGTCAGGACCAGAAGCATCAGGAATCCCAGCCGTTGGCAGCCGTACCGCCCGCGATGGGGCATGCCTGCTGGGCCAGCCCTTAGGATGCTGAGGCAGGAGGATGGTGAGTTGGCTGCTCTCATAGGCAAACTGTGCCATGGAAAGGGAGGAGAGGAAAGAGGGAAGGAGGCAAAACTAAGATATCCATGAACGAACTGCTTTCCTACTCAGAAACAAACTATATATCTTAACAGTTTGCCTAATGCTGAATCGGGGGGGGGGGGGGGCACACCATTTCTATAAGCTGGGATTCTTATATTCTGTGACCCAGATACCCGGAAGGATTTGATATGGACATAGCATTATAATTATAGAGGAAGTGTTCCAGGGGGGTGGGGATGGACACTGCCTTGTTCACTGATACCATGTTGTCCTCTGATAATATGTCCACATGATACCATACCACAGTTTCTAGCTGTGGGCATCAGTACTAGAAATCATGGCTACTTTGGAAAGTCTTTTCCTTTTCGGCTGATATGTTTTAAACTTAAGTGTAAGTGTTTACTGTTAAGAGAATTTTCCCCTTGTGTTGGTTGTGCTAGGAATCATGCAGGACCACACACAGGCTAGCTAGAAGAGCACCGCGCTGCTGAGCTGCCCGGGAATGGGAAGCACTCACAGAGCTGATGCCCCGCAGTCCATCGTGCTGGCACACACCCGTGGTTCCAGCAGCCGGGAGGCTGAGCTAGGAGAACCACCCACTGAGAGCAGATGTGGGGGTCAAGGGGGAGTGGAAGGGGAGGAAGGAAAGAAGAGGAGGAGGAGGAGGAAGCAAAAAGGAGCCTTTTCCAGACGGCTGAGGAAGGTCAGAGGGTAAAGACATCCTCCGCTAAACCTGAGTTCAGTCCCAGAACCCAGGTGGTGAAACAGAACTGACTGCTGAGGTTGCCCTCTGACCTCCACACACAACCCAGCATGCACACATGTACACCCCACACATACTAAATGAAGGAAACCATTCACTCCCGTGAACACATAAGGGATTTTCATTCATTCTTTTTTATTATTTACTTTTTATTCTTTTTATTGAGCTATATATTTTTTTTCTCTGCTCCCTCCCCCCTCTGCCCTCTCCCATGATCCCCACGCTCCCAATTTACTCAGGAGATCTTGTCTTTTTCTACTCCCCATAAAGGTTAGATCATTTGTTCTTCTTGATCAAAGCCCGAGTTTCCCCGAAAACACCAATCAGCGAAGCCGTCAGTAGGCCAGAGTCACTGCACCAAAGCGGGGTTCAGGGTTCTTATTCTAACCAGGTTCTAAGTGAAGGTCTATATTTTTGTGCTCAAGGTTATACTAAGTATCAATCTCTCTACCTGATCCATAATTTTTCCTTCTCTTAATGACATGGGAGTTCATTACAGAATGACAGGTGACATAGATCATCAAAAGGAACTGTGAAGACCACTTATGTCCAAATTCTACCCTGCGGGCTGGGAAGGTAATATATCTAGGAAGGAGCCCCCCCCGCCCCCCCCCCCCCCCCCCCGAGTGTGGTGGCACAAGCCTGCAACTGAAGCACTCAGGACTTCAAAGGTAGGCAGAGCTCTATGAACTCAAGGCCAGGCTGGGCTCTATAGCAAATTCCAGGCCAGTCAGGGCTACACAGTAAGACCCTGTCCTCTAAAGGTATAATAATAATAATAAGTAATGTAATAGTAATAAGTAATAATAGATTAAAAATAACAAAGCAAGCCAGGCGGTGGTGGCGCACGCCTTTAATCCCAGCACTTGGGAGGCAGAGGCAGGCGGAGCTCTGTGAGTTCGAGACCAGCCTGGTCTACAAGAGCTAGTTCCAGGACAGGCTCCAAAACCACAGAGAAACCCTGTCTCGAAAAAAAAAAAATAACAAAGCAGAAAAGACACGATTTTTTCCTTTCCTCTTATGTGTATGTGTGGGTACGTACAAGAGCACGCTGAAGAGGGGCATCAGATCCTCTGGAGCTGGGGCTCCAGGCAGTTGTGATGGCCAGATGTGGGGTGCGTTCTGGAAACCAAACTTGGGTCCTTTGGAAGAAAAGCAAGTGCTCCTAACTGCTGTGTTCCAAGGATGCATTTTTTTTTTCTTTTCAAGATATTTATTTTATGGGTATGGGTTTTTTTTTTTTTTTGTTTGTTTGTTTGTTTTTCGAGGCAGGGTTTCTATGTGGTTTTGGAGCCTGTCCTGGAACTAGCTCTGTAGACCAGGCTGGTCTCGAACTCACAGAGATCCGCCTGCCTCTGCCTCCCGAGTGCTGGGATTAAAGGCATGCGGCACCACCGCCCGGCTAGGGTATGGGTTTCTTACCTGCATTTATGTATGTGTACCACAGACGTGCCTCGTACCCTCAGTGGCCAGAAGAGGGCGACACATCTCCTGGGTCTGAAGTTACAGGAGGTTGTGAGTCACCCTGTGGGAACAGGAAACTGAACCTGGCCTCACTCAGCCATCCCTGAAGAGCCAAAGATACATGTCTTTACACTCAAATATAAGCAGTTCCTTTCAGGAGGTGCATGAAATCACCTAGTCCAAACAGAAAGTTGAAAAAATCCAAAGACCTGATGGTTGTTAGGCAGCTGGCTAGTCTTGGGCCTATTCGTTCCTTCAACAGTTAGGCCTGACACTGGGCTTGGCTCGGAAGCAAAACAGACCAACTTCCCTCACACAAAGTGTCTGCGACCTACTTGACGGTTCAACACACAATTAACAAGGAAACACATACGTAAAGAGAATTTTCGTTGCCTCTAAAGTTGTGAAAATAATAAAGCAAGTGGCTGGTGATGGCGTCCCTCAGTCTGAAGAGGACTTTCTGTGAGGGAGCTGGTTCATTTTCAAACTTTACTAACTGTCCCAAGTGCTCACTTTCAGTGGCTTGGATGGGAACTGGTCATTGGCTGATGCTCAGGACCCCAGGCCCCCGTCTCCTGCAGGTCCAAGTACGGCTACTTCTCTTCCCTAGTCCCTTCCTGGGCCAGGAAGGGGCAGACTCCTGCCTGCTTTCCTTAGGTTCTCCCGTGTTGTCTTCACTCTAAGGGGCAGGCCTCAGGAGCCGCCTCAGGATGTGGAGCGTTGCAAATAGCAGCAACAGCTGCAGCTGGAGGTGGCTGCCCGGGCAGCGTGCCAGCTGCTGCCACGGCAGGAGCCAAGGCCTCTCTGGCCTCTCACATGCCCCGGTGAGCAGCCCGCAGCGCTGAGGGCCAGGGCACTGGTGCAAAGGGTAGCTTTCGTTTTCTTGTCGTGCACAGCGCTGACAGAGGGCAGGGGAAGAGGAGAAGGGCAAGACCATCTCGGGGAGTCAGCCAGTGGCAGTAACCTCTTTTGCAGACACTGAGGGGAAAGGTAACGTGAGGACCTGGGAAGCTGGCTGACCGAACCACGAACACAGCCCAGCCTGTGTTCAAGGTGTCCAGTCTTTCCCCTAGTAGTTGGCTCGGTTCTTGTTCTGGATCGTAGATCTCTCTAGGCAACCCCACACCCTTCGGTTCTATCCGCGGAATCTAAGGCCTTGCCTTCTACCACCAAGACACGTCCTCGGTCCTTTCTACATGTTTTTTTTTTCTTTCCCGTGTTTTCTGCCAATTACAAGAGTCCTGCTCTCAGCCGGGTGGTGGCGCATGAGGCAGAGACAGGTGGATCTCTGTGAGTTCGAGGCCAGCCTGGTCTACAAGAGCTAGTTCCAGGACAGGCTCTAAAACTACAGAGAAACCCCGTCTCGAAACAAAACAAACAAACGAGAAAAAGAATCCTGTTCTCAGAACACTCTCCCGAAGATGCAAACGACAAGGACCCCAGAGTCCTTTAGGATGTTGAGTTCATGTCCTCCCTGATGATACAAAACTCCACAGGTCTTTTTCTGTAAGGGATGGATGTGTGCCCGGAACATGCGCTTCTCCTCCGGCATGCTTCGGTCATCAGGCGACCAACAGTGCAGATGCTGCGGAAGGAAGCAGCTGTTAGACTGTGTTCTGGAGTGGCTAATGGAGGGGGGAAAGCCCACACTTCTGTGGAGATGACTTTCCACAAGTGACAGAAAGCAGTTTTGATCCATCAGTGAGGAACCTGGAGTATAGGAATGTCTGACTGTATAAGGCCCAAGGTGTAAGCCCAGTGTAGTGGCACACCAAGAAGTCTAGCATTTAGGAATCAGAGGCAGAAGGATTGCCAAGAGTTCAAGGCCACCCTGGCTCCACAGTGAGGCTGAGGCCAACTTGAACTGCCTAGTAAGACCATGTCTCAGAACAAAGGAGGTATAGAGCCAGGCACAGTGCCACCTGGAACCCAGTATTTGAGAAGCTGAGGCAGGAGGATTGTCACAAGTTCAAGACCAACCTGAGCTACAGAATGAGTCCGGGCTGCTACCCCGAATACAAAGTGAGAACTTGTCGCAAAACAAACAGAAAGTGGGGGGGGGGGGAGAAGGGAGGAAACAAAAGAAATAAGGAAATTTAAGGGTCAGGTGTGGTGACCTACAACTGAGACGGAGGCAGGAGGATTACTAGTTAGAGGACTGTCTGGAATACAGCGAGAGTTCCAAGCCAGCCACAGCTTCACACGTGATGTGAGGAGGAGGTCATGGTAACTGCAGACATCAGGCCCCTGCTGGAAATGAGATCCAGACCCAGGCCCCACACAGCTCCCTGGAGGCTCTGCTGGGGTGGGAGAGTTGGCTCGAGGGGGTCTCAGAGCTGGGGTGCAGGTCCTCGGCCTCTGGAAGGCTTTAGACATCGGCTCCAGCAGCAGGTCAGAGGCCGGTGCTTGACTCCTCAGGGAACATGAGTTCACCGCCTGGGTCCTGCCTAGTGTGGGGAGCAGCCCTGGGCTTTCTGCCTGTGTGCCCTAGGTCCAGTCTCCCAAAGAGGAACTAATTAACCCTTTCCTTCCTTCAGGCTGGTGAAAATGCTAGGTATGAGCGCCACTTGAATGTCAAAGGCTGCTCTGGATGGCAGTGTCTTTCTATAGGTACATGAAAGCACCAGCCCTGTGATACTGGGGAGCCTGGGGAGTGTCTCTGGTTAGTTTTAGCTTCTCTCAGCTTTTATGAGAAGACACAAGCAAGGACTGGCAGTCCTACACCCTGTCACGGGAGAGGACCACATTCCCTTCCTTCTGTCTTAGAGTTGTTTTGCAAGCACATACACAAAACATTTTTCATCATTTGAATGTTAAGGGTTCATCTGGTGAATTGGGCATAGGGGCTCACGTTCATAAATCTCAACAGCGGGGAGTCTGAGTCAGGAGAACCCAAGGACCTTGGAGCCCCAGAGTTAAAACAAGGGGTTGGGTATCATGGCACATGCTGCAATCCCAGTAGACAGGAAAATCAAGAGTTCAAAGCCATCCTCAGCCACATAGCTAGCCTGGCCTACATACGTCCCTGACTCAAGATACACAGTATATAAAACACTAGCTGGGTTTTGTTTGTTGTTTGTTTGAGACAGGGTTTCTCTGTGTAGCCCTGGCTGTCCTGGAACTCACGCTGTAGACCAGCCTGGCCTTGAACACAGAGATCCACCTGTCTTTGGCTCCTAAATGCTGGAATTAAAGGTGCGTGCTACCATTACCCGCAAAACCCCAGCCTTTTTTGTTTGTTTGTTTGTTTGTTTGTTTTGAAGCAGAGTTTCTCTGTGTCACAGTCCTAGAAGTCCTGGAACTCACAGAGATTCTCCTGCCTCTGCCTCCAAGTCTGCTTTTTAGTAGACTCTTTGCATATATAGATTGAGTAACCAGTACTGTGTTTTGAAATAAGGTTTGTAGAGGGTGGGAAGCACAATTATAATCTTATTATTTTTCAGTTAAAATTTGTTTGGTTTGGTCTCCACTAAATTCAACATATTTTTATATTTACTTGTTTTCTCTCATGTGTGATGAATATTTTGCCTGCGTGTATGTGGGTGCCCCAGAAGTATGCCTGGTGCCCTTGGAAGTTAGAAGAGGGCATCAGATTCCCTGGAAATGGAATTACAGTTGGTAACTGGGTGCTGGGAATGGAACCTGGGTTCTCTGCAAGAGGAACAAATGCTCTCAAACAGCTGAGCTGTCTCTTTGGACCCCTCAGTGAAATGTTAAACACTTCGGCAAATACATCAATTTCCTCCAAGTGGAGGCTCTGCTTCTAGGGCCCTTTCTATTGCACACAAGTGTTCTGAGTTGGCCAGGAAATGGGGCGGGGGGGGGGGGGGGGGAGAGAGAGAGAGAGAGAGAGAGAGATCTTAACGTCAAATTTTAACTCCTTCATTTTAACTGTCTGCAAAGTGAGGCCTACCTCTCTTCCAGGAGCCCCAGAAACTGCTTTTGTATGTTCTGAGAGGCTCTAACTTTCAGAAACAGGGAAATGTGAAATAAACCAATGCCCTCAACAGATAAGGTAATGAAGTCCAAAGACCTAAAGAAGCTGGAATCAGAAGCCACTGTTTATGAAAAGATCACCGAGCAGGATTTGGAGTCCTCCTGTCTGGGTGTGCCTTGGCAACTTGTTATTTGGGAGTTCTTAGGCAAGTCCACAGGTACCTGTGCCTCAACATGTAAAACGGCATAGAAGTCATACCGATTTCCTAAGGTTTTGATGATCTAGGTGAGGGTTGAATAAAATAATCCACAGTGGTACTTGACATGTCCATGGCTCAATAAAAAGCTGCTGCCTTAATAAAAGCAGCAAATTATATAATAATTATTATAATTACTTATTAATAATAATTATACTCATTACCATATATTGTTACAAAGGTTTTTTTGGGTTTTTTTTTTTTTTGGTATTTTAAGACAGGGTTTCTCTGTGTAGCCCTGGCTGTCCTGGATCTTGCTCTGTTGACCTGGCTGGCCTTGAACTCAGAGATCTGCCTGCCTCTGCCTCCCAAGTGCTGGGATTAAAGATGCACAGCACTATATCTGTCTTATTCTTTTTTTAGTATTTCATTTACATGTATGTGCCTATGTGTGCCTGTGTACAGGCATTACCTGAGGCGGCCAGAGAGGGCACTGGATCATATGGAAGTAGAGTTGCAGCAGCTGTAAGCCTTCGTGTGGGTGCTGGAACCAAACCAGGATCCTCTGTGAGAGCAGGAAGTTTTCCTAACTGCAGAGCCATCTCTGTTGTGGAATATTAGTTTAAGATGTGTTGCATTTGCTTATGCTGTGGAACTTTTGTCTAATAATGCAAACATGTATTACATTCTTTTATGTTGCATTTGTTTAACTCCGTGAAGCTGTGTTACTTTGCTTGCCTAAAACACCTGATTGGTCTAACAAAGAGCTGAATGTCCAATGGTTAGGCAGGAGAGGGATAGATGGAGCTGCCAGGCAGAGAGAATAAATAAGAGAAGAAAAAGGAGGAGGAACGAGACAAGGAAGAGAGAAGATGCCAGGGACCAGCCACCCAGCCTGCAACGGAGTAAGAAGGAAAGAAGGGAATATAAAATAGAGAAAGATAAAAGCCCCAAGGTCAATGATAGATGGGATAATTTAAGAAAAGCTGGCTAAAAACAAGACATGCTAAGGCCAGGCATTCGTGAGTAAGAATTAGTTTCCGTGCATTTATTTGGGAGCTAGGTGGTGAGCCCCCAAAGAGTAAAAAAAAAAAAAAACTACACATCTCTGCAGCCGCTTTCTTTCTTTTGAGATAGGATCTCGCTGCAGCTGTCCAAACACCATGACCATAAAGCAGGCTGGGGAGGACAGGGTTTATCTGGCGTACACCTCCACACTGTAGTCCATCATTAGAGGAAGCAGGGACAGGAGCTCAAATGAGGCAGGAACCTGTAGGCAGGAACTGATGCCAAGGCCATGGAGGGGTACTGCTTGCTAGATTGTGCCTCATGATTTGCTCAGCCTGCTTTCTTTTTTGTTTTGTTTTGTTTTTCGAGACAGGGTTTCTCTGTAGCTTTGGAGCCTGTCCTGGAACTAGCTCTTGTAGACCAGGCTGGCCTCGAACTCCCAGAGATCCGCCTGCCTCTGCCTCCCGAGTGCTGGGATTAAAGGCATGCGCCACCACTGCCCAGCTTCAGCCTGCTTTCTTATACAACCACATGCCCAGGGATGGCACCGCCCACAATGGACTGGACCCTCCCCCATTAATCACTAATTAGGAAACCGCCTTACAGCCCAATTTTAAGGAGGTATTACAGCTTAAGGAAGTCTTACAGTTTGTGGTTACCTGCTTACTAGGGCGTGGCCTCTTATACTATATATGTTGATGCAGGGCCTGCATCTGCCCCTTCTTCCCCGGAGGCTCTTTCGGGCTGCTGGATTCGGTCTCTGTTCTCCATTCAAAGCAGAGAATTCTGATTTGTGAGTTCACCCCTAAATAAATAACCATCTATTTCTCAATTCTTAGCTAGCGTGGGATTTCTTTTAAGTATCCTTTCCGCAAGGTATTTTCTTCACTGAGGTTCTCTCCCTACAGATGACTTACTTGTGTCAAGGTGTCATAAAACTAACCAGCACAGTAACCCTGGCTGGCCTTGAACTCACAGAGATCCGCCCGCCTCTGCCTCCTGCTGGAATTAAAGGTGTGCACCACCACAGCTGGCTCAAGATTTTAGTTTTTTTTTTTTTTTTTACTTGTGTGTGTTTGCTTGTGCACACGCATATGTACCACATGCATGCAGTACCCAAGGAGTCCAGAAGAGGGTGTAGGCTCCCCTGGAACTGTGTTACAGGCAGTTATATGCTATCGTGTGGGTGCCGGGGAACGAACCCAAGATCTCTAGAAGATCAGCCATCTCTCCAGCTGCCTGAATTGATAGGCTTTGATTGATTCAGCAAGGAGTTTGAGTTCTCGCAATCATGTGGTGATAGCCTCAGGTCAGCTGGGTTTCTGAGGAACCATGTATAATTTTGTCAGTATTTAGACTCTTTGATATCATACATCACCCTGGGAATACACATTACTTAATTCCATCCCAAGCAGTTATTAAGAAGCTAGTTATTAAATTTAAATGCTGATAGTTCTGCATAGGTTTGATTAATTCATCCTATAAAAATTTGATTCCTCCGATTCATACAGCTACAGCCTAAAGGAAGTCAGAATGGGTTGGGAGCCACTCGATTTTAAACATAATTTACAGTATGAATTTCTACAGGAGCACACATCACTTCATTCCACCCTACGCATTCTCTGACAAACCGGTTATTAAATCAAAACGCTGTTGTTAGAAGGGGGCCCGATGCTGCCTTGTGCTTTTGGTCTCCTCCTGTGGGCTGCAATGGCGTGGACCCATGGTGTCCACTAACCTCCGCAGAACATGGGTGGATGTGGGGTCCACTTGGCACCTTGTGCCATTCAGTCTGTCAGAAGAAATGCATGTGAGGGACACCCTCAGGTGCCAGCCAACTTCCTGTTAACAGTTCCCAGCAGCGACTTGAAATGCTAGGTTAGGAAAGGTCCCTACGGCCCCTTTCATCCCAGCACGGGGGGGGGGGGGGGGGGGGGGGGGGGGGGGGGAGGGGGGAGGGGCGGGGAGGGCGAGGGAGGAGGATCTCTGAGTTCAAGGCCAGTCAGGGCTATAAAGTGAGACCCTTTCTCAAAGAGAGAAAGAAAAAGAAAAGTCCCTGAGAACCCGCTCTTCCTAGTAGCTCTATATCTGGCCATGGGTTTGGGATTCCCAAGCCACTTGCACTGTCTGTGATGTATCCACAGTTGGACTGAGCTAAACTAGCCTTTAGCTACCGAGCTGCAATAGTCAGCAAGTTAAAAAGCAAGGCATTGCTGGGCAGTGGTGGCACACGCCTCTAATCCCAGCACTCGGGAGGCAGAGGCAGGCGGATCTCTGGGAGTTCGAGGCCAGCCTGGTCTACAAGAGCTAGTTCCAGGACAGGCTCCAAAATCACAGAGAAACCCTGTCTCGAAAAACCAAAAAAAAAAAAAAAGCAAGGCATTCTGTGTGTATGGACTATTTTGCCTCTACAGAATAAGCTATTTATTAGGGTCTGTAACAGTCAGGGTTTTCTAGAGGAAAGGAACTTATAGACTGTGTGTGTGTGTGTGTGTGTGTGTGTGTGTGTACATATATACATTAGAATCCAGTAGTTGTTCAGTTCATGGGGCTGGACGTCTCGGCTGGTCTTCAGTGTGTGCTGAAATCCTGAAGACGAAGGTTCTAAGGCCAGTGGAGGATGGACTTGACAAGAGAGCCAATAGGCCAAGAGAGCTGGCTTCCTTCTTCCAGTTCCTTTGTACGGGCTGCCAGCAGAAGGTGTGGCCCAGTTTAAAGGCGGATCTTCCCACCTCAAAAGATCCAGATCGAAAGTGGGTCTTCCCAAATTATTTAATTAATAATTTCAAAAAAAAATCACTTACAGGTGTGTATAGCCTTGTGGGCTTTAGTTAGTTCTAGATGTAGTCAGGTTGACAACCAAGAATAGCCATTGCAAGGGTCTATATTTACAAAAAACAAGAACAAAAACAAAAACAAAAAACAAAAAAAAACCCATCCCCCTAAAACCCACAAAGAAATAACATCAGTGAAAATGCAAAGCAAGTCAAGGGAGCTGGTGTGCGGTGCTGGGGCCAGAAGATGGAGGCTAGTCCGGGCTATCTAGGGAGCTCCAGACCAGCCCAGGTACACACAGAGAGAGAGACCTTGTAAAGAGGGAGAGAGGGGTAGAAAGAGTGGGAGAAAGGAGGGAGGAAAAGTGGTGCTAAAATTCCTTCCATGGGGAAGATGTGAAAAATGTGTCCCCCACCACTTCCCTAAGTCCCAACAACAAACCCAACGTGTGATTCCATCACAGTTTGCTCTGGGGCTCCTCACAGAGTAGTGGGTGGGAGCATGGGTGGGCGGGAGTGGGGAGTGTGGCCTAAAAGGAGTCACACTAGAAAGTTCACCCCCAGAGCTGATGATGACTTCTGGGGCAGGGTGTGCATGTGCGTGCGTGCGTGCGTGTGTGTGTGTGTGTGTGTGTGTGTGTGTAGTTGGAGCCCACTCCACTGTTTCTTCCTTACTGACATACTCTAACTACATCAGTTAGGGCAGAGCCTCAAATAACTGGTTGGGAGAGATGGCTGGGTGCTCCAGAGAGGGTGCCACAACCCTCCTTCCAGGATGGAAGGTCGACAGTCAACTGATGTGATTGGTTGTGATTGGCTCTTTGAGCAGGCCCAGCCAAACTCCTGAAAATGGTGGCAGATTGGCTTGGAGGATCGTGCCTTACAACAGCAGGGGCGATGGCTGAGCAGACACCGGTGCCTCCTGCCAAACCCGATGACCTGAGTTTAATCTCTGCACTCTACACAGTAGAAGGAGAGAAGGGACTTCAGCCAGTGATCCTCTGACCCCCCAAGTGCCCAAGAGCACATACACACACCACCCACACACTAAACACATGTAACACATTTTAAAGAAAAGACTGCTGTCTAAGAAGAAAAAAAGAGGGCTGGGTGTGGGGCAGCGCGTGCCTTTGATCCCAGCACTCAGGAGGCAGAGGCAGGCGGAGCTCTGTGAGTTTGAAGCCAGCCTGGTCTACAGAGGACAGCCAGGGCTACACAGAGAAACCTTGTCTTAAAGAAACAAAAACAAAAACACAAAAAAGAGGAATGAAGACTTGTGGGTGCCTCAGAGGGCAATCACTTGAAAGGCCTGGACCCCAAGTTTGATCCCAGTATCCTCCTGAGAAAACTAGGCCCAGCTTTTCATCAAGATGGCACCAAAAAGGGCTAGAGAGATGGCTCAGCGCTTAAGAGCATTGCCTGCTCTTCCAAAGGTCCTGAGTTCAGTTCCCAGCAACCACATGGTGGCTCACAATCATCTGTAATGGGGTCTGGTGCCCTCTTCTGGCCTGCAGGCACACACACAGACAGAATATTGTATACATAATAAATAAATAAATAAATATTAAAAAAAAAAAGATGGCACCAAAAGCGAAGGAGAAAGTGAAGGCTTTGAAAGCAAAAGGCAGTACGGAATGTTGCTCGCAGCCATGAAAAGATCCGCACACCACCCACCTTCCAGACACACAGACACCATGGCTCCAGAAGCAGTCTAAACACCCTCAGGAAGGAGCCAGGACACACAAGCTGGACCCGCACTGTCACCAAGATCTCCTGATCACTGAGTAGCCCTGAAGAGACAGAACACAACACCACACTCGAGTTCATTGTGGCTATCAAGGCCAACAAGCGCTGGGTCAGATAGGCTGAGCGGAGACTCTGTGAGGGACTGACTGAAGTCAACACCCGATCAGGCCTGACAGAGAGCAGAAGGTGTGATGTTCCGTCGCTCTCACATTCTGACTGCAGCCGACACAATTGAGGTCATCTAAATTGAGGTCTTCCAACTTTAGCTGAGCCGATCAAGAAAATGCTTCATAGGTGTGCCCGGAGGGCCTGCCCATTGACTCCAGATTCCGTCCCACAACCGACATTAAACAACACAGTGGAAATAGATCTCGCTCACCATGAAGTCCGAGACTTGCCTCTCTTTCAAAGGAGAATAAATGTGATCAATGTATTTCCAGGAAGGTCTTTACCAAGTCAAACTGTGACCCCTTCTGTGTCTCACTCCCCAGCTCTGACAACAGCTACACCTGCAAGACGAAACACTTTAGCCTTATTTACCTTCTTGTTTTAAGGAACGAATTGTGGTTATTAAGCCTGGGAATAAGGCAATATGTGAAAATAATAAACACACACACCTTTAATCCCAGCACTCGGGAGGCAGAGGCAGGCGGATCTCTATGAGTTTGAGGCCAGCCTGGTCTACAGAGTGCGTTCCAGGATATCCAGGGCTATTAGAGAGACCCTGTTTTAAAAAGCAGATAAATAAAAACAAAGTCACTCAAGAAGCTGGTGGAATGGCAGAGTGGTTACGTACGTGCTGTTCTGGCAGAGGACCCAGGATCAGTTCCCAGGACCCAGGTGGCTTCTCGGAGCTACCTAACTCCGGTAGGTAACTCTAGTACCTACCTTGACATCTTCTTTGACACCTATGGGCTAACACAACCACATGGTACATATCCATAGGCTCAGTTTCACACACATGCACATAAAACAGAAATAGGCTTTAATAAATAAAGAAGTCACTCAGTGTATGGTAAGTCTTCAACCATGTTTTGTACACGGCGTGTACCAAATGATTTTTATTAATTATTATAATTTTAGTATGGGAATATTTGTCTTTAATGACAAACGGCACATACATACATATTTTTCAGTGTGTACACATATTAGCATGTATAAACAGAGACATGTTTAGCTTTCCTGATTGTTCAAAATAATCTTTGCTCGGGAAGAAATTCACCGCAGTTTGCTGTTATTGGGTCCCCTGTTTAGACTTATGGAAGAAAGAACACGAGCTGAGGTTTGAAGTGGATTGCTTATTATTAAGCTAATTATTAAGCTCCAAGACTCACCATTGGAATTCTACTCGTAGTATCGAAGTGACCATGGCCATGCGTGACGTATTTCATGAGTCAATGAAATGGCCAAACCTGCACTAGAGAGCCACCATCACCACAGAACAGCAGGAAGGAGCCTCAGCGCTCACCCAGACCTCGCCTTCATTTGACGGAGGAAGCAGGAGTTTGAAGAGGCTAGGTGACAGTAACGGGACTGAGGGACATCAGGCGGGGCATTCCAAAAGTCTGCTTTGGCCTTCTTTCTTAGGCTTCGTCCAATCTCATTGTCCACAGGGAGTGCCACCCTCTACAAAGCCCCACCTCTTCCTGATCACACTTCCAGCCAGTGTGACCGACGGGCGTGTGTATTCTGTCTCTCTCCTAGGCCGGCCTTGTAAGACCCTCAGACGCCACAGTGTGCCTGACGCCCATGGAGGCTCAAAGAGGGTGTTGGATTCCCTGGAACTGGACAGTATGAGCTGCCACATGGGTGCTGGGAATCAAAGCTGGGCCGTCTGTGAGATCGTCAGTGTTTTCAACTGCTGGCCCGTCTCTCTAGCCCTGATTTCCTTTGAACTAAGTTTGTTGCCTGGTGTTAAAATTTCAATCAAAGCTGGTGACTAAATTTGCCCTAGTGGTGGGAAGTACAGATGGGATGGATATTGACTTGAAAGATGAGTCCTTACACAGCCGCCTATGGCAAGACTATTGTATGTGTGTGTGGAGGGCATTCCTGCACACGTGTGTACTCAGTCCCCTTGAGGGGTCACACAAGGGCATAAAATATGTCTGGTTCAGCCGGGCGGTGGTGGCGCACGCCTTTAATCCCAGTACTCGGGAGGCAGAGGCAGGCGGATCTCTGTGAGTTCGAGACCAGCCTGGTCTACAAGAGCTAGTTCCAGGACAGGCTCCAAAACCACAGAGAAACCCTGTCTCGAAAAACCAAAAAAAAAAAAAAAAAAAAAAAAATATGTCTGGTTCATTCATTTGGAAATGGACAAAAGACAGAGTCAGGGAGTCCTCAGAAGGCTGTGATCATTTCAGGGGTTAGGAGAGCTCAGAGAGGACAGCCTGCATCAGCAAACGTGGTTTTTGCCTTTCAGACCCCAAAGTCTCCCTATGAAATGCTGACAATGAGATCACTGTGTACCCACTGCACCCACTGTACCCACTGTGCCCGCTGTGCCCACTGTACCCGCTGTGCCTGCTGTGCCCACTGTACCCACTGTACCCGCTGTGCCCGCTGTGCCTGCTGTGCCACTGTACCCACTGTACCCGCTGTGCCCACTGTGCCTGCTGTGCCCACTGTGCCTGCTGTGCCCACTGTACCTACTGTGCCCGCTGTGTCCACTGTACCCACTGTGCCCACTGTGCCTGCTGTGCCCACTGTGCCTGCTGTGCCCACTGTACCTACTGTGCCCGCTGTGCCCACTGTACCCGCTGTGCCCACTGTGCCTGCTGTGCCCACTGTGCCCGCTGTGCCTGCTGTGCCCACTGTACCCGCTGTACCCGCTGTGCCCGCTGTGCCCGCTGTGCCTGCTGTGCCCGCTGTGCCTGCTGTGCCCACTGTACCCACTGCACCCACTGTACCCACTGTACCCACTGTGCCCGCTGTGCCCGCTGTGCCCACTGTACCCACTGTACCTACTGTGCCCGCTGTATCCACTGTACCCACTGTGCCCGCTGTGCCCGCTGTGTCCACTCTGCCCACTGTACCCACTGTACCTACCGTGCCTGCTGTGCCCACTGTACCCACTGTGCCTGCTGTGCCCACTGTGCCCACTGTACCCACTGTACCTACTGTGCCCGCTGTGTCCACTGTACCCACTGTGCCCGCTGTGCCCGCTGTGCCCGCTGTGCTCGCTGTGTCCACTGTGCCCACTGTACCCACTGTACCTACTGTGCCTGCTGTGCCCACTGTACCCACTGTGCCCGCTGTGCCCACTGTGCCTGCTGTGCTCGCTGTGCCCACTGTACCCACTGTACCTACTGTGCCCACTGTACCCACTGTGCCCGCTGTGCCTGCTGTGCCCACTGTACCCACTGTGTTTTCTTCTCTGGAGATGGCAGAAAAGAGCAGGCCTTGCCCTGCAGATCTAAAAAGGACACAAATTCCTCCTTTAAACATCTTACATGGCGTCCCTCCTCCTCTGGTTTTGAATTATAGACACAGATACTTCTGTTTGAGCCAAGAAGGCCAGGTGCCTGTGTCTCTGACGAAGCAACTGTGTTTCACAAGAGGCTATTTATTTATTTATTTATTTATTTATTTATTTATTTATTTTTTCAAAGCCTGATATTTCCTGAGGCATTTAGAAAATGTTGTGCTGTAACTTTGCATCGTCAGTTTTTCCTGGTCCCCACGGCACCGTCATGAGTTGGTGAGAGGAAAGATACTGTCTACAGGGCAAAGCGAAGGCCAAGGGACACCAGCAGAGCCACGTGGTGACTCAGACTACCTGCCGGGGCAGTTTCTTAATCAGTTGGAAGGTTAGCCATTTAAACGGCAGGACGCATTCGTTCCTTTAGCAGCTTTAAGTTGTTTCTAATGGTCAGCTTCAGGGTTGGGCTATACCTCAGTGACAGAGAGCTCACCTAACACGCACGGGGCTCTCTGTTCAATCCTCAGGACTGAAAAAAAGTCAGCTCCGACAGGGTTACAACTCAGTTGACAGAGTGCTGTCTAGCACGCGGAAGCCCTGATTCCATCTTCCATGTCACTTCCATAAAAGGGGAGTGGTGTCTTGGTCCCAGCACTGGGGCGATATATGGAGAAGGACCAAGAGCTGGACGCTATCTTGGCCTATAAAGTGAATTCAATATCAACCTGGGATACATGAGACTCTGTCGATCAATCAGTCAGTCAGTCAGCATTAAAGAGGATATCACCTAGTTTTCATTCATTACTCTGAGCCAATAAAATTAAAATAAAGATAAATTTCAGAATTCAGACATGGTGGCATAAACCTGTGACCTGAGGACCTACTTAGGAGGTAGAGGGATGAAGGTGCCAAATTTAAGGTCAACTTGAGATTCACAGTAAGTTACAGGCCAGCCTGCGCTACGCGATAAAATCCTGTCTCAACAGTCAATCAACACTAAACGAAGTATCTATGAATGTGTGTAGAAATTTTTCTTCACGCTGGGCAGTGGTGGTGCATGCCTTTAATCCCCGCACTCGGGAGGCAGAGGCAGGCGGATCTCTGTGAGTTCGAGAGCAGCCTGGTCTACAGAGCAAGTTCCAGGACAGGCTCCAAAGCTACAGAGAAACCCTGTCTCGAAAAACCAAAAAAGAAAAAAGCAAAGCACAGAGGGATGCAGGACGCTGCTGGAACCTCATCTTTTCACCTGCAGTGCTGTACTGGCGTAAATAAATGCAAGACTGATATTAAAGAATATATACAGCTTTAATGTTTAAATAAACTTACAGAACCGAGGTTCCTGCGCAGCCGTTTCACAGGAGGCAGGAAAAGGGAGGAGCTGCCTCCCGCACGCCCGATTTATTCATATGCATTCGCCAGAGGCAAACCCGCCCCTAAAGGGGCTGGCTTAACCCTACACAGTGCCGGCTACAATGTGGCCAGTTTATGCTGCCCCTCAACATGTACATCTCTGATGCTCTGCTATGTGGAAACTCAGGTTCTGAGTCAATGAAAGGATCTTAGACAACGGCTGGAGTCTCAGGCCCTTGTACTGGCATTTGGGCATTAACCTTGGCGTGTTGAACAGTCTTGGATCCTTTATCTTTCCTTGTCTCCCTCTGTTTAGTGTGTGTGTGTGTGTGTGTGTGTGTGTGTGTGTGCGCGCGCGGTGCCCATGCCCACATGCATGCACATGTACACACACACACACCTGACACACCTGTGCAGGTCAGGACAACTTTCAGGAGTCATCAGGATTGGCCTCGAATGCCTTTCCCTCAGCCTGTGTCTTGTAGGCGGCATTAGCGCATGCAGTCGTGTGTAAGCCTCTCCAGCCACATCCTACAGTAGATTCGCCTCCCAGACACTGATCCGACAGCTAACCCGGGAGGTCCGTCATACAGTATGGTATAGGCATGTGACTCCCAGGAAAGCATCACCAGTAAGAAAATCCTAGAATTTTTGTTACTCACTGTGATGTGTGGGCTTTCTCTAAACTGATGTTTAGGGAAGTGTTTCGTTCCCATTGAGTATAGGAAGAGACCCTGAGGAGAGCCGGGGAGTGGCACAGTGGTTAGTGCTGGTCTACTGAGTATCAGGCGCTGGATTCCACAATTCCCACCACTACGCCAACAAAAAGGGTGGGGAAAAAGAAAGAGGGGTAAGTTGTTGAGACAGGGTCTCACTGTGTAGACCAGGATGCTGTCAAATTCATAGAGATCTGCCTGCCTCTGCCTCACGAGTGCTGAGATTAAGGGCACCGTTACACCCAACTTTTATTTATTTTTTCTTTGTTTTAGTTCCTGATGAGTTGTGTAGAGAGATGTGATGACTTTCCCTACAGTCCAGGGCGACCTCAGACTGCTTCCTCCTGCATCAGTGTTCTAGGTACTGGAATGACAGGAGTGTGCCGCCATACCAGGTACTGGAATTAGAGATGTGTGCTGCCATACCAGGTACTGGAATGACAGGAGTGCCACCATACCAGGTACTGGAATGACAGGAGTGCCACCATACCAGGTACTGGAATGACAGGAGTGCCACCATACCAGGTACTGGAATGACAGGAGTGTGCCGCCATACCAGGTACTGGAATTACAGATGTGTGCTGCCATACCAGGTACTGGAATGACAGGAGTGCCACCATACCAGGTACTGGAATGACAGGAGTGTGCCGCCATACCAGGTACTGGAATTACAGATGTGTGCTGCCATACCAGGTACTGGAATGACAGGAGTGCCACCATACCAGGCTCACCTCATCTTTTGATGTGTTCACCTTCAGCCTAGAACGAAGAGATTTGCATTCCAGGTATTTTGATCTTAAATGTAAGTTTACCGAAGGGAACATAGCCATGAAATCGAAAGTGAATGTTCCTCGTGTTCTTGTTAAGCAATGACTGTGATTTGTAGAGGCCCAAGTTCCATTTGTTATCCTTACTCCCCTTAACTTATAAGGAAAAAAAATGAGAAAAAAAACTACATCAATGTTGTGGAATATTACTTTAGCTAGGCAAATATGTGTTACATTTGTTTATACTGAATTTAGCGACGTAAAGATGTGTGGCACCTGATTGGTCTAATAAAAAGCTGAATGGCCAATAGCTAGGCAGTAGAGGGAGAGGCGGGGCTGCTGGCAGAGAGAATAAGTAGGAGGAGGAATCTAAGCTCATGGGGGAGAAAGAGAAGAGAACGAAAGAGAGAGAGAGAGAAGGAGATGCCCAGGGCCGTCCAGCCAGACACAGAGTAGGACACACAGAATGAAAGAAAGGTAAAAAGCCCCAAGGCAAAACATAGATGAAGAGAAACAGGTTAAATTAAGTTATAAGAGCCAGTGGGACAAGCATAAGATAAGGCCAAGCATTCATAACTGATAATAAGTCTCCGTATCATGATTTGGGTGCATGTTTGTGGCTCAAGAGAAAGCCTGTCATCCAGCAAGGAATAGAGAATGTGAATTTTCTGAATTTTTATTCTATTAAGTTAGCCAAATTTTTGAAAGAGATTTTTATTTTTTTGTTTTCGTTTTTCAAAAAAGGTTTTCAAAAAGGGTTTCTCTGTGTAACCCTGGCAATCCTGGAACTTACTCTGTAAACCAGGCTGGCTTCCAATTCAGCGATCCATCGGCCTCTGCCTCCCAAATACTGGGATTAGAGGCATATGCCACCACTGCCCAACAACAACAACAACAACAACAACAAAAAATATATTTAAATTTTATGGTGTGTGAGTGTTTTGCCTACATGGATGTCTGTGCACCGTGTGTGTAGTGGCTGCAGTGACTAGAAGAGGGTGTCAGCTCCCCTGATGTTGGAGTTAAGAGATTGCTGTGAGCTGCTGTGGGTGCCAGGAATCAAATCCAAGTCTCCTGGAAGAGCAGTGTTCTTAGTCATCTGTAATTCCTGCCCTGGGATCTGACACCCTCTTCTTGTCTCTATGGGCACTGCATGCACACACACGCCATGAAGGTAGTTTTTCACCCATGCACATAAAACAATAAGATTATAATAAATAAAAAATTAGAGATGGGCGGGGTGGTCCACACTTTTAATCCCAGCCCTCAGGAGGCAGAGGCAGGCGGATCAAGTGAGTTGGAGGCCAGCCTGGTCTATACAGTGAGTTTCGGGTCAGACATAGTGAAACCCTGTTTCACGACAAACAAATAAAGTGGGGGTGCTGGAGAGACGGCTCAGTGGTTAAGAGTCCTTATGTTGTCACATGGAACATGTATAGATCTTGCCTGCAGTTTTGAAGAGAGGGCAGCCTTCAGGGGCCAGGTAGTGTCCTACTTCAAAGACACCAAGACCAGCTTTCCTCGAGAGTGATCCCAATTTGGAAATGTCATGGGAGGCAGACGTAGGTGGATCTCAAAACAAAATGAACCAATAAAGACACCAGACAAGCTGCAAAATGAGTCGATACCATCCCTGGAGCTCCCACACAGTCTCTTAGAGAGAACACAGGATCCCAGGGCATTGATGCTACGCGCATAGTTGTGACATGACTTTAGCGGGGGCTCCCAGCTTCCTCTCTGAGAACTCATCTACATGAAGGTTAGTATGTATGACTGATTCAATGGAACAGGCATAGCTTTTTCAGGTGTAGATCAGATGTGGCCAGAAGGCCTTTTCTTTTTTTAAAATTCAACTGGGCCTATTAATTTTCCATATCATTGCAGGGCCTTATTCTGAAGTGATCTTCAGGCCAATTTTAAGTATGTGATTGATTCTCTGGTCTTTGAGCTAATTTTGAAGAACATAATAATAATAATAGTAATAATAATAGCATTTGAGGATGTCATAAGTTGGACTTGCCCACATTTAAGGGTCAAAGCTGTTTTAGAGCCGAAATGATCCCTCTCATTTGAAGACTTTCACATGTACGCACATGTACACACCAAGAGCTACCAACAGTGTGTGTGTCTTACTACCCCACAACACAATAAACACCCTAAGAAGTTTGCCAATCTCCGGGCTTTACCCCCTGGTGTGATTTCATCACACTGCTTTTTGCAGAACTGTAGGCTAGCTGAAATTTGTTACTACTATTTCCATTATAACTCTGAGGATTGGCACCGCGTTCGAGGATGTTGACTTAAGTAATTTCCAGCAGGGCTAAAGATAACCTTTCCTTCTAAGGTTCTCTCTCTCTCTCTCTCTCTCTCTCTCTCTCTCTCTCTCTCTCTCCAACGTCATCGAGAGAGGCAATATTAACCCACCACAACCGAAACAGTTCAAAGTCTGTGTAGAATCCAGGTTTCACCCGTGCAGCATGCAGGAGCAGATGGCCTTGCAGCATGGCGGGGTACGCGGCTCAGCTCATGGAAGAAGCCTGCAGGACACAGCTTCTGCTCGGAATTGTAGTTCTCCAGCGTAAAACCCACCAAGAGTACCACAGGAGGCTGCGGGGTCCGTTCAAGGGAAGCTCTGCTCCCCAGGAGCGCACGGAGCTTTCCAGGAACCCGTGATAGGTGATTGTTGGACAGACCGACCCGACGGAGAGCAAAGCCCAGGCTCCGAGGTCAAGGACTCCGTGGCCGCCCCGTTTCCACTCCAACTACCGGAGGCTTCGTTTCCCCTTCCCGGTACAGGCTCCCTGCACATTTTCTCCCTCCCTTTTCTCCCCTTCCTCTACCCTCACCCTACTTTATCTTCCCCCCCCCCTCCATCTTTCCTTCGCCTCTTCCACACCCCTTCACCCTCCTCTCTTACTCTTCGTCTCTTCTCCTCCCCCTCCCTCCTGTCCCTTCCCCTCTTCCTCTCTTCTTCTGGCTGCACCTGGGTTTTGCTCACACAATCTGGGGCAGCATGTGGTTCCTAGAGTCTCGGTCAGGAATTCCTAAGAGCAAGTTTGGGCTCGCAGCTCCACTTTGCTTAAGCGGCCTGCAGACAGCCCCACTCCTGTGTCCGCCGTCTTGTGCTTTTGGGGATGTGGCACCAGTAGCCACACGGATTTTAGGGGACCGAGGGAGAGGCAGAGGAGAGCAGGCAGCGAGTGAGGCAGGAAAGCTGTCTCCACAGCCGAATGTGGTGTGTCTGTAGCTGTGCAGGGCGAAGGTGGGTGTAATGATCATTTGGCCTCAGTAAAAGTACAGATGAGACCACGCAGAGAAGAAAGTGGGTGGGATTCTACTCTCAGAATTGATCGCGCGGCTTTTTGGTCTTCCGGGGATCCACCTTCCCAAGTCGGAAGCTTGGGGCCTGGCCGTGATGTAGGTGTGTGCCGAGCGCCTGGTTTCCCTTGGTCCAGCTAGCTGGGTCTCACAAGCGGGCAGGCAGTAAATCTAGCTGATGCTCCAGGCATCGTGCTAACCGCCTCGCCGACTTCCTTGGCAACGATCCTTATAACAATGTGTGTGTCTCCTTTAGACAGATTGAGGTGTGGGTAGGCTAAAGGGGCTTGGCCATGAACACACCACACAGCTCTTCCTGTGTCTCCCTGTGTCTCTGGGTCTCAAAACCGACTCCAACATTCCTGATTGGACTTAAAGAGTGCGGGAGTCTTTGGGCAACCTGGTTGCTGAGCAACACCTGGTTAGCGCAGGCCAAGAGCTGGGGGTTTCACAATAGGCCCTGTCAGCTCAGCTGCCTCTTCAACCCCCGGGGTGTTGCTGCAGCCAAGTCTGTGTGTGATAGGCTGCATAACTCGTCTCCTTGTGGTTTCTTAGGGAATTTCCCTGGGCCCTAGACCAGTAACCCCACGCAGAAGGACTGCACCATACAACAAGCTTCAAAAGTCACCCCTACTCCCATCCATATTCAGCAAAGCCTATGCAATAAAGAGGGGCTGGCCCGGCCATAGTTTGAAGGTTTACTGGAGAGGCACTCAGTCATTCCTGAGGAACTCTACAAGGATGTCTTGGGACACACTGAGATTTCTGGCCCTGAGGACACATTTTTCAAGGTGGTTTTTTTTTTTTTTTTTTTTTTTTTTGCTTTGGAGACGAAAGAAATGGAGGCTTGGGAAGAGATAATAGGACATTCAAGGTGGGTTTTTTTGTTTGTTTGTTTGGTTTTTTTTTTTTTTTGCTTTGGAGACGAAAGAAATGGAGGCTTGGGAAGAGATAATGGGACAGTTATGATCCAACATGACTTTTTCTCTTTCATCCCAGCAAGCAGAAAACACCCCATCATGATGGTTGGAGAACCCTCCCCCCCCCCCCCCCAAGGGAGTTTTTCTGCTTCCATGGTCCGGTATGTTCAGAAGTCTCCAGAACACACCCGTGCAAACCCCCTTTCATGCCCACCCCCAGACGAGCTGATTTGACAAATCCAGTCTGCTCAAGTGAGAAGGCTGGGTTCACATCTGGTGCCCACGCACGTCCCAGCAGAGTGCGGGAGGAACTGTTTGAATAACACTTCAGGCTGCTGTTTGGTGGCCCATTGATTTTTTTTTTTTTTTTTTTTTTGAGATAGTCTCTCTGTAGTTTTGCTGAGCCTGAAACTTTTTATATAATCCGGGCTGGCCTCAAACTTGTTGTGATCCTCCTGCCTCTGATTCATGAGCGTTACGAATAGAGGTTGAGCCAAGCCCTTCCAGGAAGGCTGGGAAGTTTTCTTGGCCAATAGCTCCAGTCCTTTATGTTAGGTTAAAAACTGAGAGAGGGGCTTTGCTCTACCTTGATACCCAAGCCCTGGTAGGGAGAAAGGGAAGCAGAAGGCCTGTCTGTGACTTCCAATCCCTCGGAACTGGAGTAACAGATAGTTGTAAGCCCCACGTGGGTGCTGGGAACGGAACCTGGGTTCTCAGCAGTGGTCTTAACTGCCAATCCATCCCTCCATGCCCTTCTCCTGTCCCCACTTGCTTTATAACTGGATTACTTGGTCCTAAAGTTAGGGTGGCTTCTCATTGGGCCTAATCCCAGCTCTGCCACATGGATGTTAGCTCATAGTGCTTAAATTTGAGGAACAGTGCCATAGCAGGCCCAGAGTTTCAGAGGGTAGTCAGAGACCCCCCTTTTTGCTGGGCATCCTGGGCAGGGGAGATGATCAAATGAGGAAAAGTTTAGTGTCTGTCTTAGGGTTTCTGTTGCTGCGAAGAGACACCATGAGCATGACAACTCTTATAAAGGAACACACTTAATTGGGGTGGTGGCTTACAGTTTCAGAGGGTCGGTCCATTATTATCATGGCAGAGAGTGTGGCGGCATGCAGGCAGACATGGTGCCGGAGAAGGAGCCAAGAGATCTACATCTTGTGCAGGTAACAGAATGTTGTAGTAGGAGCAGCGGGCCGCTTCCTGCCACCCGGCCACCCACATGGCTAGCTCTAGCTTATGCCCCGAAATAATTACACGGAAACTGTATTCTTTTAAACACCACTTGGCCCATTATATCTAGCCTTTTCTCGGCTAACTCTCGCACCTGGACTAGCCCATTTCTAATAATGTATGTAGCCCACGAACTGGCTTACCAGGAATGATCTTAACCTGCGTCTGTCTGGAGTGAGAGAATCATGGCGACTCCTTGACTCAGCTTCTTTCTCCCAGCATTCTGTTCTGTTTACTCCACCCACCTATGTTTTAACCTATGAGGGCCAAGCAGTTTCTTTATTGCTTAACCAATGAAATCAACAGATCGATATATGACACTCCCACATCAACAGGAAGCTGACTGAGACCCACTGGACAGTGTCCTGAGCATAGGAAAGTTCAAAGCCCACCCCCACAGTGACACACTTCCTCCAACAAGAGCATACCTACAAGCATACCATACCAACAAAGCCACTCCTGTTGCGGGGGGGGGGGGGGGGGGGGGGCAGGCATTTTCTTACCAACCCCCACTGTGCCGTGTGTGGAATCATTCCTTCCGTAGCTGCAGAGGCTCGGGGCCACTTACTTTCCCTCCTGGCTTGCTGCTCTCTGCGCTGGGGACTCCCCTGTGTACCCCCACTGTTTCCTTTAGTCTATCTGTCACTATAGGGCCCTGTGCCCCACACCGTGCCTGGCGGCTGTGTGTCTCTCCGGACGCTGTTCTTAGTGTCATTCCCAGGGTGCCCAGAGGCAGAAGGGTTCTGCAAACACCATAGGCAACGTAGTTATTTGCCCTGTGAACTCAAGACCATGTAGAGACAATGCTTTGAGCCTTGTCTGCACATGGGACGGGGAGCGACAGGTTTGCAGTGGCAGAGCGCTAGGGGAGCTCCTTTGGGTTTCCAGCGCCTCTTCCATCATCCCTGGGAGCACGAACCACTTACTTCCGTATGCACAGGCTGCCACTGGCCCCGGTGGAAAATGATGAACGATGAATAATAAAATCGAGACGAAGTTCTACGTAAATCTTTGTGGCTCACAGAGGCTGTAGAGCAATGAAGATGAAAAGGAGATGAAAGATGATGGTATTTTATCTCTTCATTTTGCGGCTGTGAAAACTGAGGCCAAAGGAAGGTGCCTTGTAAAACCTCCCATCGCTGGGCTGCCTGGGTGGAGAGGAACACCCTTCTCCATGGCCAGGGTCCACTGCACTCACTGTCGTCCCACCTCTGAAAACAGCTAAGGAGAAAAACCCAGCCTCCAAGCCTCTTCATCTCCCACTATGCTATGGTTTCTAGCTATTCAAATTGGCTGTCTTAAAAGTTAGTGGCTCCAACAGCCATTGAGGGTCACAGCTCCTACGAGGGCTGACTTAGAGGGAGAAGCAGGTGATGCTTAGAAGCAAAATTACCTGTGTCTCCTCCCTGGCAACCTGGGGGCTTCTGTCACTCAAGTCCCTGGGTATGTGCCCTCAGTAAATACTACCTTGTGGAGACGATTGCTAACAGCAGTGCACGATGCACTCGCCCTCTGGGGCTGGGACGCTCTGGCAAATGCTGTGTTCTAACCCGGCTAGCCTGCCATCCAATGGTGCCTTTGCCCGTGGAAGCCTTCTTAGGGTGGAGACCGTGTGTTTAGATCTCCAAAGCCCTCTAGGGTTCTGCAAGCGAGTGACTACGAAGACCTTGCAGACCAGCTCTGGTGGCAGACCTGTAACTCCCAGCTACTTGGGAGACTGAGGCAAAGGACCTCAAGTTCAAGGCCTGTGTGGGCTACAGAGGGAGTTCAAGATCAGCCTGGGAAACTTGGTGAGACCCTCTCACAAAATAACAAGCAAAGGCAGCGAGGGCTGTAGCTCAGTGATGGAGACCTTGCCTGGCATGTGCGCGGTCCCGCGAGGATTCCATGGCACTGAGGAGCGGCACAACAAAACTCCTTGCAGACGCCTTAGGCTGTGCCTTGTGGCAGTTACTTTTCTGCCATTACGATACAGCACCATGAGCAGACAGAAGAAAGACTTGGCACGCAGCTGCAGAGGGCTAAGAATCCACTGTGCTGGGTAGGCAAGGCAGCGAGAGTAGGAAGCAGAGAGCAGACTGGAAGTGGGTAAGCTATGGACTCCCAAAGCTCCTCCATCAAGGCTGCACCACTGCCCCAAATAGCACCCCCCACTCCGCGCACCCACTGAGAACCAAATGTTTCAATCCCTGAATGTTGGTGGAGGCTGCTTGTTAGTTTCGCGGTCACCCAGACCCGAAATAATCACACTGAAACTATATAATTAAAACACTGCTTGGCCTATTAGGTTATGCATATTGCTAGCTAGCTCTCATATCTTAAATTAACCCATTTCTATTAATCTGTATATCGCCATGTGGTTGTGGCCTACCGGTAAGGTTCCATTTGGCGTCTGTCTCCTGCGGTAGCTACATGGCTTTTCTGTCTCTGGCTTCTTTCTCTTCCTCCATCTGCTTGGAATTCCCATCTTGCCCTATTCCACAGTGCAATAGGCCCAAATCAGCTTCTTTTTTAACCAATGGCATTCACAGCATCCAGAGGGGAATCCCACATCACCCGAACCTATAGGGGACATTTCTCATTCAAACCATGACAACCTTTCTGGTGGTCCAGGTGCGGTGACACACCTAATCACAGTACTTGGCTGGCTGAGGCAGGAGGCTCCTAAGCTGAAGGCCAGTCAGGGCTGTATAACAAAATCTCAAAAGGCCACAAAGCAGCAGTAAAATGAAGGCTAACTAACCCCCGAACTTGCAGTTGGGAGTGGTTACCTTGAGCTGACATAAACATGAAGGGAAGCATGAAACACATCCTGTCATGCCTGTCAGCAGATGGCATTGGCATAGTCAGGAAGCTTGCAAATAGTCAGGACCCCTGCCTGAAGTCCACATTGTGAGTTCAAGGCCAGCCAGGGCTATGTAGGAAGACCCTGCCTCAAAAAAAAAAAAAAAAAACCAACAAACAAACACATTATGTTGATGTAGAATTGATTGGTTATTCTAAATATCAGTACACCTTTGATTTTTGTTTTACTTTCTGTCAAAGTACTGACAGTTAATATCTGATATCAACAAAATCTCTTGGGGGTTCTTAAAGGCTTTAAGTGTGAGGTACTGAGATCAGACTGTTTGAAAACTGCGAACCAGACTGTTGTCCGATTTAAATATCGCGAGTGTTGTTATAATCAGGATCTTGACTGTCTCTCAGGCTTTGTTAAGTGCCAGCCAGGGGCATTACAGGGTGATGGGAGAGCCTTTAAGACAGGGGATCTACGGGGAGGAAGTTAGGGTTGGGGGTGTACCCTAGGAGGGGACACTGGTATACCAGCCCTTTTCTCTTTCCTTCTCTTTCTGTTTCCAGATTGCTTCCATGTGAGCAGCCCTGCTCCACGTGGCCCCTCTCTAAGGTTCTGCCTTACCCCAGGCCCAGTGACACGGGCCCAACCAGCAAAGAATCAAATGAACAGTGAGCCGAAATGAAGCCCTTCTCAGGAACGCGGTTTAGTGCAAGCATTTGCTACAGCGACGAAAAGCTGATTAATACAGACCGCCATTCAGCCTCTGCCCTCAAATCCCCTTCCAGAAGGCGCTGATCAGGTCTGTGTTCGCTCTTCCGCACTCAATTTACGACGCGCAGATGAAGTTGTCTTCGTGCAAGCATACATTTTATATTTATCTGCCAGGAAATATTTTCCGAGCTCTTGCTCTGCGGAGTGTACATACAGTGGTTGGCTCTCGGATAGAGTGGAGAGTGAGACAAACACAGCTCCTGCCTTCACAGAGCTTGTTATCTTGTTTACCAACAAGTAAGGCCCCACTCGCCGCGCTTGGGAGAGACGGCCCCACCCCTCGCCACCAGGAGTAAGGGAGAACTGACCCCCCCCCCCCCACACACACACACGGTGTAAGGGAGCCGGCTCTGCCCCTTGACTGAGGTGGGTGGCCCAGTGGCATGGACTGACCGTCCAGGCCCACAGCCCAACATCTACCCCACCGAGGACCTGCTGAAGCTGAAGGGAGTGGTTCTGTGGCACGAGACCAGCAGGATCTCCATGACTCCAGGCAGCTGAGGGATGTGCGAGAGGAATTCCGGTGAGGATCCAGTGATGATGTGTACCAGAAATCGGAGACCTTGGACCAGACCAGTGACTCACTGCAAAGAACATTCGCAAGTGAAGCCACCAGGATGGATGAAGAGCTGTTGCAGAGGTGGGAAAGATGGAGGGGTGGAGAGGTTGTTTTATTTTTTGTTTCGTTTGCTTGCTGGTTTTTGTTTGTTTTTTTTTTCTTTTCTTTTGGGGGGTGCTGCAGGGGTGAGGGGAGGATATGAGGGGGTTGGGAAGTGAGCAGAATTGGGGTGCCTGATGTGAAATCCCAAAGATTCAATAAAGAAATTATTTTTTTAAGTCTATTTATGCCAGGCGGTGGTGGCGCACGCCTTTAATCCCAGCACTCGGGAGGCAGAGGCAGGCGGATCTCGGTAAGTTTGAGGCCAGCCTGGTCTATAGAGTGAGTTCCAGGACCGGTTCCAAAGCTACATGGAGAACCCCTGTCTTGAAAACCAAACAAGCAACAAAACAAAATAAACAAAAAAGCCTATTTATCTTTCTGAAGGTGGAAGGTTAAAGAATTTCCAGGCAGGACACCAAGTCTACCTAGGCTTTGGCTGTACTGGTGTTCAACGTGCAGCAGCTCTCGTTTGTTATAGCTGTGTTGAAAACACAGAAACAAGAAACAGGCACGTGCGGGCAAACAGAAGAGACAGATACAAGTCCACGTTAGAAAGCACAGCACTTTTTTATACAAGTTTTTATTTGACTGTATATGCAATTTAAGCTATTAAAATTTGTACAACATTTACAAATTAAATAATCATCTGAAACTGTCTCCAGAAACTCCTATAACACACAACCAAACGGAAGAAAGACAGAAGCAGCTAGGCCTGGACTGCATGGTCTCTGCATGCTCCAGAGCCTGTTCTAAACGGGAAATCCAGGTACCTAGCCTCACACCTGCCCCTCCTTCCTGGGGTCAAACATTCAAATAAAAAAGGCAAAATTAAGCTCAAATCCACTAGGTACAGAAATAGTTCTAATACTGAACTCGAGTCCCATAGGTTGGAGGTGGCCTGCCTTGGATTCTGGGGAGCAGAGGTTAAGGCCCACCAGGCAGTGGCTGCTGGGTGAGATGGGGAAAGAGCCTGGGGAGGGGCAGGACAGGGTCCCTCAGTGCTGCCCGCCTCTCCCCCACCACCAGGCACTCCTTTCCCTGAGTTGTATGGTTGCCAGTAAGAAATGGAAATGCCACAGGGCTTAGGGGACACAGCCACCATCACAAAGGGGCTTCTGAGATTGGGGTAGAGGAAGGAGACCAGTGTCAGTCTAGGCAGGAGGGTGGGGCAGGTCCTGGTCTGTCTTCAGCCCCTCGGGTCCCCACACTTGGGAACAGAAGTAATACTGTTTGCACTGCAGCGTGGTCCCACACTCACAAGCAGGGCTTGAAGGGGCTTCACCTTCTTCCAGAAAGCAGAGAGGAGGCTTCCCAGAGGTTGAGCCTCTACTTCCAAGGCCCCAGCAGAACACAGCACAAATGGTAGAGGAAGGTTAGAGCTGACCAACATCTCCACCTGGCTGCCAGGGCCATCGGGACAGATCAACTATGAACCCAGCCACTTTTACTTGGCTTCAGAGATCCTGCCACTTCCTTCTCAGGTGGGGGCTACTCTCCTGTGCAGAAAGAGGGAGCTGGCACTTGGTGGCAGGATGTGTTCCAGAGAGGGCCACTCGAGAGCAGGGAGGGCCAGGTCTGGGCAGTGTCAGTGGGCAACAGGGGACTCCAGCTTTTGCAGGTGACACCGGCGGAGTTCTGCAGCGTCAGGCTCTCCATCCTCGGGAGGCTCCTCTGCAGCGCTACCGCCCACCAACTCAGGATCCAGAGGCTTCTCAGCTTCAGGGGCTGTTGAGGAGGCTCCTGGGGGTGGGGATGGAGGATCAGAGCTGGGGACGCTGGTGGAGGGGGCAGCAGATACCACTGCAGAGGCAGCCTCTTTAATAGGGTGACTGAAGTAGCTGGCCTGGGGGGCCCCAAGGAGGCCAGCACAGCGAGGTACTGGTTGATTTGCAGCATGGCGCAGCATCCAGTAGCGTGTGTATGTTGCGCAGACTCTGCAGCAGGGCCTCCAGGGGCTGCCGCTCATGGCCCTCCAGTGCCCGCAGCTCCTCTGAGGTCAGGCCGGCAACTCCCATAGGGGGCACAGGCATTGGGGGGACGGCAAAAGGTGGGATAGGGCCATACCCATTCAAGGAGGAGGGAAGGGGAAGCCAGGGGCAGGGGCAGCCTCTGGGCCAGGGACAGAACCAGATACTGGGTCAGAAGTGCTGGGGCCAGCAGCTGTGGTGGTGGCTGTTCCACTGGGCCGAGAAACAGCTGCACTGGTGGACGGAGGAGCTGCTGAATTTGACAGGAGAAAGCACTGCATTTTAAAACCAAAATTAACAAAATAACTTATTTACATGCGAGTGCCAGTGTGTGTGTGTGTGTATGTATGTGTGTGTGTGTGTGTGTACAGTTGGAGGTCAAAGGGGCATCAGATCACCTGGAGCTGGAGCTGCAGACAATTGTGAGCTACCTTATGTGGGTGTTGAGTATGGAACTCATACCTCTGCAAGGGGAGCGTGTGCTCTTAGCTACTGTGCCCGTTTCCAGCTCCGGAAAGCATTGCATTTGGGTTACAGAAAGGTTCTTCATTCTTGAAGCAGCTGGCTGGTGGAAGGCGTGAGTGACTGAGCAGCTGAGTGTACACTAAAAACGTGATTCAGATGGTCCTGACTGACCAACACATTTCCAGAAACATGTGTCATTCACTCGGGAAGCTGTCGTGCAGCGGGAAGGAGGCCAGCTTCTAGGTGTGGCTAGTGGCTCGCTGGGGTGGGATGGAAAATCCAGGATCTGTAAAAGAGCGGCAGGTAAAAATAGGAGATGTAAGAGGAACTGAACGTCACTGTTTAGGCAAATGTAATGGGATGGAAGGTCAGGGAAGTACACAAATGTCAATGATCTGCCAGGCAGAGGTTCCGTGTGGAGTGCTTGTGGATAATGCAGGGATGTAGGAGAGAGGATGGGAGATCAGAGTCATCTGCGAAGGCCAACAATTGCTTCTCTGAAGGTTGTTCATCCCAGATTCGATGGATGTCTCTGCTGTTTGGTATAAGGCTCCATCTCCAGCTTCACTCGAGACAACATTGTCGTAGAGAGCACACCGTATTTTGTTGTTGTGCTAAAACACCACGACCAAAAGCCACTTATGGAACAAAGAGCTCATTTGGACTTATGGTTCCGGAAGGAGACTCCATAATGGTGGGGAAGCATGGGAAAAGGGAACCAGAGCAGGAAGCTGAAAGATCGTATGTCCAAAAGCAAATCTGAATAGAGAGAGCAAACTGGAAGGGGAGCAAACTACAATCCCTCAAAGTCTGCCCCCTCCCTCCCCCCGCCCGTGACATACTTCCTCCAGCAAATGCTCCACTTCCTGAAAGTTCCACAGCCTCAAACAGCGCCACCTACTGGGCATCAAGTGTTCAAATACATGAGCCTGTGGGGGACATTTCTCATTCAAACTGCCACACATGCAAAAGAATCAGTGGCTGATACAAAGAGAACAATACGTCATCTATTAAGTTGCTAGACCTGGGGGTCCTATGCCTTTTTGAAAATTGTTTTAATTTTTTTTTTTGATAGGGTCTGACTGTGTATGTACCCCATGCTGATTTGGAACTGGTGACCTTTCTCCTTGGATTTCAGGAATATACCACCACACCCAGCTCCAAATTTTTTTAATAGACTGGAGCAATTTAACAAGTATAATATGATGGGATTTAATAGATTAATATTCTAAATTGAGTCACTTGAAACCATTCAAATCACTTATTTAGGGGGAACTGGGATGGGGCAAATACACAGAAGACCTCACTAACACAAGATAGTAACTTGGTTCCTAGAAGCTTCAGATTCCTGGCGGGGACTACACGGCTTTGCAATCCTCCTGCCTCAGCCTCTGGAGTGTTGAGAATACAGGTGTGTATTGGGATAGAGTGTTTCTCTCAGAGGCAGAACTCTTTTTTTGAAGAGGGCACTCACAAAAAGGACACAAAGTTTAGGGACCGCTGAATATAGAGTTTTGTATGTTTTCAAAATATGTCAAAACACTTGTTTAGTGTGTGTGTGTGTGTGTGTGTGTGTGTGTGTAGCTCAGAGAACACTTGCCAGAGTAAGTTCCTCTCCTTCCACCAGGTGAGCTCCAGGGATCAGCCTTCAGTCATCTGGCTAGGCAGGCTTACCTGCAGAGCCACCTTGCTGGCTTGTATTGTTTTATTTATCAGATAAAATAGATAGAGATAAAGGTGCTTCTGGAGGACTCTGTTTCCCCATTCTGAGAAAAGGGGCCAAAGCCCAACATAGCTGGAGGCCAGGCAGCCTTTAGCTCTCGCCTCCAGCTTAGCTTCATTCCTAGGCTCCAAACAGGCCAGAGGGCCCATATACTGCCCCGAAGGGTGTTGTGGGGATTGGAGACAATTTCTCTGGCTGTCTGAGGAGATATTTGCAGACCCAAACCCCCAGAGGTTGGAACCACATGGCTAGTGTTCTGTTAGCCTACTGAGGAAGGAAAAAAAAAATAAACCAGAAGGTCTTTCCTGGAATTCTGAATTTTTAAATCATTTCAAAAATACAAAGAAAAAAAAAAGCCCAAACAATCTCAGCATATGAAGACAAACAACCTAAAACCAAGCAACAGATAAACAAAAACCGGGCTACATAGAGGAGGCACGGGTGCACTCTCCTAACTTCAGCCAGACTCTAGGATACCGGCTCATAGAAGGAAGTTAGGTATATTTTAGATGGTGGTTCCTAGGCACAGTACAGAAATGAATTTTAAGAGAATAGGCTGTGGGGGGGGGGAGGGTCAGAATAGATCAGGGGTCAGAATGCCTCTGTCACCCTGTCCTTGGGTAGAAGACAAATGATGTTCCTCTCTGGGTATTAGCGCTGGGACTCCACGACTTTTAGGCCTGGGTTTGAGTCTTGTCCTAAACTCCTGGTTCCCCCTTATGCCCTGCGGTTGGTATGGTTAAAGTGCCTATCGGACTAACATTAGGCCAGGATGCACTCGCTTACACGTTCATCTACTTCTGCTTATTGTGCCCCCCCTTACCCCCCCCCCCCCCCGGGAGCCGAGGTCTTGATATTCATCTCTGTATCCCCAGCACACAGGGGCAAACTCAGCCCTCAGAGATTTTAAAGCCACTGGGAAATGAAAGGTTTAAAGAATGCAAAGCCCCTCTTACCTTATAACAAAATCAAAGGTTCTTGCTTGGCTTGAGAGCTGGGGATTTTCTTCCCTAAACTTGAGTTTTCAAGCATTGGGCATCAGAAATCATGCTGCTGCCAGAAAAAAAAAAAAAAAATCTCTCATTGCTTTTGAGGTCAGGGTGACCGGGACAGGACCTGAGTCTCTGCGTGACCACTCAATCACTCCTGCAGGCCTTGACACCCAGTAAATGACTTGTAAGTATTGATTTAAAAAAAAAAAGGGAGAGAGACATCCCCCACAGCCCCCCCGAAACAAGATCCAGGATGTTCCGTGGCCAGGAAATCTGTCCTCTGACTGCGTCCCAGCCTCCTCCTAGCGCCTCCATTTGCTGAGCTCACAGTGGATTCGGAGGCCAGGAAAGCGACACCTGCCGGCGGTAGTCGGTAGTGCGGCTCCCCCTAGCGCGGCATCCTGCAGGCAGGGAGGGCAGTTACAGGCCCGAGGCCAGGGCGCCTGCCAGTGCCTTGCCTGCGCAAGCCAGTTCTTGATTCGGCTGCTTACCGGCACAATACAGTTTCCTTTGAGTGATCTTCCAAAACTTCTCCAACAGACATGTCTAGGAGACCCCTCATGTCTTCTGATTTTGGCGCTGGGTGAGACGTCTTTAGTTAGCCTACTCCCCTACCCCATGCCTACCTACTGTTAACAACGTCCTGCGCGCCCAGTGTCCACTATTTCCTAAGTGAATTTCATTATTTTCAACTCTATCGAATGGGTGGAGTCCCCTTTTCTCGCTCATTAGGTCCCTCTCTGTGCTTCCAGTAGCAGAGAGGGAGGTGGAGGGGACGGGGGAGAGGGCTCCTGACATTCCAGGCCAGTCTGAGCTAGGTATCTTGCCTCAATATCAAAGAGAGGGGGGGGGGGGAGGGGAGGGAAGGGGAGGGGGAGGGGAGGAAAGAGGAGAAGAGAGAACACAAACTTGTTCCTCTGACATAACTGGTAATTCTATTAAAAAGGTTCCCTGCCAGCCAGATTGCCCTGGCTTCAGGCAGGAACCCTAACTAGTGTGTGGTGACAGGGCCAGTCACAGAGGCTACCACAATGCAGCAAGAACACACCGAGTACAATTCACTACTTGTCTGGGCTATGCGGGTCTAACCTCAGTTTTGAAATCACCCACTTTCATTGTCATCAAGGGCCAGAAGGGGGAAACTCCAGGAAGCCTGGAGACACAAGTCTACCTGGAGCTGCTGGTTTAGGGTTGGTTCCCTGTAAGGAGGGGAGAGATTTGAGTTCCTGTGAGGCTGGCAAACAGTCAGGGCCTTCTGTAGGAGGGAACTGTGGAATGGGAAGTTCCAGGTGTCGCTTGCTGTCTGGGTGGACAGGTGGTGTAGTGGTCTGAGCCAGTGAAGCTTCTCTGAAGGTCAGGAAGGAAGTGGGGAGCCTGAAGTTAGTACGTGGGTGGTCAGAGTTCTCCCAGCCGCCAGGAACTTGTTAGCCATGGGGTTTTCAAGGTCCTGAAGTGAATAGTGTTGACTCCTCTCTGAGGGTGGGTCTGCCCATTAGGGCTCTCCCTTCTGAGGGCTGGGGGGTGGAACCTGGGGCCTTTGAGGAGCCCCGCAGGTAGCTCTGCTGTTCTGTAAAACTTGACAAGGGGCCAGATGTAGCTTAATGGCCCAGGAGGCTGGGCAAGCAAACAGCAAAACTGGGAGGTTCCCCAAAACTCCTATAATAATAATTCAGGAAGCTGAGGCAGGAGGATCAAAAGTTCAAGGCCAGTCTGGGCTCCATAGTGAGACCCTATTTCAAACATCCAAAGCCAAAAAAGGTAAGTTTGCCAGTGTCTGAGTTAGAGAAGGGCTGGGTGGCCTCGGCTGACAGAGAACAAGGGTGTCCCATCACTAGGCACAGGTGTGGGAGAGGGGGACCAGTTTGTGTGAGAGCTTGCTGAGTTTGTGCCGTCTGAGCCACACTGAGTGCCAAAGTACAAAAATCACAATTAATTGAAAGAGCTTAATTCGCTTTATTTTGAGTTGAATGCGACTCCAGGTAGAACATGCAGGGAGGGGAGGGATTTCTTGAAGCCCCCAGAAGTGAGAGCTGGAAGTACAGGTGGAGAGAGTCCCCCCCAGCCCCCAAGCCCCAGAGTTGAAATGAGAGCAGTGTCTGGGTTCACTGCGGAAGTCAGGGTGCTGAGAGGCCACCAGACGGGAGAAGTCAAGAAGTTTAAAACCATGCACCGTACACAGGGCAGAGAGAAAGAAAGAAAACCCTGTGTCCGCTCACTGAGGCAGAGCAGCGAGACATTCCAGTAAGGGGAGTAGAGAGAGCTGCCTTGAACTGTGCTTTCACACCTGCAGTAGACTCGGCGCTGGAGGGATGGCTCAGTGGTTAGGAGCGCACCCTGCTCTTGCAGGGGCCTGGGTGCTGTTCCCAGGTTCCAACAGAGCCAGCTGTAATTCTAGCTCATCTGGACTCCGTGGTCACCTGCACACACACACACACACACACACACACACACACACACAGAGTATCTGAGGGGTTATTTCACAGGGCACAGCTTCCCTCAGACCTTTTTGTTTTTGTTTTTGTTATTTTGTTTTTGGTTTTGGATTTCTCTGTGTAGCCCTCAGGCTAGCCTCTAACTTTGAGCTCCACCTGCCTCTGCCTCCTGAGTGCGGGGATTAGAGGTATGAATTTCGTCGCCCTTCACTCTTTCTTGGTTTTATTCTATCCAGGACTCCAGCCCACAGAATGATTGCCACATGTTAGGTGGGTCTTCCCACTTCAGTTACCTTGACCTAGAAACTCCTTCACAGGCACGCACGCTCAGAAACTTGTCTCCTACGTGATCCTAGATCCGGTCATGATGACAATATTGATCACCATAGGTGGAACATTGACAAAGTTCTGATCAATGCCTGCCTGCCTCCCTCCCTCCCTCCCTCCCTCCCTCCCTCCCTCCCTCCTTCCCTCCCTTCTCTCCCCCCCCCCCCTTTCTTTGTAATAGCTCTGGCTGTCCTAGAACTCGCTCTGTAGACCAGGCTGGCCTCCGACTCACAGAGCTTCGCCTGCCTCTGCCTCCTGAGCGCTGGGACTAAAGGCGAGCACAGGCTCAATGCCTTTCAGAAAGACTCAGGTTATTATGAAAAGTGAGGCAACACCGAGGAACACTCAAAAACTTCAGGACCCTGGAACTGCCAAGGGACAATACTGGGAAACAGGAGTCTTAAGATTGCTCTGGAACGTTGTACAGGTCTAATTCCTGATTGTGACATCAGCTATGCTAGCATATGTTTAGTTGGGTGAGGAATACATGGAAATTCGATTGTTGCTACTCGGGATTTTTATTTTTAATTTTTGAGGTTATAATGTAATACAGCATTCTCGCTTGGGATTTTTGAATCAATGTCTCAGTGTCTTCCTGTGTGACTTTCTATCATCCGGCCTCAGTCTCGGAATGCCTAGCTTTTGCTTACTTGTTTGCTTGTTTTGTTTTTTTTTTTTAACAAAGCTGAAGTAGCCCAAGCTGGCCTTGAACTGCTGACCTTCCTGACTCTACCTCCCAACTACTGCAATCTCAGGCCCATAGCCATCCTGCCAGGTTTACCCTGGGCGCTTAGTACAGTTTTTCTATGAAGTTTAAAATTAAATATAAAAAAGTTCAAAAAGTAAAATCGTTAGTTTACGTGTGTGAATGGCACAGGGTTTGTGATGTAAAATACATTTCTTGTAGACTGTGGGGGGAAATGTTCATATTTCTGGACTGTGGGAAGAGCCTGGGGCTGCCAGCCTGGGCCAGGCAGGGATGAGGTAGGGAGTGGGGTGGGTCTCAAGGGTCCCCAGCTGAGGACCTGGTTTGTGTGTGTGAGAGTCTGTGGGTTTGATGCATCCAAGAGCAGGTTGTGGTCAAAGACGTTTGCAGCTGGTACCACAGAGAGGCCTCCCTGCAGCTGTTAGGGGCAATGGAGCCCAGAAGAAAAAGGAGCTAGGACCTAGGAAGTTGAGGTGCATTCTGGGGCTAGAGAAGCCTGTACCAAAACTCTTCTTAGAAGCTATCCTGGCTACTGTAGGGATGTCCAGAAGAAGAACTCTAGGGAGAGGGTGGTATGGGATAGCTTGCGGTGGTGGGGGCATTTTTTCTATTTTTTTTTTTGTGTGTGTGTGTGTTGGGGGGGGGAATGAGGGGTAGTTTCCAAAGGCCACAGGCAATGTGTGCCCCTCTTTCAGCAGGAGCCCTTCAAGAACCCAAAGTATGAAAGTACGAGTCCTTTCTCCGCTTCCCCTCCACCCCCACCCACCACATCAGCTACACCAGCGGTTCTCTGCAGGGGTGACTTTGCCCCACCCCACCCCAGGAGACATTTGGCTAGGTCTGGGGACATTTTCAGTTGTCACTCACACTGGAAGGCAGGTGTATGTATAGCATCTAGTGTGGCTGTTGAGCACCCTGAAGGGTGCAGGCCTGCCCCCTGCTCCCTGTCCCCACCCCCACCTGACAGAATGCCTTCTGGTGCCAAATGTGGGTAGCGCACAGGCTCTGAAAACCTGAGTTGGAGGAGGTGAAAATTCAAGCTGTTTCTGATCCAGAAGTTACCCGGGTGCTTTTCATGAAGGAGAGGGTATTAACTTCACTTCCTGGCTGGGTTTCAAGTGGGTAATTATAACCTGCCTACCTGAAATTTACACTGAGTTTCAGTATGTGTCTGTCTTCGTGCTTAAACAAGCCGAGTGTGGCTGTATTCTCGACAACAGGGTGATACGCTGTGCCCAGATCCGTTACAGGTCAGCAGTGGGTTAATCAATTGGTCTGCAAAGTGATTTGAAGCCTTCAGGGATTAAAAACCAGGAAAACAAGAAACCTGGGACGGTATTGCCATTATTAATTATTAGCGATATTACAGCATTTCTTTGGCCACTCAGGATTCCCACAGGATTCCTATCAGTACTAAGGTTAAAGCCAGATTTGTGACCTTCAGTCTAAACCCACAGAGCCTGGAATTAATAAGTTAGCTGTTAAGAGCCGGGTGTTCTCTTCAGTGCCTGCCCCCGGAGCTCCGGAGCAAGGGAGAAGCTTGGCTCCAGGGATGCTGAGCTTCAAAGCGAGTCTCCGGTCTTCTGTTTGTTCTTGCCGTTCCCTGTTTAGAAGGGAGCAGCACATACTTGTCTGTTGCTTCGAGGCAAGAGAGATTCTGAAGGTATTAAAGAGAGTCTCACTTCCAGCAAAGCCGAGAGCCTGGAACTAGTTAAGGGCAAGGCTCTGTCTTTCTTTTGCCTTCCATTCCAAAGATAACAATCATTTAGGGTGGTGAGATTTAAAATCGGAACCCACGGGATGGCTCAGTGGTTAGAGCACTGGCCGCTCTTCCAGAAGATCTGGGTTCAATTCTCTGCACCCACATGGCAGCTCACGCCTGTCTGTAACTCCAAGATCTGACCCTCTCCCATAGACAGCCATACAGGCAAAACAGCAATGCACCTAAAGTAAAATTAAATAAATAAACCATATTTAAAAAATCTGAAGCCATACTTGACACATACTATGGTTATCATTCAGATGTCACAGGACTTGTTTGGAAAACCGGCTCACCTTCCCCCTCTAAACACACTCGACTTTATACACGCTGAAAGGCCACAGCATACAAAAAGCAAGGATTTTGGAACGATTTATTCATGTCCTCTAGGATTCCTGTCTTGACAAAGATAATATCCACTTCATTTTGGTAACAGAGTTTTGGCAAAGTGCAACTTTGGGAATTTAGAATGGTGGTACCTATTGTTTTTCTGTTGGAAACATCTTTATTAAATAGGTTTGGGAGTCAGGGAGAAAGCTCAGTGGTTCAGGGTACTTACTGCTCTTTCTTTCTTTCTTTCTTTCCTTCCTTCCTTTCTTCCTTCCTTTCTTCTTTCTTTCTTTCTTTTTTGGTTTTTTGAGACAGGGTTTTTCTGTAGCTTTTGGAGCCTGTCCTGGAACTAGCTCTTGTAGACCAGGCTGGTCTTGAACTCACAGAGATCCCCCTGCCTCTGCCTCCTGAGTGCTGCAATTAAAGGTGTGTGCCACCACCACCCGGCTCATACTTACTGCTCTTGCAGGGGATTTGGGTTCAGTTTCCAGCACTCACGTGGCAGCTCGCAGCCACCTTTAACTCCAGTTCCAGGGCATCCAGTGGCCTCTTCTGGCCTCCTGAGGCACCAGGCATGCGTATAGTGCATGGACAAACATGCAGACAACACACCCATACATGTGAAATAAATACATCTTAAAAGTATTTTGAATAGGTTTGGAATGGCATTTCCTAGCCCCATTTTTTTTTCTTGAAATCCATATTTTTTTTTTCTGGAATGAATGTAGCCTTTTGTCTAGCTGACCCATCCACATGTGTTCTCACCTAAAAACATGTGTTTTGAAGTTGCCATACTGAGAAGCAGAGCTTATATCCAAGGGTTTGTTTTGCAAAGCAAACTAATGTTTCTTGGACCGCACCTGAAGCTGTGCTACTAGGGGACCAGGGGTCCACACAGCCTGACTCCTCCCTAGGTACTGAGTCCCGACCATCCTCTGTGGATAACTCTTAGCCTCGCTACATTTCTTGTGGTGAGTGCAGCTGGAGAAATGGAGCCTCTGTGAGGTCGGGAACATCACCCACAGGCACAACAGTGACAAGAGCTAGCTAGCTAGCATTTGCAGAATTCCAGCCATTTCTACAGTTCTTGTCCTTGACATTCCCTGCCCCTGCCACCATGAGAATTAAATGGTTTCTCAGGTGTTTTTTTTTTCTTCTTTTCTTTTTTTCTTTTTTTGGTGAAGCAGTGAATTTTATTGGGGTTGCTTACAGGAGCATTTATTGGTGAAGGATTACTTACAGGAGCAGAAGTGACTCACAGACTGCTGCATCACCAAAGCCCACCTCTGCATGGTGACAGCTCACAGAAGCTGGAAACCAGGAGCACACTGCACAGCCTGCAGGCTGCTCAGCAGGTCGGAGGGTGTCCCGTCAGGTGCCTCATTGGTCTAAATCTCTTCCAATTTCTTGAGTTCTTTGTATATTTTGGAGATCAGACCTCTGTCTGATGTGGGGTTAGTGAAGATCTTTTCCCATTCTGTAGGCTGTCGTTTTGTCTTGTTGACCATGTTCTTTGCAATACAGAAGCTTCTCAATTGGAGGAGGTAGCATTTATTAATTGTTTCTCTCAGTGTCTGTGCTGCTGGGGTTCTATTTAGGAAGTGGTCTCCTGTGCCAATGCATTCAAGTGTACTTCCCATTTTCTCTTCTATAAGGTTCAGTGTGGCTGGCTTTATGTTGAGTCTTTGATCCATTTGGACTTGAGTTTTGTGCATGGCGATAGATAAGAGTCTATTTTCATTCTTCTACATGTTGATATCCAGTTATGCCAGCACCACTTGTTAAATATGCCTTCTTTTTTTCCATTTGATATGTTTTGCTTCTTTGTCAAAAATCAGGTGTTTGAAAGTATGTGGACTAATATCCGGGTCTTCAACTTGGTTCCATTGGTCCTCCTGTCTGTTCTTATGCTAATACCAGGCTGTTTTCAGTACTGTAGCTCTGTAGTAGAGTTTGAAGTCAGGGATTGTGATGCCTCCAGAAATTATTTTATTGTACAGGAAATTCCGTGGTTCATGGAAAAGTCTGCCGGATACTATGGGCCTGTAGGCTGAAGATGGATGCCCCAATGGTACAGAAGAACTTTGGGTGACTGTCCAAGCTACGAGATGTCTCTGTCAATTCTAGAGTTTTGGAAGTTGCTTACAATTTACAAATAAACAGTTCCTGTTTATTTAGGTAATATTATAACCTTTTGGAGTCTTTGATGGAGTTGAAGAATAGATAGTAATAATATAGTTTTCCTTAGTTATAATAAGAGATAAAGTAGATATGAATATTGTAACTGTAATTCTTGCTTGATAATTGTTTTGTTATATGTAATTTTACTATGTTAAAGCATTCATTTTTGTTTAAACAGAAAAGGAGAAATGATATAGGAGGTCCTTCTGCTTATGTGTTGCTTTCATTGGTTAATGAATAAAGAAACTGCCTTGGCCTTTTGATAGGGCAGAACTTAGGTAGGCATGGAAAACAGAACTGAATACTGGAAGGAAGAAACAGAGTCAGGAAGAAGCCATGGATCCTCCACCTGAGATGAATGCCATCTTTCCCGGTAAGCCACTGCCATGTGGCAATACACAGATTAATAGAAATGGGTTAAATTAAGATGTAAGAATTAGCCAATAAGAAACTAGAGATAATGGGCCAAGCAGTGTTTTAATGAATATAATTTTTGTGTGGTTATTTCTGGGCTCAGCTAGCCGGGCAGCCAGGACCAACAAGCGGGCCCTCCTTGCAACAATTTGCCAGTATTTTATTTAGTATTTTTTTTTCTGAGACAGGGTGTCTCTGTGCTCTGTGGCTTTGGAGCCTGTCCTGAAACTAGCTCTTGTAGACCAGGCAGGCCTTGTACTCACAGAGATCCACCTGCCTCTGCTTCCCGAGTGCTGGGATTAAAGGCGTGTGCCACCACTGCCCAGCTTTATTTAGTATTTTTGCATCAACGTTCATGAGTGAGATTGGTTTGTAATTCTCTTTCTTAGTAATGTCTTTTTTTTTTTTTTCAAGCTTTTGGTGCCTGTCCTGGAACTAGCTCTTGTAGACCAGGCTGGCTTTGAACTCACAGAGATTCACCTGCCTCTGCCTCCAGGGTGCTGGCATTAAAGGCGTGAGCCACCACCGCCTGTTCTTAGTAATGTCTTTATGTGGTTGGGTAGTAATTGTAGCTTCATAAAAAGAGTTTTTTGACAATGTTTCTTCTGTTTCTATTGTGTGGAACAATTTGAGAAGTATTGATATTAGTTCTTCTTTGAAAATCTTGTAGAATTCTGAGTTGAAACCATCTGGTCTGGGTTTTTTTTTTTATTTTTGGTTGGGAGACTTTTGATGACTATTTCTATTTCTTCAGTAGTTATAGGTCTGTTTAATTTGCTTATTTGGTCTTGATTTAATTTTGGTAAGTGATATTTATCCAGAAAGTTGTCCATTTCCTTTAAGTTTTCCAAATTTGTGGAGTACAGGTTTTCAAAATATGACCTGGTGTTTCTCTGGATTTCCTCCGTGTCTTTGTTATGTCCCCCTTTTCATTTCTGATTTTGTTAATTGGATATTCTCTCTCTGCCTTTTGGTTAGTTTGGATAAAGGTTTATTTTGTTGATTTTTCTCAAAGAACCAACTCTTTGTCTCATTGATTCTTTGTATTGTTTTCTTTGTTTTTATTTTGTTGATTTCAGCTCTCAATTTGATAGTTTCCTGACTTCTAGTTCTCTTGGGTGAGTTTGGTCTTTTTATTCCAAAGTTTTCAAATGTTCCGTTAATTCACTAGTGTGAGATTTTTTCCAGCTTCTTTATGTAGGCATTTAGCGCTATGAACTTTCCTCTTAACACTGCTTTCATTGTGTCCCATAAATTAGGGTATATTGTGTCATCATTTTCATTGAATTTTAGAAAGTTTTTAATTTCTCCCTTTATTTCTTCCTTGACCCATTGATTATTCAGGTGAGCATTGTTTAATTTCCATGTGTTTGTGGGCTTTCTGAAATTAGTATTGCTAGTTTTAAGCCATGGTGATCTGATAAGATACATGGGGTTATAGTATCTGTTGAGGTTTGTTTTGTTGCCGAGTATGTGATCAATTCTTGAGAAGGTTCCTTGAGGTACTGAGAAGAAGGTATATTCTTTTCTGTTTGGATGGAATAGTCTATAGATGTCTGTTAAGTCCATTTGAGTCATAACATCTGTTAGTTCCCTTATTTCTTTGTTCATTTCTTGTCTGACTGACCTGTCCAGTGGAGTGTTGAAGTCTCCCACTATTAGTGTGCGGGGTTTAATGTATGCTTTAAGCTTTAGAAGTGTTTCTTTTATATATGAGGGTGTCCTTGTATTTGGGGCATAGATGTTCAGTATTGAGATTTCCTCTTGATGGATTTTTCCTGTGACTAATATGAAATGTTCTTTTTTTAAAAAATATTTATTTATTATGTATACAATAGTCCAGAAGAGGGCACCAGACCTTATTACAGATGGTTGTGAGCCACCATGTGGTTGCTGGGAATTGAACTCAGGACCTTTGGAAGAGCAGGCAATGCTCTTAACCACTGAGCCATCTCTCCAGCCCCGAAATGTTCTTTTTTGTCTCTTTTGATTGATTTTAGTTTGAAGTCTATTTCATTAGATATTAGGATAGCTACACCAGCTTGTTTCTTAGGTCCATTTAATTGGAAATTTTTTTCTCAACCCTTTACTGTGAGGTGATGTCTTTGAGGTTGAGGTGTGTTTCTTGTATGCAGAAGAAGGATGGATTCTGTTTTTGTATCCAGTCTGTTAGCTTGTGTCTTTTTATAGGTGAGTTGAGTCCATTTATATTAAGAGATATTAATGACCAGTGATTGCTATCTCCTGTTAATTTAGTTTTTGTTGGTGGTGATGTTAATTTGTGTGTTTTCTCCTTCTATGGGATTTGCAGCTGTGAGATCATCAATTGTCTGTGTTTTTGTTGATGTAGCCAACTTCCCTGGGTTGGAGTTTTCCTTCTAGTACTTTGTGTAGGGCTGGGTTTATGACTAGGCATTGGTTAAATATGGTTTTATCATGGAATATCTTGTTTTGTCCTTCTGTGGTGACTGAAAGTTTTTCTGGGTATAGTAGTCTGGGCTGGCATTCGTGGTCTCTTAATGTCTGTATAACACTTGACCATGACCTTCTGGCTTTCATTGTCTCCAATGAAAAGTCAGGTGTAATTCTGATAGGCCTGCCTTTGTATGTTACTTGGTCTTTTTCCTTTGTAGCTCTTAATATTCTTTCTTTATTCTATATATTTAGTGTTTTGATTATTATGTGGTGAAGGGACTTTTTTTTAATCCAGTCTATTTGGTGTTCTGTACGCTTCTTGTATCTTCACAGGCATATCTTTCTTTAGGTTGGGAAAGTTTTCTTCTATGATTTTGTTAAATATATTTTCTGTGCTTTTGAGTTGAGCTTCTCCTTCTTCTATACCTATTATTGTTAGGTTTGGTCTTTGCATGATGTCCCTTATTTTCTGGATATTTTGGGTTAAGCTTTTGTTAGATTTAATGTTTTCTTTGACTAATGAGTCTATTTCCTCTATTGTATCTACAGCACTTGAGATTCTTTCTTCCATCTCTTGTATTCTGCTGTTTATGTTTGCATTTGTGGTTCCTGATTGTTTTCTCATGATTTCTGTTTCTATAATTCCCTCAGCTTGTGTTTTCTTTATTGTCTCTATTTCAGTTTTCAAGTCTTGAATAGTTTCTTTCATATGTTTGATTGTGTTTTCTTGGTTTTCTTTAAGGGATTTACTGATGTCTTACAATTTTTTTTTCTTTTTCTCCATTTCTTTGAGGGAATTTCTCATTTCCTCTTTAAGAGTCTCAAAAATTCTCCTCAAGTTATTTTTTAGGTGATTTTCTTCTGCTTCATCTATATTTGGTTGTTCAAGTCTTGCTGTTGTAGGGTCTCTAGATTTTACTGCTGTTGTGTTGCTCTTTGTGGTGTTGTGTGTTTTCTTACCTCGTCTACTCATCTTTTCCTCTAATTGGTATGCTTGGGGCTGTCTGTAACTCTGGTGATTAATCTTCTAGGTGCCAGTGGATCCAAGGTTCAGATAGTTTTTCCTTGTGGTACAGTCAGTGCCACGGTTCTAGTTACCCCGTTGGTCACTCGGTGTTCCTGGAGGTTGCTCGGCTCTCCCTGGATTTGCTCCACTCCCATGGAGTTGGCTGTCTCAGGCCTGCTCTGGCTTAGGTTGTCTGCTCAGACCTGTTTCTGTAAATGTCTCTAGTCTGGATCTGCTCCTGCAGAGGTCTCTGGCTTGGGATTGATCCTGCAGAGGTCTCTGGCTCTGATCTTCTCCCTTGGATGTCCCAGACTTGGGTGCACCCAGACCTGCAGAGGACCTGCCTCAGGCCTACTTTCTCAGTGGTTCCAGACTCATGCTCAGACCCTGCAGAGGTTTCTGGTTTCTGCCTACTCTCTCGGAGTTCTCAGACCAATGCCCGGACCTTTGGAGGTCCTGGCTCAGGCCTACTCCCTCAGAGGTTCCAGACTCATACCCAGACCCTCAGGGATCCTGGCTCAGGTCTCCTCCCTTGAAGGTCCCAGATTCACGCCTGGCCAGCAGCAGTCTCTGGCTCTGACCTACTCGCTCAGCAGTTGCTCCCCTGTACCATCTCCTATGGAGTTTGCTGTCTCAGGTCTGGTCTGACCCAGGTTGCTGGCTCAGTCCTGCCTCTGCAAATGTCTCTGGTCTGGATCTGCTCCCACTCCCGTGGAGCTGTTCATCTCAGGCCTGCTCTGGCTTAAGTTGCTGACTCAGTCCCGCTCCCATGAAGCTCGCTGCCTCAGGCCTGCTCTGGCCTAGATCACTCTTTTCAGGTGTTCTATTTTCATACTTGTTATCTCTGGCTCAGGGGGCACATGGTCCTTGGGTTCCTAGACTAGATCTCTCTCTAAAGACCTGGGTTAGAAATGGTTAGATCCCATGCATCCTGAAGAGGAGTCCTGCTCAGTCAAATTGGTCGCCTATTGTCATCAGAGCTCTTTCCTCCTCTCTCCTATTTGAATTTAGGGGATGGGATGTCCCCCTCCCCCCTTTTACCTCTATTGATGCTTACTAAAGTTCAGTTACACCCCCTGTAGGAAGCAATTTACTCATGACTGTTTTGGGAAGTGCAGTGTGGGGTGCTGTGGCATGTTTATCTTGGAGGGGTACTCGAAAGTCAAGTTTCTTCCTTAGACATGAAACACATTGCCTCTTCTCCTGGGAGTCTAACCTCACCTACATTTAGAGAGGCAATGGTAAAGCCCACAAGTAAAGGAACACTTGGGACTGAGGCAGGAGGATCACGTAGTCAAGGCTAGCGTGGACTAATGTAATCCGATCAGGCCTAAAACAAGAGAGGAAAAGAAAGCCCAGTGCAGGGTGGTGCCTGGAATTTCAGCTCACGGGGGAGGCAAGGCAGGAAGATCATGAACTGGAGGCCAGTCTAGGCTACATAGCAAGATTTTTTTTTTCTGTTTCAAAAAGAAAATCACAAGAGTGTAGGTGTGGGTAGATTGGTTAACAGATCAACACTTTTAGTTACATGTATTCAGGGTTAAATAGGACCTTTTATTCTTTTGCAGAGTTTAAACACTGTCACTCTCTAACGGGTAGTTCTGTGCACAGAAGGCAAGAGGTATCTTGTTGACATGGCCTCCGAGTCCCTTTGCATCAGCCAGCCTGCATCAGGTCCAGCCCCACTGACATTCTACCCAGCAACTATCCCAGGTGGCCAGCCCCCTTTCACCTCAGGTCAGGTGAGAGGGGAGTGGTGGCCACCTTATAGCCCCCAAGGCCTGGGTTCCTGTGTGCTGTGATTCTGAGATCCAGGAGCTCTGCTCCGATGTGTGGCTGAACCTCAGGCCTCCGGGGGCATTCTCTGACGTTCAAGGGAAGAGATAGTTCATGTGCTTCAGACCTTTCCTCTGCATGTATCTCTCATCCCCGGACCAGCCTGGGCTGCCACTCATGGATAGAACACTTGCCTAGAATGTGCAAGGGTCTGATCCCCCACCACTGGAAAAAAGAAAAAGAAAAAAAAATTTAAAACAAATGGCCTCATCTCATCCTCAAGGCCTCTCTCATTTCAGCTTTTGGTTTGCATCTCCTGCCTTCAGTTGTCTTGCTTCCAGGAAGAAGCTTGTCCTGACAGTATCTACTGACTGACACACTCCTATGCTCACACGACACCCTCAGGGGGTGGGGCTCACATCCTCTGCACCGCCAGGACAGCTGTCACAGTGCTTTGTCTCTCTCATATAACTGTGCTCATTCATTCTGCCTGCACATGGGGGCATTAATATTTTTGAGGAATGAATAAATATGTCTTTTATGGCAGGTGAGTCGACTTAAGGAAACAATTCAAGTAGAGAGAAATCTTGAATACTGAAGCTTAGGATGAGCTGAGCTGGAAGCACCCCAAGTCCACGTGTGAGGCACTGGCTGGGGTTACTTGGCCAGTGCATCTCAGACTCTCCAAGCGCTTCCTTTTTTACAACGCTGTGAGTGTCTGTCAGCTCTATAGGTTTCAAGGGTCCCAACCAAGTGGTGCAAACATTCTTGGTTTACGTTGGCCATGACGGCTGCAGAGAAAGCCGTCTGGAAGGCTCTTGGCGCGCATGTGGGAGCAGGAATGTAGTTGTTCACCCTGGGTGTCATGTGCAGGGCCAGGCCGGCTGGGGAACATGGTACATTTACTGATTCTGTCACGGCTGCCTCTGTGCCCAGTCATGCTGTCTGTTGGACGCTTGAAGGGCCAGGATCTCTCAAATTGGCACTGTTGTGTGGTGGCGGCTCAACACTCGGGAGGCAGAGGCAGAGGCAGAGGCAGGTGGATCTGTGAGTTTGAGGCCAGCCTGGTCTACAAAGCAAGTTCCAGGACAGCCAGGGCTACACAGAGAAACCCTGTCTGGCAAAACTGACGTAACTGGGCTCAGTACTTCACACTCAGATGTTGAAATGTGTATGCAAGTAGAGCTGGATGCAACAAGCAGGGTTTGTAGCCCATGTGTATGCACTGCTAGCCCTGTGTAACCCAAGAGATAGAAACTTGGGTAAGCTTTATCTTTAAGTTGGAATAGCCTGTCCATGGTGAGCCCTTCAAAAACCATCATAGGAAGCCTGGACATTTCCAGAAAGCCTTGGCTGGAGAGTGTATGTGTACACTTGATACGAGAAGCTTCTGGGCTGGGGGAATGGGGACAATCGTCATGGTAATGATAACAACCAGCATGAGACCCACGTGTTACATGCCAAGCATGGGGTGACAGGAGCAGGCTTCTGGACACCATAGCACCAGGACTTAGATGCTGCTCCGTTTATGGCTTGGCCATCCATTAGATCTCTTCATTGTGAGCACAGCAGAGCCCTGACCTGGTGTCCTAGTTCACTTTCTGCGACTATGACGAAGACCATGACGAGAAGCAACCTGGGAAGAAAAGGGCTGATTTCAGCTTAGAGCAGTGGTTCTCACCCTGTGGGTCATGACACCTTTGGGGCTTGAATGATCCTTTCACAGGGGTCACCTAAGGCCATCAGAAAACACAGATATTTACAATTCCCAACTGCAGCAAGATTACAGTTGTGAAGTAGCAACAAAATAATTTTATGGTTGGGGGTCATCACGCATGAGGAACTGTATTAAAGGCTGGCAGTGTCAGGAAGGCCGAGAACCACTGTCTTATAGTCCACTGTGGAGCAGAGTCAACCTTTTCTGTCCCACATACCAGCTCCCAAATAACCCCAAATGTCTTCAAGAGCTAGTTCCAGGACAGGCTCCAAAGCTACAGAGAAACCCTGTCTGGAAAAAACCAAAAACAAAACAAAACAAAACAAAAAAAACCAAATAACCCCAAAGAGACTTATTGATTGTGAAAGCTCAGCCAATAGTTTAGGCTTGTTCCTAACTGGCTCTTATAATTTAAGTTAAGCCATTTTTATTGACTCACTTTCTGCCTTGTGGCTTTATTACCTTCACTCTGTACCGCCCATGCTGTTTTCCTGCTTCCTCCGTGCTGGACTCTTGGCGTCTCTGCCCTTCTTCCTCCCAGCATCCTCTCTGCCCCGAAAATGCTGCCTAGCTATTGGTTGGTTATCTTTTTATTAAACCAATCACCGTGACACATCTTCACATCGTGTGAAGGAATATTCCGCAACACTGGAATATTGAAGCCAAGGCAGAACCTGAAGCAGAGAGCACAGAGGGATGCCGCCGTGGTTTGCTTCCTCTGGCTTGTTCCACTTTGTGAACCAGGCCCACCTGCCTGGGGGTGACACAGCAAGCTGGGCCCTCCTATGTTAGATAGCAATCAATAAAAATGCCCCACAAACCATGCCCACAGGACAATCTAATGGCGGCAGTTCCTCAGTTGAGGTTCCCTCTTCCCAGGTGTGTCAATACATGCTCCGAGCTGACACCTGAGGGAGGCAGAAGTTGGGGACAAATGTGTTGATAGTAGCAGTAGACGTCTCCCATATCTGACTTGCTCCAAGGCCATCCTAACGTCCTCCAAGGAGGGCTCTGGAACATTTGGGGCTTGTTGTCTACCCTTTCTCCCGTGCTTTCTCAAATCATCCTCCCTCACTTTCTTCCAGCCCAGCTCCCATGTGCTTCCAGGACCTTCTGTAAAAGCCATTCAAAGGTGAGAAACACCATATACGTGGAGACCAAGACCAGCTCATCCCAAACTGACGGCCCCTTCCTGCTGGTGGCAGCAGAAGCAGTTCCTAGCCGAGCTGATCTCCTGTCTTCCCTCTTACGTGGCCCTATTTTTCTTGCCAGCAAATCTGACCAATGGCCCAAGACTAAGGACGATGGAGCATACACCCATGAAGGCTGTGGGCCTCACAGAACCAAGGCTGAAGGACAAGAAGATGGTATTGCCGGCTTTTCATCTCCGAAGGCAACCAAAGGCTGGGACCGCTAGGCAACCTTGAAAGAATCTGTTATTCCTAACCAGGCCAAAGGCTGTTGGAGGCTACCAGAGGCTAGTAATATTCTACCAGTCTTTTTATTGTGGTAGGATATTGACACTATAAAACTTAGCGTGTTAATATTTTATGTGGGTGGTTGGTTGGCATCTGGAATGCTCTCACTATTCTCTAACCGTTCTGTTCACATGGGCTCCAGAGCCTTCTCATCCTTCCCATGAAGAAAGCTTCACACTGACCAAGCACCAGCTTCTCTTTCTTTGTTGTCCCATCCCTCAGTAGCCACATTCTGTTTCTATCTTCTGGATTGAGCTCCTCTAGACCTCCCATATAAGGAGAACTATATAATAACCATAATGTAGTGATGGAGTCAATTTACTTAGCGTAGTGTCTTCCGGGTTCTTCCATGCTGTGCTACAATTTTCTTCCTTCTTGAGACTTCTATGAGCTATCTTTCTGGTGCTGTGCTAAAAAAAAAATAATAATAATAATAAAATAACCAAAAGCAACTTATGGAAGAAAGAGGGTTTTGTTTTTGTTTTTTGCTTATGGTTCCAGAGGGACAGGAGTTCATCATGGTGAGTGGGCAAGGCAGCTAGTGGCAGGCAATGGCGGCAGGAGCAGAACCACACACAGGAAGCAGAGAGAGGGAACTAGAAAGAAGGGCGAGCCTATAAACTCTGAAAGCCCACTCTCGGTGACATACCTCCTCCAGCAGGCCTGCATCGCCTTCCCACATAACGGCACAGTCGGGGATTAAGTATTCAAATGTCTGAGCCTGTTCTCATCCAAACCACACTTTGTTTCGCCATCCATTGATGGATGGGCACTTGAAACCACGTGAATAATGCCACAAAGATCAGGAGTGTACAGACCTTTGTTTGAGACTGTTGGCTCTGAGTGTATGCCCTGATGGAGTTTGGATATGAGAAGTGTCTCCCAAAGGTGCGTGTCTGGCCCCGGGAAAGCGAGGAAGTCTCCACACATACCTCTCCGTGGTAAATACAAGTGTTGCCGGCATCATGCCAACCTCGTTTCCTAGGCACTCTGGGCAGGCCAGCTCCACGGCTGCCTCGCAGGTTGGCCGTGGCGAGGCCGGGATGAGGATGCTCCTGCTCCAATGGACACTCAAGTTGGGAGCACGGTTCACTCTAGGGTATGCCTGCTTTTCTTTCAGTCCAGTTGCCAATAGCAACCAGACCCTCATAAGTAAGTGTGAGGGAGATCCCCTGGAGTCTGGCTTGAAGCATCCCTAAGGAACAAAGCCACACCTGTGTCTTCCAGCAGAGGTTGGGTTCTTGTCCCTCATGTGTCTTAGTTCTTGGTTGCTATGCTAAAATACCGTGACCAAGGCAGGGAGAGAAGAAAAGGCTTGCTTGGCCTTAGGGTTCCAGAGGGATAAGAAGAGTCCAATTGAGGGGTGCAGAGGTGTGGTATCAGGAATAGGAAGCTGAGAGATCACATCTTGAACCACAAGCAGAGACACTGAACTGGAAATAGCACGGAACCTTTTTTTCTTATTAATTAAAAATTTCCATTTATTTTGCATTCTGATCACATTTCCCCCTCCTTCCTCTTCTCCTGCCCCCCCCACCTCCCCTCTACCCGCTCCCGACCCACTCCTCCTCTGCTTCTGTTCAGAAAGGGGCAGGCCTCCCATGGGTGTCAACAAAGCATGGCGTGTCAAGTTGAAGTAGGACTAAGCTCCTTCCTTTGAACTAAGGCTGAGCAAGACCGCCCAGTACGGGGAACAGGTTCCCAAAGGTCAGCTCAGGAGTTTTTAGACTCTCAAAGTCCATTCAGAGTGACACACACTCCATCAAGTCTGTACCTCCCAAACCTTCTCAAACAACCCATGACAAATACGGGAGCCTGTGGGGGACATTCTTGTTCAAACCACCACACGATGAGTCAGCTGGCAAGTTGTTGAGTCCTAGCCAGTAGAGCAGGACCCTTGGCAATGCCAGCAAACAGGAAAGGGCTGGCAGACCACACCAGCTACTGCCGTCTCAGCCAGGCCAGGCTGGGCCCTGGAGATTAGTGGAGTGAGGTTCTGAGGGGGCAAGGCTCTGTCCCTCTGTCCCTGGGCCTGTTCTCGCCTGCCCCCCGGGCCCTTCAATAACACTTAGCAGGCTGTGGAATGATGACCGAATGCACTGCTGTAAACCTCTTGGCCTGGCCTAGAGAAAGGGCCTCCTTAAAGGAAGAGACAGCGAGGGACCTCCTGCTATGGTCCCACCTGGGGAGGGCTTCTGTCCAGCTCCGTCCTGGCAAGAGATGGTTCATGTGGCTTTTCCTCCCTGCCTTTCTCCTGCTCTGGTCACTACAGCAGAGGCGGGAGAAAGCTAAACACTGCAGGACTCCGTTGGCATGGGATTGGGGCGGTCCTAGGAAGCCGGAGAGTGAAGACGACATTGCAGTGGGGGAGGGACTCTCTAGAGGCTAACCTGCCCATATTTTCATACGTATGCATGCATGTCATTTAACCTGTGAAGGCTCTTCCATCTTTCCCTTTTAGATCTTTCCCTCATTTGATCCTTTTTAGGATATGCTGAAAATAAAAATTCGCCTAATAATATTTGACAAATAAGGAGGGAGGAACCACAAAGGGACTTGTTATTTGCAGTTTAAATTTAAAAGTAATTGTAGGGTTTATTTGGGTTTTTTGTTTGTTTGTTTGATTTTGGTTCTGGGGGTTGACCCCAGGACCTCGCACGCACACATGGGAGCCAAAAACTCTCTCCTGCTGAATCAGAACCTCAACCTCGTATACTTTGGCAAGAAGTGGGGATAGCCCTGGCTGGCTAAAATTCGTTATGTAGGCTAGGCTGGTCTCAAATTCACAAAGCTCTACCTGCCTCTGCTTCCGGGAGGGCTGGGTTTAAAGGCATATGCCACCACACTCTGTCAGTGGACACTTTTTATAAATGTAAAACGGCCATATTCTGAGGCCTTCTGAGAGAGAGAGAAGAGCGCGGTGAAACCCATCCCGATCTGCTCTCTAGAGAGCTTTGCCTGTTGCGCACAAGTTTACCTTTTTTGCCCCAAAAGGACTAGTACTATTTGCCGAGGCTGGGCCTTGTCTTTTGCCAAGATGCATTTTCCAAAGGGGAGAACGGACTCGTACTTTGGAAAACACCAAGTCCTGTTTGTTTTCTGTTTCTTGAGAAGCTAGCCCTGGAGCGGCTGGCAGCGGCGAGCACAGCTCTCCAGCGTTGTGTAATGGCCAGGGAATCACGTTGCACCCGCCGCTTCCACAGACTTGTAACTGCAATCCCAGCCAGCTCCGAGTCACGTGTCCGGGTCACGTGGCCTGCCAGACAGAGAAGCCGGCTGGCAATCATTAACTAATGCTTTCTCCCTGGGAGAAAAATGCAGGCTTTAAAGAGGCCGGGACTGCAGGATTGCAATAGAAGGTATCCGGGATGGGTGGGTGACTTTTTCTCTCTTAAGTGCTTTCTAAAGGAGATGGAAGAGCCCGCAAGCACCCCCTTATTGCTTGCTTTCTTCTCTAGAATTGCAAACTTGTGCTGCGCAGCTTGCTTTTCCAGACCCGCGGTAGCCAGGGCCAGAGTATCTGAACCTTGGATCCAGAATGCTGTCCCAGCGCTGTGAGGATTGGACCTCAGAGGAGTTCTGGGTTAAAACTCATGGAAAGCCAGGTGTTCTGTGCCTTAGGAAGTTAGTGCCAGGAGCGAGAGGGTGGGAGGAGGCACGTGAGCCTGTGGGAGCTTTTGTGGAGCTCTCATTACCCCGAAATCTTGCGGTTGATAAGACCAGACACTGCCTGCCAGGCGGTTTTCTTGCTCAACCTTTGGATTTAGAAGTTGCTTTCTCCTTCTCTGGGTTGGGCAGTGTTCCTTGGTGTTTTCGAAATCTGTGCAGCTGAGTTTGTTTGATTTTAGCATGGAAGTGACAATAATGGGCAGGATAAAAAAGGGCAAAGCTTTGTTGGAGGGAAGAGGATAAAATGCAGAGAAAGGGCCTTAGCAGTAAAACAAAAACAAACATAAAAAAAAAACACGTGCTTTCAAAATCTCAGAGTTCTATTTTTCATACTGTGTAAAAAGTTTTTTTTTTTTCTTCCCAAATACAGTGCAGTAAGGTTTTGGTCTTGTGTGGGTGGAGTGTGAGGTCAGCCCTGTCTACACAGCAAATCCCAGAACAGACTCAACTGCACAGTAAGCCCCTGTCTCAAAAATAAATAAATAAAACGACCGTAGGTGTATCCTGTTGCCTATATAGACCACCAGTTTTTAAATGTAGTTAGCCGATTCAGTGATTCTGTGATCCCACGAGAATATGTTTGCAGGGTACTAATTCCCTTTCCTTTGGGTTTGTACTCAACAAGAAGACTTGCTTATTAAAAGTGGATTATTTATGAGCGATATTTGTTGTTCAAGAAACGCAGTGAAATTCCATGTTTCTTAAGTTCTCCAAAAGTAGTTTTACGCCGGGCGGTGGTGGCGCACGCCTTTAATCCCAGCACTCGGGAGGCAGAGGCAGGCGGATCTCTGTGAGTTCGAGGCCAGCCTGGTCTACAAGAGCTAGTTCCAGGACAGGAACCAAAAGCTACGGAGAAACCCTGTCTCGAAAAATCAAAAAAAAAAAAAAAGTAGTTTTACAAGAATAGGTTTCCATTCAATTTGTTGTTTTAAGACTGCAGTTAGAGTAGTTAAGAGTAGTCTGTCTTAGTATGCTTTCAGCCACTTGGATAAAACACCGTGACCAAAATCTGCTAGTAGAGAAAAGAGTTTACTTCAAGTTTACAACTCTCTGGTCAACGCCATTGCTGAGGGAAGTCAGGGCAGCAGCTCAAGGCAGGAACCTAGCAGCCCAAATGGGGTAAGGATGCTGACTGGCTTGCTTCCCACGGCTTGCTCTGCCTGCTTTCGTATATAAACCCAAATCCACCTACTCAGGGATGGCACCACCCACGTGGGTTGGGCCCTTCCCCCATCAATCAGTGTGAGATGAGGCTCACCTAACCCAGGCTGGTTTCTGTGTAACTCCTCATCCTCCTGCCTCCGCTTGCCAAGTGCTGAGATTACAGGCACGCACCCCTGTAGTTGGCCAGTGTTTCATCTTAGCTGTCCATCACCGAATTAATGGGAGAATGAAAGAATATGAAGAAAGATCCCAATGAAAAGGAAACAAACGTACTGTGGAAACGTGAGGCATCTTTGATTGAGCAAATCCAGTATGCTGTATTCCGTTGATAAGTTGAAGCGTACCAAAAAATGATCTAGACAGGCAAAGCCTGGCATGGTGGCTCACACCTGTAATCCCAGTGCTTGGGAGTTAGAGACCAGAGGATCAGGGGTCAGCCAGCCAAGGTGACCAACCACTTTAATCCAGCACTCGGGAGGCAGAGGCAGGTAGACCACTGAGACCTCAAGGCCAGTTTGGTCTTTGTAGTTAGTTCTAGGTCAGCTGGGGCCATCCAGTGAGGTCCTGTCCTAAAAACAAAAGCAAAACAAACAAACAACAAACAAACGCTAAAAACAAAAACTCCACAAATGAACAACAACAAAGAGAGGTTCAGGAATTCAGTGTCAGCCTTGGCCAGTTTGAGGCTAGCCTGGGTTGAGACCAGGTAGCAACAAAACAAAATAAATCCCCATAGCAACCCATCTGGATGAGTGATGATAGAGATAGAATTTGTAAGACAAAGCTAGAAGCTCACAGGGACAGCCACAGAAATATGTCATTCTGAGGGGTGTTGTGTGCCCTGGCAGGAGTGACTGAGCTGCAGCCATGTGCGGTGAGTGGGGGCCTTCCACACTGGCCTCACCCCATCCCCCAGGAAATAACCATCTTCCTTCGGCATGGTCAGAACTGATAAGTTTTGAATCCCCAGTTAATGGAAATCTGCTGCCGATGTAATAAAGCCAATCGAACTGAATTATTAAATCCAGGTTTAATGAACAGAGCAAAGCAACTCCTGGGTGACTCTCAGGTGGGCAGGAGAAGAATCACGTGGCAAATATGGCTACCGGGTTTTTAGTAGTCTATAGGCGGGGTCTTGAGCAGCTCCAAGGAGGGGCAGACTTTGGGCTGGCTTTCGGAAGGGTGGAGTTTGAAGAGGGCAGCTGGGGGGGGGGGGTGCACTGAGGGTGGGGTTTGGAAGGGGAGGAGTGAGAGCCGAGATCCCAGACAAGGACTATTTGCTGTTTCGTTTGGCTTCTGTCCTGGACTCATGGATGAGTTACAAGGAGAACAGCAGCTGCTTTTCTCGCTGTGAGCGAGTGCTCAGACCCAGGGCTGTGGACACAGGTCTGCACGGGTTCCGCACATGACTTCCAGGCCTTTTGTTTCGTCAGCTGCTGTATTGAGTGCCTTTCTGTGCTCACAGGAAGAACACGAAGCACCCCACCATCTGTTACAGACCCCAGGTGCTTGGGCAGAGCATCCTTGCCGAGGAGAGTTGCTTGCCTCGTGGCCAGCTAGGAAGCAGGAGAAAAGAGTCGTGGCTCTTTAAGTGATTAAGAATCTCTTGGTGGGGGGGTGGGGGAGTGGGGGGGGTGGGGGGGTGGTACCACCAGCTGCCTTTTATCTCAGCACCCAGGAGGCAGAGACAGGCAGATCTCTGAGTTTGAGGCCAGCCTGATCTACAGAGTGAGTTCCAGGATAGCCAGGGCTGCACAGGGAAACCCTGTTTTTTTTTTTTTTTTTTAAAAAAAAAAGAATCCCAGCCTGGCTCAGTGCTGTAGAGCGGTAGGAGCACTTGCTGTGCTATTCTTTATGGAGATCCAGGTTTGATTCCTGCACACACACACACACACACACACACACACACACACACACGGTGGCTCACAACTACCCATAATTCCAGTGCCAGAGGATTTGATGTCCTCTTCTGACTTCTGTGGGTACCAGGTACATTGTGCACATACATATATTCAGGCAAAACATTCAAACACATAAATAAATGTGTGTGTGTGTGTGTGTGTGTGTGTGAGAGAGAGAGAGAGAGAGAGAGAGAGAGAGAGAATGTGTTTTAATCCCACCAACAAAGACTTGATAGCAGTGGATGGTCATATGACTCTCTGCCTATGCCCCTGAGTGGCCATGCCTGCATGGTGTGAACTTGGGTTTCAGTAGCGTCCTGGCAAATCTGCCCTGCACACTCAAATGTATCTTGGAGTTATTCTCAAGGGCTGGGGCTGTAGCTCGGTGCTGGAGTTCTTGCCTAGTTTGTATAAAGCATTACATTCAATCCTGAGCCGCCACCCTCCAAAACCTGGGATCCAAACAATTTAAATGCACTTGTGGTAAGCTTGTCTGGACATCTCATGTGGGATAACTGTCCATTTTAAATATCAAATAATAAAAAGTCTCCGGTGGATTGCAGGACTAGTTTGCGGAAGGTTCCTCTTTGCGGACTGACACTAGGAAGATAAAGAATAGGGGAGCAGAGGGCCTCATTCAGGAATTCTGCCCAGCACTCTAACTCTCCCCCAGCGCTGCTTTCCTACTCACACTCTTTGCTTCTCGGGATGACCTTGAAGTGGCTGCATTTTGCTGGCTCTGTGAGGAGACCCCTGGAGTTCCGAGTGTCTGCTGTTGGGGAGAGCCTTTAAAGCTGGAGTTAAAACAAAACAAAACCCCCAAACCAAAGGTCTGATTCCTGGGAGAGAGGCACAGGGGAGGGGAGGGGGGTTGAGGGCTGGGGGTCGCAGATCTTCCCTTTCTCACTGCAGGTATGTGGCAGAAGTCTTGTTTCCAGTCTGTGTGCAAGCGGAGTCTCTCCCGACCTCATTGCCTTTAAAGTAATCAGGGACTGGGGCCCACAGGCTGTGTCTAGATTAAAGGCCCCACTTCTTTCCCAAAGGCAAAGGTGTCTCTGGGTTTTATCAGCTCGCGCCCCCAACCGTATCCACAGCCCTTTCTCCCAGGCTCCCTCTAGCCGGCCTCGTAAATATGGCCATTGGCCTTCGCTCGGGGCTCACACAGCAGAAGGACTCTTTTTGCTAAATCGCTCGCTCAGCTCGTCAGGACAGTGTCCTTGACTTTAGAAAAGCCGAGGAGGAAAGAACCTGGGAGCCCAGACGCACTAATTAATGGAGTGGAAGGAGCACAAGAACAGGCAGCAACAGCTCCCGTCCTGCTCGCCCGACGGTGCCGGAGGAGTCCTGAGTTCCGACTCAACTAGGTACCAGCTCAGGGCAAGAAAGGTGTGTGGGCACTGCTTCACCAGCGCAGGGCTCTTTAGTGTCAAGGTCACTGACTGGGGGTGGGAGAAAGGAGCTGAGCCCTGAAGGTTTTTTAGCAGCCTCCCTGGCCACCTCATAGTCAGTTACTTTCTTCCCCAAAGCTGTGATAAACATACGTCTTCTTGTCTGGCAGTGTGGCTCAGGGTGCAATGTTTCCCTAGTGCGTGATGGTTGAAGTCTCTATCCCAGTCTGGTTCCTAAAACGCTCTGTGACTGTGGACAAGTTCCTTTGCCTCTCTGTACCTCAGTTTCCTTACTTGGAATGTGGAATCAGAGCATCCATACTATTCTTTTGTAACGGAAGTGTTGAAAATGAAGCCACAAGAAATGTACTGCACAGGAAGTGAGGACAGACCTTTGGACAAGTCATATTTTTGTGAAATAGAAAAAGATAGATCTGACCAAACTCTCCAAATTCTGTCAAACTTGATTTATCAACATGGCCATGATAAGTATTGGATCCCCGGTTATTGGGGATGTAATTAGCCGAATCAAACCGAATTAATAAATCCAGATTTAATAAACAGCAAAGCAGAGCAGAGTACTCCCAGGTGACCCCCAGGAAGGCAGGAGGGAGAGTGTGAGAGTTTGTGGCAGTTCTATGGGCTTAAATAAGCAGTAGGCGGGGTCTTATGCATCTCAGGGGGAGAAGCCACCAATGGTGGGCTTTCTCAGGGGCGGGGTCTGGAATGGGGCTGGGTGGAGCTTCCCAATAGGAAATAGCATCAACTATATTTGTTTAGGCTTTATGGGTTTGTTTGTTTTTTACAACAAGGTTTCAGGTCCCAGACTGGTTCCAGTTTTGCAAGCTGAGGTAGAACTGAAGTCCTCCTGCCTATACCACCAAGTGCTGGGATTACAGGCCTGCACCACCACCTCTGGCACCCACCTTTTTTTTCCAATTCAAAATTTACAATGTGGGTGTTTTGCCTGCAAGTATGTTTGTGTACTTCATGCGTGCAGTATCTGTGGAGGCCAGAAGAGGGCGTCAGATCTCCTGTAACTGAAGTCAGAGTTAGGAGCTGCCATGTGGGTGCTGGGAATGAGACCCTGTGCAAGAGCAGCTAGGGCTCTTAACTGTGGAACCATCTCTCCAGCACCTCCCTTTGTTTTTTGAGACAGGGTCTCACACTGTAGCCCAGGTTGACGTTCAGTTCACAACGTAGCCAAGTCTGGCCTTGAACTCAAGGTGATCCTCCTGCCTTAGCCTCCTTAAATGAATGCTGGTGGACTACAAGAGCAAATCATCATGCCGTGCTAAGAATCAACTTTATCATTTCTGTGTGTGTGTGTGTGGGGGGGGTGCTGAGGTGGAACTTGGGACCTTGTGGACAATGAGTAAATGACCACTGAGTCATCCCCATCCTTCCCCGTGGCTTTCCTGGGAGGAAGAAATGCCTTCTCCTTAAGGAACTTCCCAGTCCAAAGCTCTGCTGAGAATGCTGGGGTCCCCACCAGCCACCACTCTACTGCCTCAGGAGTTGACTGGCCATTGGCTCCTGGGTCTGCTAGTCTTAAGCCCTGAGATGTTTCACAAACAATTTAACCCTATCATGTTCAGGAAAGGCATTCCACAAAGGGGAAAGAATTTCGTCTTACTATGTAGCCTGAGCTGGCCTCCTTACCGGGGATCCTCACGGTGTCATATTACAGGTATGTCCCAATTTTATTATTATCTTTTTGTTTGTTTGTTTTTTTCAAGATAGGGTCTGTCTGTGTTGCAGCCCTGGCTGTTCTCGAACTCACTCGGTAGACAAGGCTGGCTTCAACCTAACAGAGATCCACCTGCCTTCCCTGTGCAGAGATTAAAGACCCACCACCCCTGGCTAGAATCACCTATTTTAAAGGCAGGATTTTGCTCTGTAGCCTAAGGGAGCAGAGGTGGGGGGGTGTGGGGGGGAGGGGGGAGCTCCAAGTTGTGGCAATACTCTCACCTCAGCCTCCCAAGAGGTAGGAGAAAAGATCATTTAAGAAGAAAAAGAGAGAGAGAGTGGGAAGGAGGGAGAATCAGGAGAACAAGGAGCAAGCTGTCCTGGAATGCTTCTGCAGGACTAAGGGTTAGTGTGTGATGTGGAAAGGTGGCCTTGGCCAAGTCGCCAAGAACCAGCCAGAGGCAGGAAAACAAGGACTACCCCGTCTTGCCACTTGGAAGATGGGGGTAGGTCAGTTTGAATTTGCCTGACTTCGAAGCGCAAGGAGCGGTGGATATGAAACAGTGTTGGAGATGTCATTTTCTACAGGGAGATTTTCTGCCTTAACAATGGTTTTTAACACTTATTTATGAGTGTGTATGTGTCACGGTGTGCCTGTGTGCCTGCGCATGCGCATATGGGAGCAGGGGGCACACATGCCATGCATGGCACAGATGGTGGCGATCAGAGGGCAACTTCGTGGAGTGGATTCTAGGAATTGAATTCGGATCTTTACCTCTCCAGCCCTGGGACTTTTTTCTTTTTTAAAATTTATCCATCTTCATTTTATGTGTTGGAGTGTTTTGCCTGTGTGTGTATATATGTACCACATGTGTGTCTGGTGGCCATGGAGTCCAGGAGATGGCATCAGATCCCCAGGAATTGGTGTCACCAGCAGTTGTGAGCTCCATGTGGGTACTTGGAACTGAACGTGGGTCCACTGCAAGAGCAGCCGGGGCTCTTAAGCATCTCTTCAACCCCGCTGAGAACTTCAATGTAGAAAAATCCTGTCTTCTTGGTGGGAAAATTCACCTGTGAGCATGATACACGCTAAGTCGGAGCATCTGCCTTGGCTTCAGGACACTCCAGTTAGGCGGAAATGGATTTGAGAGTTGCTAGCATGAACCCCTCCCTGGCAACCGGAATGACAACAGCACCTTCACTAAGCACCGCCTTGCACAACTTAACCTGCTTCCTAGCCAAGGCTCTCTCTCCTGCGTGAACAGTCTTGCCAGGCCTGGAAGCCTCTTGGGTACTTCCCCCACAAGTGTGACATGGGAAGTTCAGATCCGTAAACACTGGGATCATTTTAAAAGTTCTGAGGGCACAAACAGATGGTGTGGTTTCGACCCAGACGGCCTCATTCCGGCATCTTCGGCAGACAATAAGAGTGACTTCCTCCAAGGTCCTCAGGCGATACCCAGGGCCCAGAGCTCTATATCTGGAGACAGCCATAGCCAGCTGTGGACCACGCAGGAAAGCAGGCCTGACCTTCTGCCCCTCAGTTCCCTTTCCTCTTCCTTACTCTGACCAGCAATATCCAAGGCCTTGGAATTCTAGCCAAATCTGTCGGCCAGTGGAGAAGAATGAAGGTGTTGAGGCTGTAAGATGATTTATTTCATTTTTTTTGATTATTTCTTTTTACTTTGCGTATGTGAATGTTTGCCTGAATGAATGTATGTGCGCCACATGTGTGCAATTCCCATTAAGGATAGAAGCGGGTTTAAGAGCCCCAGAAGAGGGTTTAAGAGCACTCAGCATATGCCATAAGTCACCTTTGGGCTGGAGAGATGGCTCAGAGGTTAAGAGCACTACCTGTTCTTCCAGAGGTCCTGAGCTCAATTCTCAGCAACCACGTGGTAGCTCACAACCATCTATAGTGAGATCTGGTGCTCTCTTCTGGAGCACAGACAAATAGGAAGGCCTGTATACATAATAAATAAATCTTAAAAAAAAAGGCCTGGATACGTATCTATGGACAGTTGTGAGCCACCATGTGTGTGCTGAGAATTGAACCCTGGTCCTCTGGAAGCAGTCAGTGCTTTTAGTCACTGAGCCATCTCTCCAGCCCCAGGGTGACTGATGACATTTGCTGAGTGCTTTTATTAAAAGGCTCTGGCATAGACAAGGCAACCGCTTTCCTGTGGAAGCTCTTCCCCAGCCCTTTCCAAAAATCGGAGATAGAGTCAATCTGTAGCCCAGGCTGGCCCGGAACTCCCTTTCCTACTTACTACCTTTTCTCAAGAGTGCTACATGCCCTGCTTAATTTTTTTTTTTATTTTGAAATAATGTTGGGCTCACAGACAGGTAAAACTGGCACACAAGGCTTTCATGTACCCCTCACTCAGCTTCCTCTAGTGTTTGAATCTGTAATGCTGGCATGACCCAAACCAAGACATTAGCTTTGATAAATTACATTTATTTATTTATTCATTTAGTCATTCATTTATTTATTTATTTATTTTTGAGACAGGGTTGCTTTGTATAGCCACGGCTGTCTTGGAACTCACTTTGTAGATCAGGTTGGCCTCGGAGAACTTAGAGAGCCACCTTTCTCTCCCTCCTAAATGCTGGGATTAGAGGTATGCACCACCACCGCCTGGCGAATTACTGTTATTTAAAGTACACCAATTTTCCACTGACGTCCATCCTCGCTGTCTCTCATCACTTTCTCTTTGTGGCACTGGGCATGGAACCATGGGCTCTGCTCACACCAGCACCTAGGGAGGCTCTCGAGGCCGAGGATACCCCAACCCTGGTGTCTTCCCAACTCCCCATTCCTGGACTGACTTGGGGATTCCACAAGGCATTTAGCTACTTAATTTGGTCTCTTCCAGGAGGTGACAGTTTCTAGGCCTCTTTGTTCGAGATTTGTCACCGCTCATTATGTTGTGGGCTGTCCCTCCATTAGGGGTTGTCTTCCTCCACTGAAAGCTGCCAACCAAAGCTCCCTCCGCTCTGCATCCCAACCCCCTCAGGCATCGAGAGTCCAGCTCCCTTCAATCCCTTCTTCACCGTCTGTACTTGCTGTTCCTGATCAAGGCAACACGACCCAAACAAACATCTTCTCTGGCTCCTGAGCAGCTGACACTTTCCAAACTGTTTTCTTGCCACCGGATCCCGCAGATGCATACACCGAACAGCTCATGGGCACCGTGAACAACTGAACAAATCCTCTCGCAGCTCAGCCCGCTCTTCTTCCTGCGCTCCGTCCCAGGAAACCGCGCCACCAAGCCCATCAGAAACTGGCAACAGGAGAACCCAGAGTGTGGGTTCTGGCCACCAGTTTCCCAACATGAAAAATGGCCTCAGCTGTCTGACCTTACAGGCTTGCTTTTTGGCTAATGATGGTGCTAGTTATGAAAAGCAGTAGGTTATTATCACTAACCCTCGTCTGCTATGCCCTTATTTTCCTACACTTCCCAAACACATTTTGCATCTGATTTAATTTCCTTGGTCCTCTGATTATTTCTGCTGGGAGGTTTTCCTCCTGACACAGGCTAACAATGACGGAAGTGCTAAGATACTAAGTAGACAGGGATCAGAAGAACATACTGGAATTCTTACTTAGCTTCTTCTTTTCAATCTCCTATTCAGCCTTTTATTTTTGTGTATGTTATAACTGATTCCATAAAAAGTTTGAAATAAATACATTCTTGCTGCTTAACAACTTTTCAGTTAACGAGCGATGTATACATACTGCTGGTTCCATAAGATTACAGTAGAGCTGCTGGGGCAATGGTGCACGCTCCTTATTCTCCTCTAAGTCCTCCGGAGGTAGGGGCAGGCAGATCTCTCTGAGTTCCAGGCCAGCGATGGCTACATAGTGAGACTGTCTCCCAATCAAACCCAAACCAAACCAAACGAGATTATAATGGGGCTGAAAACTCACTGCCACACTGTGTAGGGTAGCAGGTGTGACCTTAGAGAGGAACATATAGGACTGGCCTCGAACTCGTGATCCTCCTGCCTCTAATATAGGTGAAGATGCCACTGTAAGCAAACTGTTGGTCATTTTGCCAGTTACATGGAAGCACAGTACAGACAGCCCCACACAGTAAGTAGTACTTGATGATTACATACAAGGGCCACTTGCTCATGTACTTGTTACATTTTATATATATATATTATATACATATATAATTTATTTATATATATATTCAGTTTGTGTATAAGTGTATGGGTATGTGCATGTGAGTGCAGTACCCACGGAGGCCAGAAGAGGGTGCTGGATCCCTGGAGCTTGACTTAACAGCAGACTGTTGCGAGTCACCTGATATGGGTTTTGGGAGCTGATCTCATCTTCTGCAAGAGCAGTAAGTGCTCTTGACCACGGAGCCATCTCTTCAGCTCATTACACTTTTAACTTTATTATTATTGTTGTTGCTGTTATTAGTACTATTATTTTTATTTTGGTTTTGGGAATGGGTCCCGAGGCTTTCTTTATGTTAAGTATGTGCTCTAAGCTAAACTATACCTCAGCCTTACTATTATTTTAGAAACTGTTTCTATTTATTAAAAATAATATTAGTGGGCTAGGGAGATAGCTTAGCGGCTAAGAGTGCTTGTGGCTCTTTCAGGGTTCTCTTCCCAAAACCCAGCTTGGTTGGCTCACAGCCAGCTGTAACTCTATTTCCAGAGGATCCAGTGCCCCCTTCTGGCCTCCGTGGGCACTTGTATGCACATGGTAGCCATACATGTCACAGATGCATACACATACACGTAAGTCAACAGCTCTGAAACAATGCATGGACTGTGAGCAGCCTGCCCAGCTCCTCCTGCACAGCCTGGCACACCTGCTGGTGTTTACACCTGCTGGTGTTTACAGCCGCATTGCATCAGGAGGCCACGTGGAGCCATTGACCGGGGCCATCTGGGGCTGTGTTGTTTACCCAGCAGTCAGGCTGACCACCAATGCCTCTTACAAAGTGTTCCCGCATTACCTGGTGCTTGATTGAAAGTGTTGAAAGTTCATGTTCCAAAGACAGGACTGGGTGAGGTGCCACCACTCTGGCCACCTCTGGCACACTGCTGTTTTGGCAATATATCTTTCCACAGTCCACCTGAGGATGGTTGTGGCTCAGTCAGGGGTAAATTGCTGACCACCAGATCCACTCCGGCTGGCCGTGAGCATGCTAGCTGTGTGGGTGGGAGGAGAGCAGCCATTCTGCAGCAGCAGAATCCCCCCAAGGCTGTCTCTGTCTGGGAGTGAGCTCACCTGTTACATGGGATCTACATCTGTGTATTTCCCTCAGTGATGGCCCCACTTCCTTCTCTGCCCTCCCAGACAATGGAACCCAGAGGCACCGTCTTGGTCTAGAGAGGACCTGAGATGGAAGTCAGTCCTAGAAAGAGACCTGAAGTCTAGTATGGGAAGGGTTCAGACGGAGGCCTCACCAGGACTGGCAGGTCTCGGGACAGCTTCCAGTGCAGCCTGCAGCCAGCACATGAGAAATGGTCCCTTTGCCTTCCTCTTACCACACTGCAGGAGAGCATATCTTTTAGGCGGTACCTGAGGGTGGCCTCAGGCTTCTGATGAGACTGGCCGTGTGGGTGTGGATAATAGTTCTGCCTGGTGTAAGTCCAGCTTCCCCTAAGACCACCACCACCACCACCACAGCTCTTTGGGACGACGAGGAACAAACTGTTCTAACGGGCTCACAGTGTTTAGGTGTCAGAGCCAAGTTTGCGAGCAGAGACCAAAGGGCATAGTAGAAGGACGTGGAGAACGAAGGTGTTCAGATTTGAATCCATGTAGTATATTTACAGGTGGTCTGACTTTGGACACATCTCTTTCTACTCCTCCTCCTCAGTTCCTGTTTATTGCTCTAAAGGGGATTGAGCCTGGGAGAACGAGCTGAAGAAAGGAGGCGGACGAAAGTCTCACGTAACAGCCAGGTTTATTCAGAGCATCGGACAGCTTGTCCTCCAAAGGCTAAGAGGAATCACGGAGTAAAACGTACAACCAGGGGGACAAGTCACGCGAGGGCAGAAACACATTTTTCCACAGAGGCATGTAACATTAGCCAGGTATGATAAACTGAAATGAACTCGCTCCCATTGGCTACGCCTGGGAGCAGCGTGACAGCACCTTCCAGGAACAGTTCCGTGGTTTTCTCACAAACACTCAGAATTCTCCTCACATGATTCCATTCTTGGACCGTGTTCCCAAGACCCCAGCTTCTCTCCAGACAAGTTCTCGCTCTTGTTGAACTCATCATGGTCATCCACTTTGGATCCTTAGTGCTGGGATTACTCGTGTGTGGCACAACACAGACTATGAAGGTTTTTTTTTTTTATTTACCTATTTATTTATCTGAGACAGGGTCTCACTATGTAGCTCTGGCTGGCCTGGAACTCACCCTGTAGACCAGGCTGGCCTCAAGCTCAAAGAGATCCACCACCTCTGCCTCCTGAGTGTATGAGTGTGTGCACACGAGGGCTAGTACCCACTGAGTGTGTGAGTGTGTGCACACGAGGGCTAGTACCCATGGAGTGTGTGCACACGAGGGCTGGTACCCATGGAGTGTGTGAGTGTGTGCACACGAGGGCTGGTACCCATGGAGTGTGTGAGTGTGTGCACACGAGGGCTGGTACCCATGGAGCTCAAGGCATGTTGTCTCCTGGAGCTGGACTCCCAGGTGGCTATGAGCTTTCAGAAGAGGGTGCTGGGATCCTATTTGAGAGCAGCAAATGCTCTTAACTGATGAGCCATCTCTCCAACCCCACCACATTCATTAAAAAGAAAAATCTTTGCTTGACTCAGTTTCTTCAGTTTCAACCTTGCCATAGAGCAGCGGTTCTCAACCTTCCTAATACTGTGATCCTTTAGCACAGTTCCTCATGCTTTGGTGACCCCAACCATAAAATTATTTCATTGCTACTTCATAACTGTAATTATGCTACTGTTATGAATTGCAATGTGACCTGGAGAGACGATTCAGCCATTTAAGAGTACTGCTTGCTCTTCCAAAGGTCCTAAGTTCAATTCTCAGCAACCACATGGTGGCTCACAACCATCTGTAATGAGATCTGGTGCCCTCTTGAGGCAGAGACCTGGTCAGTCATCCTCATCCACTTAGACCATGAAACCCAGTACAGACAAGTTCAACAGAACCACCATATACACAGGCTGTGCATGCATGCATTTAAAAAAAAAAAACTAATTGCAATGTAAATATCTGATAAGAAGGACATTTGATACATTTGAGAAGTGCTGCCATAGCGACTTGTGACGATTTGATGAAGGTGTTTGGTGTCTGCTCTCTAGGGGTTGTTGATGCTTAGAAAAACAGACCATGGGGCATGGTGGCATCTCTCATGGTTGACTTTGCATGTGACCTTGAACATCACCTGCTCATCTCAGTCTCACCCCACTTGGGGAAAAAAAAAGCCTCCTTTGGTTTATTTGTTTTTAAATTTTATTGTTTTAATTTTTACATGTATAGATATTTTGCCTGCATGTATGTTTGTGCACCACATACATGCTTGGTACCCAGGGAGGTCAGAAGAGGGTGTTATAGATAGCTGTGAGCCTCTCTGTGGGTGAGGGGAATTGAACCCAGGTCCTCTGGAAGAGCAGCAGGTGCTCTTAACCACTGAACCATCTCTGGGCCCAATGAGGCTCAGCTGTAGGGAGACAGAGAGGCCAGCAATTGCAAACTATTCCTTTGCCTTCTCAGTTTGTTTCTGGAATGGGGCAGAACATAAAAGAATGGCTTTGTGAGTTACATGTATTTATTAAGTTACCATTAGGTACTGAAGATAGAGAAATGAGTGACAAGCCTCGCTCTCAAGAGTCTCACAGTCAAGGGCATGGGGGGGGGGGAGGGCAAACACAGAATCCGAGGACAAGTTCATGTTCAAGGTCTCAGGCTATACCCACGGGGCAGAGAGTCGGAAGAGGGGCATCTGAAGGGCTACAAAAGTCTTTAAAGGTGGGAGGTGAACAAAAGTAATGAGTGAACCCCAGGACCGGTGAGAGGTGTGTTGAGCAGGAGGTGGGGCTTCCTGGGTGGCTTGAGAGGCCGGGACGTGCTAACTTCTGGGTTTCTGGCTTAGGCAGCTAGGTGGATGGTCGTGTTTCCATCCATGCTTGCGTTGAGTGTAGCGACACAATTATGGGTTATTCTTAGTGACTTCTGCTGGGTCACCTCTGCCTCTAGAGTTATTTAGTTACCCTATCTTATTTTTTTTTCCAATTAAAATTCTTTCCTACAGCCAGCAGGAGCTGTGGCTAAGAGCGGGATGAGAGCAGAAGTCTTCATTTCTTTTTATATTTAATTAAAAAATTTAATAACATTTGAGCTCACTTATTTAGTTTCAGATCATGCCGGCCTGCTGGAGAGTGGAAGGACGTGAGTGAGGGGACCTGGGCAAGGGCCCTCCTGTTCCTTCTGTCTCCAGGAAAGTGTTCAGGACATCTGGCCCCAAGGCCAAGCACAACCCTCTGGCTTCTGAAGTCTGTAACATTGTCTTTTGTGGGAAGCTGGAAGGGATGTGTGTTATGAAGGTGGGCTGGGACTGGAGAGATGGCTCAGTGGGTTAGTGCACTCGGTGCTTTTGCAGAGGACCTGAGGTCACTTCCAAGCTAGGCAGCTCACAGTTGCTGGTAATGCCACCTCTGGGGGGTCTGTACTCATGAGCAGAAGCTAACATATGAACTGACACACATGGACATCACTTAAAACAATTTTCAAAGTTAAATGTGCCCCGAGGGTCAGTAAGATGGCTCATTGGGTCAAGGTATTTGCCTACTGAACTCAGTTCAGTTCCTGGAACCCACATAGGAGAGAGA